>NW_017619597.1:2777939-2865439 GCF_001879475.1 Ipomoea nil
TATATAAAATTTATATATTTTATGCCATTTTTAATCAAATATTAATTATCGTTTTCTTTTTCAATTGGTCTAATTTGCATGCCATTTTTATTCTCAGTCAATGATTTTTTAATATTAGTTAATTATTAATAACATATTTATATATATATTTATTTCCAGTAATATATTCTGTGTCATTTTTAATCAAGTATTAATTATCATTTCCTTTTCAAATTGATCTACTTTCATGCCATTTTTATTCTCAATCAATGATTCTTTTAAATACATATTAATTAGTTAATTATTAATAACAATTTTTTTTTAATATTTCTATGTTGAAGTGATTTTATGATACTAACAACTATTATTGTAAATAAGTTTCATGTGTAAATACGATATGTAACCTTTATTCATTTTAAAGTTTTGTTGTGTAATAACAATATAGGAAACATTGCGATATTACAATTGAAAAAAAATACTATTATTTTATTAATTTCTAAAAATATACTATCAATTAAATAAGATTTGATATTTAAAATGGGTAATTAGCTAAAATAATAAACTTTTAATACACTGTTTTAAAATAACAAATTATTACAAACATCTTAGTAAACAACAAAAGAAAATCTATATTCTCATTTATCAGTAATTCTGATTACACCAAGACTAATTAATCTATATATTAATTGTGCAAGTTAGGTGTTGCCACATCCTTTACTAACATCCATGTTAATTTGTCCAATGTCTAAACTCATGACTCATCTGTATAATCTTCATCACAATTAAATTAAAAAGAATATGATAGTTGTTAATCCATCCCATGTCTAAACTCATAAATACAATCTTCATCACAATAAAATAAAAAAGAATATTATGATAAAGAATTGGATATGATACATCTACAATTCAATTTTCATGCATGAAATATATTCACAAAATAAAAAAAAATACAGTAATTAATAAATATAATATACAAACAACTTGCTAAAGTGCTTACCTGAAATAGTTGCGAAATATTGCATTTTTTTAAAAATAAAACTACCAATAAAATATACTTTATTAAATTTATATACTACTTTTTCAATATATGCAATTGCATGTATATTAATAAGAACTAAATATGAAACTTTTAATTTTCATTTACATGATTGTATAGTAAATTCTGTATGGTACTACACAACAAAGGAATAATCCTTATTCACAGAGATTGAACAATGTTATTGATACATCAACAAACTAAGCCTAAAATTATTCAGGAAAAAAAAATACAGTATTAATTTGATATATATATATATATATTATATATATATATATATATATATATATATATATGAATCTTAAAAATATAATGGTAGTGAATATAAACATGAAAAAAAAAATTAATACAAATATATTTACGATCCGCACTCTTTTGAGTTGTCATTTCCACAATTAAAATTAGGCATGTCTAATTATGCCTAATATATTGAATGTTAATGGTCATAATTAAAATTAAATATTCACCATAATTAAATTTAACCAATATAATAATATATTCTGCACGGTAAATGTTATTAGGCATGTCTAATTATGCCTAATATATTGAAGTCCTATAATACACGAACATAGGAATAGTGGAATACTATTAGGATGTAAATGGAGATGAATATAAAATTACTATAATTTGATTTGATTTGAGTCTGATTATGCCTAATATATTGAAGTCCTATAATACACGGAAATAGGAATATATCTAATATAAATGGAGATGAATATAAAATTACTATAATTTGATTTGAATATAATGGCATATAATAATATCTATATATAAATAATGGATGATATTACATAAATGCCTCTAAATTTTGGGGGGGAAATTTAGCTAGGAGGATTTTACTTTTAATTATAGTTATATAGATAGATTAGGATTATTGTTATGCGTGTACATACATATATTTGATTTGGACTTGTGTACCAAGGCTCAATATAATAAAATGGGCTACGAAGATATCATGTCAAAATTGTAGCTTAAAGAATATAATATAAATTAGGCAAAATAATTTATATTTATAGGTAGAAAATACTAATTTAAAAGGAAAGAATAATAATTTATTTATTTATTTAAGTTAATAACATCATTATTATTATTATTATTATTATATTATACTACGGATATATATATATATATATATATATATATATAATAAAAATGCTGTAAAATGAACTATGCTTGTTAAAAAAAACATAGAAACTTGAATGGCATGTACAAATCTCGAAATCAACATACTAACTCTAAGTTTCAAAAAATTTTACAAAATCATCAAAATTACCGTCTTTATCATCCTCGATCGCATCTCTACAATCTTCCATAAAAACTAAACCAATATGGTTATGTTACAAATGCTCTTCCTCCTCAATTTCCTTTTGTTGAAGCAGAGCCTCCTTAAATATCTTCAAACTCATACCAGACGATATAAACTGCAAAACATATTGAAGTACGTGAGAATATAGTTAGAAAAATGTAAAAAATTCATACAAAAAGAAAGCAGAGAGATGAGTCTGAGATTCTTTGATTGAAGAAGCCCTTGTATTTATAGGTAAAAAATATTAATTCAAAAGGAAAGTATAATAATTTATTTATTTAAGGTAATAAAATTATTATTATTATTATTATTACTATTTATTTAATTTAATTTCCATTTGACATTTACTTACCAAATAAGTTTTACTACACAAGTTTTGGGGGGAAAATTTGTTAGGAGGATTTTACTTTTATATATATATAGATATAGATTGTTGTATATAATAGTTTTATTTATTCGTATTTAAGTATACAAAAGGTTGGGCAATAATTCTTTTTGAGTCATACAAATTATTTCACTATATGTTAAAATGATGATTATGGTGTTAGATTTAACTAGTATTTTCGTCCGTGTGATGCACGGAATGGATATGTTGTAATATATATTAAGAATATTTGGATCGATATATAATTATTTAAATTAGAACATCAAATATTATATACTGCAATTGAAGATGCAGTTTGGATCATTTACGTGTTTTGATGTTATCATTGCTTGAACTTGAACAAATAATTGCTCAAATTAATAGCTAATGTGTAGATGTACGCATGCGGTGCTGTAACTTTGGAGTATCATTGTTTAGTATTTTTTTTTATAAAATAGGCAAATGTGCTCGTTATAGGAATAAATTGCTATCTTAATTCATTGGTATGGAACGGTAGTAGCAACACAATCTTCTCTATCATTGTCTAGAGCTAACACCTTCAGTCCATCAGTATAGGTGACTCGGGTGAAAATATATAATCCTAGAATATTAGTCAATTAGCGATCATTTTTATATTTTAAGTTAATTAGTAATATCAGATTCATTTTTAGCCAATTATTCTTTTTTATTTTTAGTAAATTAGTCAATTAGAATATTATATCCAGTGATATTTTTACCTAATTTCCGTTCCATTTGTAATTGATGATGTATAATATTATTATTGAAATATTTCCATTTCATTTTTAATTTACCTTTACTATTGTTTTAAATATGCATTTACTATTTATGATGTAGAATATTATTATTGAAATATTTCCATCCAATTTTAGTTTCTATTTTGATCTAACCATTTATTTTTTCATATTAGTCAATTATAGATCATGTTTTATTTGCAGTCAACTACTAATATTCATTTCCTTTTACATTTTCAGTATATTAGCAATATCATATTCAGTTTCAACTAATTATTTTTTTTCCAGTCAATTAGTCAATTAGAATATCAGATGCAGTGATATTTTTATCTAATTTTTGTTCAATTTTTAATTGATGATGTAGAATGTTTGTATTGAAATCGTTCCGTTTCATTTTTAATTTTCGTTGCATTTACTATATTTACTTTTCATTTTTAATTTACCTTTACTTGATATGTAGATTATTATTATTGAAATATTTCCGTTCTATTTTTAATCTTCGTTCTATTGTTTAAAATTGTGAAAGATTTATGACTTAATTGTGATGGGATATATTCTAATATTTAATATCATTGTGAAAAATTAAAATATAATGATTTGACCATTCCTTTTTTTATTTTAGTCAATTATGGATCATTTTTTATTTACTGCAAACCTTGTTGTTATTGTTGTTATTATTTTTTTTTTTTTTGAAAGTTACTGGTTCTATTACATTGTAATATCTGTTCATATACTTTCTCAACCTACTGAAACACAAAGAACCAATAACGCCTCCACTAAGGCTCGAACTCATAATCTTCCAAATGGAAGTCCAACCCGGGTACCATTAGACCACATACATTGTAGTTATTGTTATTATTATTATTATTATTATTATTATTATTATTATTATTATTATTATTATTATTATTATTATTATTAATAAGTGAATTAGAGATCATTTTTTATTTTTTCCCTTGTTACTCCTAACATTATAAGTAAATTATAGATTCTTTTGTATTTTTCATTTATTAATATTAATATTAATAATAATATTATTATTATTAATAATCTTTAATTAATAAATTATTAATTATTAATTGTCTGGGTGTAAGAGTTTGGGCGGGAAAATAGAAATGAAGATTTTGTTTTTAATAATGGTATAGATATAGATTATTATTATTATTATTATTATTATTATTATTATTATTATTATTATTATTATTATTATTATTATTATTATTGTTACTAGTATTTTCGTCCGTGCGTTGCACGAGATAAATTTGTTATAATATTTTAAAAATATTTAGATCGATATACAATTGTATAAATTATAACATCAAATATTATATAATATAATTGAATAATTGAGTTGCACCGATTATATTTCCTGATGTTATCATTGCTTTAATTTGAGCAAATAATTGCCCAATTAATAGCTAATGTGTAGATATACGAATTCGGTGTTGCAACTTTAGAGATTTTATATATCAGTGTTTAGGATTTGTATTAATTGGGCTAATTAGCTTGTTGTCTAGCAACTCAGTTATAGAAATTATTTATACGGAATATATATTTTCTATGTAGATATATAACAATTTTGTCATCTTTGTATTAAAAAAAAAAAACATAATATTACTGGCTTGAATTACACATTATTGAAAATCTCTTTGGAGGACATTGGTAGAGTTAATTACCAAAATGGTCCCTTGACTATAGCAGAATTACCAATTTGGTCCTTGACTATTTTTTTTAACCAATTAAGTCCCTCAACTTTAAAATTTTTAACCAATTTGGTCCTCCGTTAGTTTGACCGTTAGTCAACCGTTAACTTGGGACCAAATTGGTAAGTTCGCTATAGTCAAGGGACCATTTTGGTAATTAACTTTAGGGGTGAGTAATTCAGTTTAGTTTTCTCGAATCGAACCGAAGTAATATACCGAACGATATTGGATTCTTGTATACCGAACGGTTCGATAAAAAATCCGATCCGAATTGTTCGGTAAAAAATTGAACTGAATCAAATACCGTTTGATTTTTTTTAAAAAAATATAATAATAATAATAAATAAATAAATAAATAATAAATCCAAGTCACTTGCTGCTTGCTCTGCCGTTCAGCTCATATTCTCACGGGTATCTCTTGTAAATGTTTTATTTGATTTCTTTATGGTTTGTTATCAAAAGTTCTATATTATGTGTTATGATGTTTACATAGTCCATATCCAAAGTCTAATATATAACAAAATAGCAATCCAAAGTTCAAACGGTAGTCGGTTCGGTTCAGTTTTTACCGAACAATTCAGTTCGATTCGAGTTTTTACCGAATCGTTCGGTATACAAGAATCTATTACCGTTCGGTTGTTTGGTATATTACCGAATCTAACTAGTTTGGTACGGTTCGGTTCGAGAAAACTGAACCGAATTGCCGACCCTTAAAGTTAATTACCAAAATGGTCCCTTGACTATAGCGAGTTACCAATTTGGTCCCAAGTTAACGGTTGACTAACGGTCAAACAAACGGAGGACCAAATTGGTTAAGGTTTTTAAAGTTGAGGGACTTAATTGGTCAAAAAAAATAGTTAAGGACCAAATTGGTAATTTCGCTATAGTCAAGGGACCATTTTGGTAATTAACTCACATTGGTATTAGTAACAGAATTTTATCCATTATCGTCTAGAGTTAAAACCATCTGACCATCAGGATGGGTGACTCGAAAAAAAAAAAAGCCACATACAATTAACTGTGATTAAAGATTAGTTTTTTTCAGTAATAACTCAACGTGAGTTAGTGTTTGACCCTGACTTTTGTTGATAGTCATGGCATATGCGAGCATCAACGTGAATTGTTTTTATTAGAACTTGAAGTGCAATCTCGTATAAAAAATGGTGGACATTTTAATTGAAGATTTTACTTTTATGAATAGTATAGATTATAGATATAGATTGGTGTAAATTATTATTTCCTTATAAAGTTACATAGAATTTCAAATGGATTTTCCTATTTATTACACAGAATTTGTTTCCGTTAGTCTCACAATTATAATGGTTTAATTATTCTCAGAATTAATAACCATTTTTCATTTTTAAGTACATAATAACTTTAATTTGTGATAAAAATTCATTAGATATTAGTTAATTTTCATATAAAATTTTGTTAAGGAATTTCAATAAGTTTTAAATTCCTTAATAAAATGGAAAATGGTTTTTCATATAAAATTTTGTTAAGGAATTAAAATTATTTTTTAAATTGCTGGTCTAATGAATCTTGTTGCAAATTAAAAAAAAAAAGTCATTTCATTAAGAAAATAAAACTATTTAAAGTAAATCTAATCATGCTATATTTATTTGTAATTGTATATTAATTTCATTTTGAAATCATTAGTTCACATATTTGAATTATTTAAAAAATTCATATAGTTAAGTTGATTTATTCCAAATTGTATTTCATATATATTATAATTCTAAAAATATGAATAATAATAACTAAGAGAATTGTACTTAGAAATCAATAAAAAATGTAAATTCTAAATTTCTACTATACTAATAAGAGCCCAAGAGAGTTAGGCTTATAATGGGTAGAAAAAATGGCGGTCACAGATTTTAATCAAATGTATGGCTCAGATTGATTAAAAGATTGATCAGATTTAAATTTTACACTAAAATTTCCTAAAATACCCACACACCGTTACTAATTCCGTTAAAATTTTAAGAATTGCCGTTTGTTCACCGTTAACTTACTCATTGATTTCAATAAAAAAAAAGGTCTTAGGTTCGAACCTCATCCCAATCAAAGTTGGCATAATTAGTACTCTATTTTACTCTTATTAAATTATATAAATAATAATTTAGTAGTTACAACGAAAAATAATACATATGCATTTCTTTAATTTAGAATTATGTGTCCACTATGTCTTTATTCAAAAAAAAATATTCATTATCAATAAATTAAATAAGAGAAATAATTTTATTAGTTATATTGTCTTTATTTTTCTTGAATATAAAAATTCTTTATATTCAAATTTATTAATTGATTATATTCGCTACATTATCCTTACAATGTCTTTATTCAGTGAAAAAAATTTATTAATTATCAATAAATTAATTAAAAGAAATATTTTCATTAGTTATATTGTCTTTATTTTTCTCAAAAGTAAAAATTTTTACATTCAAATTCATCAATTGATTATATTCACTACATTATCTATTATCTTTTTTGTGCACTATTTTTCTAATTAAATATCAAAGTTATAATACAAAATAATGCTATATATTTATTTACCAAGTATTTTATTAATACCATGAAAAAATTAAAAAAATATAATTAATAAAGTCAACCATATTAACTACTTGAGAAATTTTGTGACAAAGAGAGTATTCAAATCACACAACAAATTGAATTGAGAACTACCTCGCAATGTCCTTGTTTGACAATCAGCAGTTAGCGGTTAGCGTTAGCGGATTTGACCAGCGAATTTATTTAATTATTAACATTGGGTAAAAAAAATGACCGCCAAATTATTAAATCAAATGAATGGTTCATATTGTTCAGGTTTTAATTTTTTTCTTTTAAGATTTTATAATTTAGCCTTAATTATATGATTATCCATTTAACTTTTCCGTTAATTCACCGTTAGTCTAATTCTAATATTAAAGTCTAATATAGAATTATAACTACACCATTAATCTAATTCTAATATTAAAGCTAAGTCTTAATAGAACTTAACCACAAATCCTAATGTCGGAATCTCCTCAAACAATATTAGTATATATTTAATATTTTATGCTCTAATTTTTATTTGTTTTCCCTTATGTCCCGTATTTGGTTTCAACCATACCTATACAATTATTTTATTGACAATTATAATCAATCTTGACTATATTATCTTGCATTTGTAAACTTAGAATTACATATTTAACCCGTACGGGCTTAGCTCAATGGTTTAGTGGGTAGTATTTGGGAGAAGAGACCAAGGTTTGAACCTCGGCAGCGGCAGTGCGGGAATTATGTCCAAAGTGGGCAGATTCCTTGTGCGTATCAGCATTTGACCTTGTCTACTGAACCATTGAGTCACCGTGATTTACAACTTCCCGCAATGCTCTGTCGGGTCGGAGTGTGGGGGGCCCTTGGGGTTGGGGACTCAACCTTTGGGAGAAGAATTACCTATTTAAATACGCAAATTCAACCTTCAATTATCTATGCATGAACAATTTCAATATAATCCTGCCTTAATATACTTTAAAGTACTTATTTAAAAAAAAATGCATTGGGCATTATCCCAATCGCGCAATGCGCGTAAAAACTAGTTGTATTAATAAATTTAAACTCTAATCGGACGCATTTCCTTATATGACTGTATAATACATTGTATATACACATAATATCTATTAATATGTATATAGAAAAATTCTATAATATAATTTCATTAATTATAATTTATATTGATAGAGTTATAATTAAAAATTATATTTAGAAATTTAAAAAGTAGCATTTAAATATTATAGTGCATAAGTGTATGTATGTATATTTTGTATGATTATTATAGTGCATAAGTGTATGTATGTATATTTTGTATGATTATTATAGTGCATAAGTGTATGTATGTATATTTAAAAAATATTATAAATATTCATGTTTTGTTAATTTTATAATTTCATTTCTTTAATTATATTTCATATTTTATTAATTATAATTTAATGAAATTGTCACAAATATTTTTACGGAAGAAATCTTATATTTCTCAATTTCATTAATTATATTAATTATAATTACAATAACTAATAAAATTATTTCTCTCTCGTGAGAAAATCAGTACCATCTCGTAAGTGCTCCGTAATTTCCGACTTCTCCCGATCGTGATTCCGATCAATCTCCGATAGTGGTCCTCTCTCTCCATCGTGAGGGAGTGCACTCCCTAGTGATCTAGGATTTTTATAATAGGCTGTTTTTCATGGAGAATGTATCTTTCGTATTGTTTTACACGACTTTACTATTGTCGCCGATTCACTCACCTGCAACCCTAATGGATATCCATCAATTGGAGAAACAATGTGCTGGTCTCTCTCTGGCAACGGAGGAGGTGGATGGTTTAGCAGCGCCCGAAGTGCAAGCGATTCCTGATGAGGCGATTCAAAATAATCTGGTTGGTCGATTCCTTACCGATCGCCAGATCCGTTTTGAACACATGCAACACACTATGGCGTCGGTATGGCGTCCTGTGATGGGAATGTATGCTGTTGCGTTGCGGGATGATCTATTCCTGTTTCAGTTCCCTCACCCAAAAGATCACCAACGCGTAATAGACGATGGGCCCTGGTCCTTTGACAACAATCTACTGGTCTGCGAGAAGGTGCCGAGTGGGGCTCGACCGGAGGAAATTGAATTGCACTCCATCCCATTCTGGGTTCAAATCCACGGGCTACCAGCGATGTATGCATCCCAGGAATTTATTGCTACGATCGGCAATCAGATTGGTACTTTCATCGCGGCAGACCCACTCAATTTTGGGGGCACATGAAAGAGCTACTACAGAATTAGGGTGTGTATGTCCATAGCGACGCCTCTCCGGAGACGTATGAAATTAACAAGACGAGATGGCTCAACACAGTGGATCCTCTTCAAATATGAGAGGCTGGTTACGTTTTGTTATTGTTGCGGGGTCATCGGCCATTCGGACAAATTTTGCAAGACAGTATATGAGGAGGGGTGCTACCTGAGGCCTTCCCATTTGGGGCTTGGATGCGGGCAGGACCACGAAGACAGGTCAAACCGATTGGGGCAAAGTGGCTTCTCTCCCTGACGACGAGCCCAGTAACGGCAACGAACACTCCGGCGGCTGGACCTCCCCCGGCCAAGCTTATGGCGATGGAAGATTCGGATGGCATACAGGGTGATCTGAAACGGCGTCGTGAAGAAGCTGCGACAACAGAGAGGGTGACTGGAGAGGATGTGATGATGTTCGAAGGACTGAAACAGCAGGGATTGGCGAGTCTGGCAGACCAGGCTCGCCGGAGCCAATGAGTCTTCTTAGTTGGAACTGTCGGGGCACGGGTGGCACCCGGACAGTTCGCAAACTTTTGGACATGGTGTCCAAACAGCGACCTGAATTTGTGTTTTTAATGGAAACAAAGGCGACAGAAGATCGGATGGAGATAGTACGAATACAGATGGGTTTTGATTGTAAATTGTGTGTGGAACGCGTCGGCCTCGGGGGAGGTCTTGCTTTCTTTTGGAGGGATTCGAATATGGCTTCGGTACTAAGTTATTCCAATAACCATATTGACATGGAAATAACGCTACCTGGACAACCGGCGTGGCGCTTAACCGGTTTTTATGGGGAATCAGACAGAACACAACGGCAAGTAACTTGGGATCTCCTTCGACAACTTAAGGCTCGATCAACATTGCCTTGGCTTGTTGCGGGAGATTTTAATGACATTACTTGTCTCTCGGAAAAAAGAGGTAATCACGCTCATCCGGCGGCACTAATTGAAGGGTTTAATGATGCTTTAGGTGATTGCGGATTTAGGAATGATAGGAAGTAGGTTTATGTGGGAGAAAGGCCGGGGAACGGAAAACTGGGTGGAAGAGAGGTTGGACAGGGCTGTGGCAACGGTGGATTGGCTAGAAATACACGACCAAGCACTGGTTAAGAATTTCTACACTCATTCTTCTGATCATCGGGCAATTATGGTGGATCTTTTCAAGGGTCCCGAGCGGTCAGCGAATCGTGCTTTCAAGTTCGAGAACGCATGGTTGCTGGAAGACGGGTGCACGAAGGTGGTGGGTGAAGCATGGCGGATGTCCAGAGATATGGACTTTCAACAAAGACTGGCAGATTGTGGGGCCCGGCTCTGGCAGTGGGGCGGGGAATATAACAGACGTTTTGGTGGCCGCATTAAAAACCTGAAACGTCTTCTGGAGCAATTAAAAGAGGATCGCGACCCTGTTGCTGTTGAACGTTTTTTTAGCGGCAGAGCATGAATTAGAGGGACTCCTGAAAGCCGAGGAGATTTTCTGGAAACAACGGTCCAAACAACTCTGGTTAAAACAGGGGGACGCAAATACTAAATTTTTTCATCGATCGGCTACTGCTCGCCGACGACATAATCTGCTTTTGCGCATCAAAGACCAGAACGGGGACTGGGCCGAAGGGTCGGCTATGAACGCAGAGATCTCCAGGTATTTCCAGAACATTTTCTCTACCGGCACCACGAGTGCCTCCCTATTTGATCGTGTTCGGGAAAGAGTCACAACTGAGATGAACATCTCCATGTCACTCCCCTTCATAATCACGGATGTTAAAACTGCCCTCTTTGATATGGCCCCGGAAAAATCACCCGGGCCAGATGGCATGACACCGGCATTTTCCAGCATTTTTGGCCGGTGGTAGGGCATGATTTAACAACGTTCATCATTAGTTGTATGGAGAAGAAACGTTTCCTGCCGGGAATGAATGATGCAAACATCGTTCTTATCCCGAAAAAATCTGTTCCTGAAAAGGTCTCGGACCTCAGGCCTATCGCACTTTGTAACGTGGTTTACAAAGTGTTGGCAAAGATGATCGCCAATAGGATGAAAGGGGCTCTGGACGTAGTGGTTTCCCAATCACAAAGTGCCTTTGTCCCCAACCGTTTGCTTACAGATAATATTATTTTGGCCGGGGAAATTGGTCATTTCCTACGCAAGAAAACGAGTGGGGCTCAGGGTTGGGCTGCTTTAAAATTGGACATGGCCAAGACTTATGACAGGATGGAATGGGATTTCCTTGAGGGGATGTTGAGGGCTTTAGGTTTTGAGAGGGGTTGGGTGGAGTTGGTTATGTTGTGTGTTAGAACGGTGAACTACTCGATTTTAGTGAATGGTGACAATGTGGGGCGGGTTTGCCCTTCTCGGGGCATTCGACAGGGTGATCCGTTATCCCCGTACTTATTCATAATTTGTGCAGAAGGATTTTCAGTTCTGTTGCAACAAGCAGAGTCAAGGGGTGATATTCATGGAGTGAGGGTGGCCCGGGGTGCCCCGGCCATCACTCACTTGTTCTTTGCTGACGATAGTCTGCTTTTTTTCAGGGCAAATGAGCAGGAAGCTATTACTATCAAGGGGTGCCTTGATTATTATAGCTTGGCATTCGGGCAGCTTATTAACTTTGATAAGTCCAATGCAGTGTATAGTTGTAATACGACGACAACTACTCGGAACTTAGTCTCCGATCTTATCGGGGTACATGAAGCGGAGGATCTTGGCCGTTATCTGGGCCTCCCGTCAATGCTGGGCCGAAATAAAACGGTCGTATTCCGATATGTGGAAGAAAGGATCCGTGCGCGGATCGGGTCTTGGCAGAATAGACTACTTTCGCGTGCAGGTAAAGAGGTTCTCCTCAAAAGCATCGCTCAATCACTTCCTATTTTTACCATGTCGGTCTTTTTATTACCGCTGCGTGTCTGTGATACATTGGAGAAAATGTTCAACCGTTATTGGTGGGGTGGTGGAGGAACAGGTACTAGAGGTATCCATTGGCTGAGCTGGGGTAGGATGTGTGTGCCAAAAACGAAGGGCGGACTGGGCTTCAAAAAACTCCACGAGTTCAATCTTGCTCTCTTAGCCAAGCAAAGTTGGCGGCTCTTAGTGCATCTCGACTCGTTGGTCTCCCGCGTGATGAAGGCCAAGTATTATCCAAATACGGACTTTATGGAAGCCAAACTGGGAGGAAATCCAAGCTATATATGGCGTAGTATCCTAGCCGGACAGCCGATTTTACACAAAGGTGTGGCCCGACGAATTGGTGATGGGCGTGACACTAAAGTTTGGGGTTGGGACTAGATCGCGGGAAAAGCAACTATATCTCTAGTCACGCCTTGCATGGAGGAATTAAAGGAGGCTACAGTGCATAATCTTCTGGATGATCAGGGGCGGTGGGATGAAGCAATTATTCGTGACATTTTTCTACCGGATGATGTGCCGAACATCCTTGCGACCCCAGTGAGTGTCCAATTTCGGGACTGCTGGCGGTGGATAGGTGATATTCGAGGTATTTATACTGTCAAGCATGGGTATAGGTTGCTCACGGAGGAGGTCAGTCATGGGGATGGGCACGAGTTCAAGGCTTGGAATACTTTATGGTCATTACCAATACCGCCTAAGGTAAAAAATCTATTGTGGCGCTGTGCACGTAATATTCTGCCTGTGCGTGACAACCTTCGCTCTAAACATGTTTGGATCGGTGGGGGTTGTCCTATGTGTGGTGCTGTGTCGGAGACAGTTGAGCATGCGTTCGGCTCTTGTATTTTTGCGCAGGAGATTTGGCTAGATGGAGACCCTCTACAAGGAAGCAGCATATTTTGTTGGCTGGATTCAATAATCGGGCATGCGACCCAAGAGGCAGCAGTGAAATTAGTTGCTGGTTTTTGGACCATTTGGCAAGCACGTAACGAAACTGTATGGCAAAATAATCCTCCGACAGTGAGTACTTCGCATCTACTTATGGAGAGATTACAATCAGCTTGGAAGGAGGCTTACAGTCACCCAACAGTGAGGGCTACTGACCAGCGACAAGCTACGATTTGGTCACCTCCGCCAAGGAATTATTTAAAATGCAATGTTGATGCGGCCTTATCTGGGAATGAGGCACATTATGGAGCTGTGTTACGCGATCACGAGGGACGATTTATTGCAGCACGAAGTGGAAAACTGACAGGAATGCAGGACCCATACGTGGCTGAAACGCTAGCTGCCAAAGAGGCATTGTCTTAGTTGAAAACTCGATCAGAACGGAACATTATTGTTGAATCAGATTGTTTAAATTTTTGCAAGGCTTTTAATTCTTGTATTTCGGATTTTTCATATGTCAGTTTAATTGTAAAGCAATGCGTGTCGATTGCTAAGGACATTGGGAACATTAGTGTTTCCCATGTCAAGAGATCAGCGAATGGCGTGGCTCACGAGCTTGCTCGGGCAACCGATTCTACAGCTGATTCTAGGGTGTGGAATGTGATCCCGCCTGATTGTATCTCAAATTTGTTAAGTCATTAATGAAGTTGGTTCGTTTTCGTTCAAAAAAAAAATTATAATTACCAAATATTGTGGAAATTACCATAATAATTTCATTAATTATATTTATATTAATTATAATATTTGTTCTCTTCCAATATTTAAGTACATTACCATAAAATTATCATAATAATTACACAAAACGAAGTAAAGAAAAATTATGAGAATAATTACCTTTAAATTTTTTTATTTTTTTTTGAAGATTAAAACTTCATTCATTAGATCAGCAATAAGACAGTTCACAAGAAAAGGGGGAAGGGTATCAAACCACTCTCCGCAACCTGACTCAGAAACGGCTTCCCTAGCAACAGCATGGGCAACACGATTCGCAGATCGCTTCACAAAATGAAATTCAACATCACTTATCGAGGATGCTAATTCTTTAATATCATCTACTAGTAATCCAAAAGCTGAGAAAAAAGGACTAGTAATAGCTTTAAAAACCAACTGAGAGTCTCTTTCCACGTCCACATTTCCTAGGCATGTGTCTTTGAACCAGCTCAGGGCTTCTCTCATACTCATAGCTTCAACTCCCTTCACATCATAAACACTGCACATTGTGACATTTTTTGCTGCAAGAAAGTTGCCCAAACCATCTCGTAGAATCCAACCATAGGCTATCACATTATTACTTGGGTCTACGGCGACATCAGTATTAAGCTTCAACCTCCCATGCATTGGTTTCTCCCATCGATCTTCACTGTCACTTGTACGAGCCCCCATGTGAAGCATGAATTACGGCATTCCAGCTTTCCAAGTACAGTAGAGCACGTCTAATTGTCACATTCAGCTCAAAAGGGGCGGCATTCCAAACAAATTCATTACGGCTACACCATAATCCCCAACAAAGCATAACAAACTTTTGATCAAATCTTCATTTAAAACACACAAGCAAGCAAAAAACCAATCAGTGACTATGTTACCAGGTGCTTGTGTGATCGGCAACCCCATCATATTCCATGCCTTTCTTGTTTCAGAGCACTTAGCAAATAAATGGCATGCACTCTCAACATCTGTCCTGCACATATGGCACATCAGCGAACAGTCAATATCTTTCATTTCAAGAGCATCACGGGTAGGCAAGAAATACGAGGCCAACTGCCAACAAAAGGTCTTAACCTTCAGTGGCACGTTAAGATTCCAAATTCCCCCCCACGAACGATCGTCCGAAATAAGTCCTCGTAGACGTCTATAGCATGACTTGACAATATAAGTTCCTTTAGGCTCCCAAAACCAAATCCATGAATCAGGTGGTTTACGTATGCTAATTGGAATTTTCATAATCAACATAGCATCTCGTTCATAAAAATGTCTTTTACACAGTCAGCATTCCAGGACGTACCTTGGTCATTTAACAAAGAAGCAAATCAGCGCATGATATGTAGCTTCAGGCAACACAGTGTGAATATAAGGGGCCTCATCAATAGACTAGGAACAAAATTTGAAGCCTGAAAGACGACAATGGAGAGTGGATCAATGAGGGGCCGCAGTTACAACAACATGTGCATGAGTTCTTTTCCAATCTTTTCAGGGAGGAACAAATTGCAGCCACGGAGGAGGCCTCGAGAGGTCGATTCCCAGCTCTTAATTCGGGGGATTGGCGGGTCTTTAACAGGAAGGTGAAAATTGACGAAGTCAAAGCGGCTGTATTTGATATGAACCCGATGAAAGCCCCGGGGCCAGATGGGTACCACGCAGCCTTCTACCAACATACGTGGGATATTGTAGGGGCAAGTGTTTTTACATGGTGGAAAAGGTTTTCGAAACCGGGAAACTACCAGAGGCCATAAATGATACTTTGCTAGTGCTGATCCCTAAGGTCCAAATGCCAGAGACCATCAAGCAATTCAGGCCTATAAGCCTGTGTAACGTGTTGTATAAAGTAATAACTAAGACTATTACTAACCGCCTTAAATACACCCTTCCAGGTCTCATGGGGCCTTCTCAGAGCTCTTTCGTACCCGGGAGGCAGATCACTGATAACGTGCTAGTGTTCTAAGAAGTGATGCACATAATGCGGACCAAGCGAGGGAAAACGGGGCTTATGGCGATCAAGATAGACTTAGAAAATGCGTATGATCGCCTGTCTTGTAAATTCATTAACAAAACTCTTATTGATGCAGGTTTTGACACCGTGTGGACCCCGGTGATTATGGAATGCGTCCAAATAGCGACATGATTATGGAATGCGTCCAAACAGCGAATATGTCAATTTTTTGGAACGGCACGCGGTTGGAAAGCTTTAAACCTCAAAGAGGTGTGCGCCAAGGCGACGTAATGTCTCCTGCCATGTTTGTCCTTTGCATGGAGCGGCTGAGCCAAGCTATCACCGAAAAGGTAACCAACGGCGCTTGGAAAGGCATAAAGTTGGCTACTTCGGGACCGACTTCGTCACATCTGTGTTTTGCTGACGATATGGTGTTGTTCTCGGAGGCTTCCGTGGACCAAGTGGAGGTTATTAAAGGATGCCTGGACCAGTTTTGTGCTGCTTCTCGACGCTTAACATCCCCGAAACGAAGGATCTAGGTAGGTACCTTGGGGTACCTTCGATCCACGGGCGAATCACGCAATCGACTTACGCAGGTTTATTAGAGAGGGTTGCTGCGCGCTTGGAGGGGTGGAAAACAAAGACCCTCACGTTCTCCGGGAGAGTAACGCTGGCGAAATCAGTACTTAGCGCCATGCCAACCTATACAATGCATTCAGTGTGGCTTCCTGTGGGCATCTGCGACAAGCTTGAGGGTATCACAAGACGCTTCATTTGGGGAGGCGAGGGTGATACCAGGAAGATAAGTTTGGTACGTTGGGACAAGGTTACGCAACGCAAGGAAATGGGAGGACTAGGGTTAAGAAATCTTCGGGATGTAAACTCAGCCATCATGGCTAAGCTCGGATGGCGGATGAAGATGGAGCCGAAAAATTTGTGGACTCAAGTTCTAAACACAAAATATGGGGCGATTGATGAAGCCAGAGGCTTTGCTCGAGGAAGGAGTACTTCAAATGTCTGGAAAGAGAGAGAAGTGAGCGGGATGTGGAGGTATTCTTCGTGACACGTAGGGCAATTGGCTGCGAGGGTACTCTCACAACATTAGATCGTGCGAAGCGAATGAGGCGGAGGCTTGGGCGATACTCGTAGGGTTGCGAATGGCTGCCGGTTACCGTGCGAGCAAGGTCGTTATCGAAAGTGACTCTGCTGAGGTTATAAGAGGTTTGACTCTGGGCTTTCAAACGGCGGGAAGGTGGGGAAACATCATGAAAACTTGCAAGAGGGAAAGCAATGTTTTTGAGGATGTGGAGTTTAAACACATTGTTCGGGAACAAAACAGAGTAGTGGATAGGTTGGCTGATCATGCACTCACTCATGCGTTGGGAAGTCATTCTTTCGACCATCTGCTTGGGTTTGTAAGAGAGGTGTTGTGGGAAGATAAGCAGGGTGCAAGGGTCCATCGTCCCAACTCGGGCAGGCCAACTGGCGCTGGTTTTTTTTTTTTTTTGAGCTGTATCTGGGTTTATCCCTCCATTTGGTTCCAAAAATTAAAAAAAAAAATATTTGATTAACCCGGTTATATTAATCTTAAATGGTTAATTAAACAAAAATTCTGATATGTATATAACCTTTCAAATACCAAAATATTTATAAAAAAAAATTACAAATCCAATAAACATTGGACAACGAAGAGTTACATAAAGTAATTAATAAAATTATTTATTTACTCTAAATGTTATATAAAAAATTCTGATATGTATATAATAACCTTTCAAATACCAAAATATTTTCTAAAAAAATTACAAATCCAATAAACATTGGACAACAAAGACTTACATAAAGTAATTAATACAAATATTTATTTAATCTAAATGTTATATATATATATATATATATATATATATATATATATAGTTAGGATCATATGAGAACATGTGCTTAGGTGAGAACGTGAGAACACATCATGTGCATCCATCTAATATTTTTTAATGGTCTAGATTAGATTAAATGTGTGCGAACGCGCATTAAATGTGTGCAAACACACTAAGTAAATTTTGTGGCATTGAATTTTGCTTTATTATATATAAATATAAAAAATATAAAGATAAAGATTATTATTATTAAGTAAATTAGAGATCCTTTTCCATTTTTCATTTTTTACTTCTAACGTTATAAGTAAATTATAGATCCTTTTGTATTTTTCCATTTTTTATTATTATTATTATTATTATTATTAATCTTTAATTTAATTAATTAATTAATAATTATTAATTGTTTGGGTGGAAAAACACAAAGGAGAATTTTATTTTTAATAATAGTATAGATAGATTATGCATAATAAGTTAATATTTTTGTAGCATATTATGCATAATAAATGCGTCAATTCAAGAATAAAAAGTCCATGAAATATGACCATAATATTATTTCTTAATTATTTAGTCTATATTCTGACATATTATTCTATAATTTCTATTACCATAATTAATTACTACCATAAATGAATCCATTTAGAATATATCTCCATAAAAATATTTTCATAATTAATTGACTCATTTTGAGCAATTAATTGGTTTTACTCATTTCCACATATTCCGCGTAATATTAATTATTTTTTTGTTTTATATATTACATAAAGGGAAAATGGCACTTTTTCCCCCTGAGTTATATACCTATAGCATTTTTTCCCCCTAAATTATTGAAGTGGCTGTTTTTCCCCCTGAAATGTTAAATGGACATATTTACCCTTAAACTAAATATTAAAATTTTTTTTTCCAACAAATTATGACCATAATTTGGTTCAAACTAAACAAACACCATAGCAACCAAACCGAAATATTCCAATTACAATTTAGAATCAAAATTTGATATTTAAGAGTTTATTAAAATCGTGAACCGGAACGGATGGTTCATGTTCCGAACTGAAAAAATAAAATACATTTATTGTTGAATTTAGACTATTTTAAAATAAAAAATAAAATTTTAAAATAAAGACGGTTCAAAATCGCGAATCAGATCCGGAACCGCCGGTTCACGGTTCAAGATTCAATTTTTTTGATACATAATTTTAATAAATTGATATTTAAATATTGGGTTCTAGATCTGAATTATAACCGTAAACTATTAATTCGATTGCTTTAGTATTCGGTTCAATTCAAACCGAACCGTGGTCCTCCCTACGTATACGCAATAATTTGTTGGAGTAATAAAATAAATAAAATGTTTACTTTAAGGGTATAAATGTCAATTTAATATATTAGGGGGAAAAGGCACCACTTTTAGAATAATTGAGGGGGCTAATGTGCTTACCTAAATAATTGAGGGGGAAAAAGTGCTATAAGTATATAACTCAGGGGTAAAAAGTGCCATTTTCCCTTACATAAATTACATAATTACATAATTACATAATACCATATAAGGATTTTCAAAAAAAAAAAAAAACATAATACCATATAAGGAATACACGTTAATTCAAAAAAGGTAAACATTAATACCTAATTCATTAATTAGTCTATATTCATAATATTCCGTGTAATATAATGTTAATTAATTTTTTGTTACATATATCTTATATATTACAAAATACCATATAAGGAGTACACGTTAATTCAAAAAAGGTAAACTTTAATACCTAATTCATTAATTAGTCTATATTCATAATATTTCGTTTTTGATTATATATACATTACATAATACCATATAAAGAATGGAGACGAGAAGTTAGATTAGGCTTTACTAAAAGATATATAATATAATAATTATAAAATATCATAATAATTTAAAAAGTAATTTTGATGGATTAATTAAATTTTAATTTTAATAATATTATATAGCAAGATAATATTACTAACACCAACTTCTAAATCACATTAATTAGATTTATGTAAAAAGAGATATGCTCGAAATATCCCTATGGCGTGAATAAATATTACAAAATACTTCGTTACAGAATAAATTTTATATAATTTATATATAAATATAAATTATTAAAACAGTTATATCAATTAAAAATGATCAATTCGTTAAATTATACAAAGTGGAAAACTCTTACAAATAATTGTCAAAAATGGCACCACATCCGTAAATTCTATTATATTTCGTAAATGATTCGTAACAGTACGTATGATTTTATTTCGAATATATAAAACAAAAGTGTGATTGTATTTTGAAAATATAACATAATATTACAAATTAGTACTAAATTAAGGTAAATACCATTACATAACAATTATTAAATTGTTGACATATTTCTCATTATTCATCTCTAAACAGATTCCTCATTATTTGAATCACCTTATTTGGTAGAATCCTAATTTCCAGTCGGAGGTTCAGACACATGTCCATCCAGAAAATCGTGAAAGTTATGAAAATTTAAATACCTCAATAAAGTTATACAAAAAGCAAAACAATGTAAGTAAGCAATAACCCACATCTTCAGGAAAATCATAATCTTTTCTATCATAAACATGTGTTGGAAAATTTACATGTGATTAGTATTTATCTGTGATGAGTAGTTTTGTTTTTATACATGTGAAGGTCAAATCTTGGCTTGAACATCCACATTTATTTCTTTTGTTTCATAACAAAAATATAAATTATTGAAGTTTACGTGCAAGATAGGTGCAATTGTGCAAATAGGTGTTAATGAGTCTTAATAATAAAACAAAAACAAAACAATAAAAAAAGAAAAGAAAAATGTGGAGTTAATATAGCGAAGGTCTCCGCCCAAGGGGCCCCCCCGGTTGCCGGTTTCAAATTTACCGTAGAAAGATAAAGGAAGCCCCACGAGCCGCGTTTGACGATCCATGTGTAATAAGCAACATGACTTTGTTCACCGAAAATTGAAAACTTTACCCAACACCCCCCACCCCACTACTTCATCTCTCTTTCTCACCCAGACAACCAATCGTACGTCACCACCATTTCCGCTTTTTTCTCTCTTTCTTTCTCTCTCTCTCTCTCTCTCTCTCTGTCTGACTGTCTTTCGTCTCAGAATTTTCTACTTGTTGAAACGACGTCGGAGCAGTCATGATCAGCTCCTCCATTTCTCGATCAGAGCTCGGTACCGCTACGCAAATTAGTTTCATCTAGGGTTTTTGGTTAGCTTGCCCCGCGGATTTCACCATGGATTCCAACTCCGAGCTGTACCGGCTGAGCTTGGGAGCTGTTGAGAGTCAAAGGTTTGACCGCGATACGACTGCCGTGCGGCGCGAGAGTTTAGAAGCGGCGCAAGGGAAGTGTACTTCATTTGTTCAGGGTATGGATGGCGCGCAGCTGGTCGGTGGTCCGGTGATGCAGGTTGGTGGCGGGATGGCGCCGTCTACGGTGGCTGCTGGTGTGAACACTTCAGTGGCGACGGTGATCGGGCCGGAGAAGAGGAAGCGGGGGCGGCCGCCGCGGGGGCAGGCTGCGGGGAAACCTCCACCGCCCAAAAGGAAGGTAGAGGAGGAGGAGGAAGACGTGTGCTTTATATGCTTCGATGGTGGTTCTCTTGTGCTGTGCGATCGCAAGTGAGTAGTCGAGATATGTGTATATACTCCCTACTTTTTTAGCTTGGGTCCTGTTTGAGTTCTTTATTGCTTTTGGATGCAAAATATACTTTAATCTTATGCCGGAATTACTTGATACTCTATTAAAGTTGAAATATGAGCTCCGGTATCTGCATGCTTGAATTTTATTATAACTTGTTTTCTTAATGGATAGGGGATGCCCGAAGGCATATCATCCAGCTTGTATCAAGCGGGATGAGGCATTTTTCCGCTCTAAGGCTAAATGGAATTGTGGTATGCTTTCATTTCAACTATTGATACTGTAGGTTGGCTATGATGTATTTGTATTTTGTTATATTATTAAATTTCCAATCTGAATGATTTGGGACTCTGAACTTTATCTGGTCATTGATCTTCAAATCTGTACAATGATGGACCTTCAGGTGGTGTAATACCAAGTGTGAGGTCAATTTCAAGAGTAGAGGATTAGTCTAGGTTTACTTTTAAGCTTTGCATTAATATAATAATATTCTGGTTCCTATTACTTCTGAATTTCTGGTTACTTGTTCCATTCTTTTGATATGTAGGATGATTCATGAGATATTTAGGATCCTTTCTATAGTTCTTGATGCTTGAAGTGTGCCTTTCCATTTCATTTTCTTTTATTTAGTGGCATATGCCAAAATGTGTTTTGTTTTAATTGCTATAGACCTATAGAAATTGTAGAATTCTGTAATTTTACAAAGTGATATTACAACTGGTTTCAGGTTGGCATATTTGTAGTGTGTGTCAGAAGGCTTCCCATTATATGTGCTATACTTGTACATATTCATTATGCAAGGGTTGCATTACAAATGCTGATTACTTCTCTGTCCGAGGAAACAAAGGCTTTTGTTCTACGTGCATGAGAACTATCATGTTGATTGAAAACAAAGATGAAGCAAATAAGGAAACGGTATGCACTTTGTTCATTAAAATAATTCCATATTTGATTGCTCTGCAAATTCTTGTTGGGCTGTTTCATTTAAAAGACGTATTCAAACATCACTGCACTCCTTGCTCCCTTACTGTTTCTCTTGCTCCAGCATGTTTAAATACTGGTGTTTCAAGCTGTATTGGCAACAAGGATTGACTAATATGTTTTTTCTTGGATTTCGCTTGCCAGCCCAGCCTTAGAAAGTTTTAAATGGGAAGGATAAGACAGTATCATTTTACATGATGATTGAATGATTAATATTGCCTCTTCTATTTTGCTCTTATCCTCCCCACCATAAAAAAATCTGAGCTTTTAATTCATGCAATTATTATTTACACTGCTTATCACAACCTAAGCAGGTTCAAGTAGATTTTGATGACAAAAGTAGCTGGGAGTATCTTTTCAAGGTATATTGGATGTACTTGAAAGGAAAGTTATCATTAACATTAAATGAGCTTATTCAAGCAAAAAACCCGTGGAAAGAAGCAGTTGCAGCACAGAGCAACCTCCAATTGGCTAATGCAAATGATAGTAAAGGTGTTTTTGGCAAGCCTTCTGAGCAAATAGAAGTTAAGAATCACATGGAAAGGGAAGAGATAGCTAAGAAAGATTCTTTAAGTTCTGAAAATCAAAGTGCTGCGAAATCCGAAAATGCAGGTATTGCCATTTCTAATGAACATTTGGGGCTGATGAATCCTAATGTGCCTCAAAACAATGATAAGCTTGGCTCTGCTAATGGCTCAGATATGACGGGATACACAGAATGGGCAACTAAAGAGTTGTTGGAGTTTGTTGCACACATGAAAAATGGTGATACATCAGCTCTATCTCAGTTTGATGTTCAGGCACTTTTGCTAGACTACATAAAGAGGAATAATCTTCGAGACCCACACAAGAAGAGTCAAATTATTTGCGATCTTAGGCTCAAGAATCTCTTTGGAAAACCACGTCTCGGACACATTGAAATGTTGAAGCTTATAGAGTTCCACTTTCTTATAAAAGAGGATACCCAGAAAAATGCTTTTATACCAGCTGGAATTGTTGGTGATATTTCTAGCCATTTGGAGACTGATGAAAGTAGCATTAACTCATCCTTGATAAACAAAAATAAGAAACGTAAAACATGCAAAAAGGGTGAAGAAAAAGCTCCACAAGTTAGTCTTGATGAGTATGCTGCTATTGATGCTCATAATATAAATCTTATATATTTGAGGCGTAGTTTGATGGAAAATCTCATGGAAGACACACAGAAGTTCCATGATGATGTTGTTGGGTCAATTGTCCGGATAAAAATAACTGGTAGCGATCAGAAGCAGGATATGTACAGGCTTGTCCATGTTGTAGGTATAAATGCATTACTTTCTTAAAAGCACTTATTAACTTTTGCAGTTGGCTAAGTTAGGTATTGCTGACTTAACTAAAAATGTTACCTTGAATGAAGGTACAAGCAAGGTGTCCACACCATACAAGATTGGAGAGAAGACAACAGATATAATGCTTGAAGTATTGAACTTGGACAAGAAAGAAGCTGTAGCTATTGATACTCTTTCCAATCAAGAGTTCTCTGAGGTAAGGGTAAAGGTTTTGTATGATTTCTGTGCCTCTTGACATACGTACATATATCTCCTTCATATAGGCTTGTTCCGTTTTGTCAAAACTTCTCATGTTATTATATGATCTATTCTGTTGCATTCTCTGATCCAAAAAGCTCTAAAATCCCTTTTTTGCATCATCTCATAAAGTTGAAGACATAAAACCTTTCCTTTTATCTTTTGTTTTTTTGGGTGTTAATGGACTCTCTTTAATAGGAAACTGTCTTTGATGATTGATCCTTTCACATGACATTATTTTTCTTCCTGAATGAAAAGTCCGTGTTGCTAGTTCTGACATTTGGCATTGACTATCATCTGAAAAAGACGAATACCTTTTATAGTACATCATTAAATTTGATGGTCTCATTTGCTCATGTGCATGTGCTGTAAAAGATCTTGTTCTATACTTCTATGCAATGTTATGCTAACGTTTTCTTCTCTCTTGGCTCTTTTCCTATCCTCTAAACAAATGACCTTAAATGCTATATGGTCTATAATTCTTTCTATAACATCAAGAATTTGCTTCTATACCGATGTCTTAATCTTTAACTAGATTTTGCAAATTTTCAGGATGAATGCAGACGATTACGCCAAAGTATTAAGTGTGGGCTTGTAAAACGGATGACTGTTGTAAGTCTTGATGTTGATGTTCCCTCTATGTATTTGCAAAATGCTACTAGGACCTGTAGCAGGTAACACATACTTTCTTGTAGGGTGAGATACAGAAGAAAGCAATGGCACTCCGACCTGTAAAACTCAATGAAGTAATATATTGTGATTAATGCTTGCACTTAAATTTTTTGTTTTCCCACCTTTTTTTTTTGTTGCTGTTGTTGACTTTTCATTTTCATATACAGTCCTTGGAAACAGAGATATTGCGGCTCAACCATCTTCGTGATAGAGCAAGTGAGAATGGACGCAAGAAAGAATATCCTTTGGTGGTACAGTCTATGCTGATTATAATTTCAGTTTTTGACATCTTAATTCAAACTTGACCTAAATTCAAGAGATAAGAAAAAGATGAAGAGGAAAAGGTCCTTTCTACTTTTAGGTATTCCAATGGTTATTGTTTATAGTTCATACTGTTTTAGGATTGTGTTATGTGTATGCTATAAGTTACCATTACTAGAAAAACAAATTCAGTCAACCAATAGTCTGGTTTAAACTGTTCTCTGACGTAATAAAAGTACAACATTGGTTTCTTTTTCTTCAGAGGGAAGAAGACAGTCTATAATTCTGCAGTGCTTTGCTGATTATGCTCTTGAATTGTTGACACTATAGCTTCTTTATATTAAGAAACTAAGAAAGTTTGTGAGGGAGATTCCTTTTTGGTTTTAACATTGAGGTAGTTCAGTGTTCAGTTAGATAATCACATTGTATTTTATTCATTCTCATTGAGTTAATTAAGATAGATTAGCTGCTGAATCTGGAACATGATTAAGTATTTGGAATGCCTTAACTAACTATCTCACTCTCAGAGAATGTATAGAGAAATTGCAGTGTTTGAAGACACCTGAGGAACGCCGTAGGAGAATGCTTGAAATTCCTGAGGTGCATACTGATCCAAAGATGAACCCTAATTATGAATCTGAAGAAGATGCTGGAGGATCCGATGACAAGAAACAAGGTCTCTGGGATATGTTAATCTTTTTGCAAATGATTGCTTTTTATTTTATTTTATTTTATTTTTTTCACCTGTCTAGTTATAGAGGAGTACTTAGTCCCTGATATATTATGCAGATGAAAATCTGAGGCAAAGAAACCCCAGGCTTAATAAGAGTGGAAGCAAGCAAATACCACCCCCCATGAAGAAAGGTAAAATCTTCAACTGAAGTGTTGATTAGGTCTTTGGAAAATTCAACTTGTCATATAACTAGAAATGTTGTATATTTTTATAGTTAAAGTGGAGGGGGCTGTTATTGCACTCATGGCTCAAAATAAGCCAAATGAAAAAAGACAGGCATCTGGAGTACATACTTTGGGGAACCGAGGAAATCAGACTTCTGTTTGTGGTTCAGTGATTAGTGGTCAGGTAGATAAGTCAGTGGTTAGATGTGGTTCTGAAACTTCAGTTGCGAGCCTTTCAACAGGAAATTCAGCCCCTTCTAGTGATGATAGTGAAACAGAAAAATTGTGGCATTACCGTGATCCTAGTGGTCAGATACAAGGGCCATTTTCCATGATGCAGTTGAGGAGGTGGAACAAGACAGGATTGTTCCCACCTGATATGAGGGTATGGATTAGTGACAAGCATAATGAGTCAATACTTTTAAGTGATGCATTGCATGGGCAGTTTCATAAAGCTTCTCAAATTTTGGATAATGCAACACTCAAAGATCAAGGACTTGAAGCAGCTTTGGATAGCAGAGGCCATGCTGGGTGGCATGGAAGTTCAAATGGAACAGTTAAAGAAAGCGAAGGGCACCATAGTGATGATAAGGTCCATCCAAATGCTGTTAGGACGGATGAGTTGAAGCCCCGTCCTTTGTTGCAATGCTTGAATTTACTGAAGGAAAATAATTCGTGTTCTGACAAACCTCAAGAATGTAACATGATGCATTCATCCAGTGATGGGCAAGTGCATTTGGGTCTTGCACAACAGGAAATAGGGCATGATAGTGGTGGGCTTCATACTGATAGTGATACAGGTCAGGGAAATCAGAAATTGTATGGTAACACCATGTCTCAGCCAACTGACATGGCCAGTCATGAGATGCAATATAATATGCAGAGCATTATGGGTCAAATATTTGGATCCTTACCTGTATCAAACTCAGAAAACACAGACTCTGGCACTCATTTGGCGTCAGTTACCAAGTCAAGTGATTCACCTGATCAGAATGGAAAAATAAATGTCTCAGATCTTCCCAGTCCCACACCCAAGAGTACTTATGAGAGCTGGGAAGTTCAAGCTGCAAAAGAACTACTTTCCTTATCTTCAGATTTTCCTTTTCACCGTTCAGGTATCCAGGATATGCCAAGTCCACCACCAAAGGCAAGCAATGATAATCAATGTGGACAGACTACTGAAACCAAGGAACATTTGCCTACAAATATTCCTGTTCAAGCTTCAGGTCCAAGCCAGATTACTAGTCTAGTTGTTAATGGGGTGCAACTTCCTGAAGTAACTGAGTGGGGCGGTAATTCACCAACTCCAAAACCTTCTGTCGAGGATTGGGATCCTGGTCTTGTATCTGTTTCATCACTGAAACCACCAGAAGTACTTGGTGATCAAGTTGCAACTCCTGCTTCAAATGCGGACCAACTGACTCATTCATCTCCACCCTCAAATGTGATTGAGTTCAGCACTTTGGCTGAGGAGTCAGTATCTGATCTATTAGCTGAAGTTGATGCAATGGAATCACAAGCTCAAAGTGGTCTAGGTTCACCTACTTCAGCCATGAGGTGCAGTGTAGACCTGATGCAATGGAGTAAGAGTGACTTCAGCTCCATCGAGGAGATGAGCCCTGCACTCGGTCCTGCCAAAAGTGATGCTTATAGCTCCACAGGGGATATACAATTACCTTGTCAATCACCTGTGACAAATGAACTAGTTAGGCGAGGTCAGACAGATGCTTTTGATCCTCCAAAGAGGTGCAATGGGCATTCATCTACCAGTAGTGAGGGAGAAACAAAATCAACTGATGTGTCCTTTAGTAAGGGGCACTCTGGTTCAGAAGTTCGTCTTCCTGTGCCTTGCACTGTGAGTCAAAATACGGTAGTCTCAGCCATGGATCAAAGCAGAGGATCAGAAGCTATGGTTACCGGCTGGGGGACTACCCAAGGAAATGCAAACTATGGAGCACCCCAATCAGTTCAGGGATATGCAAATCCAGGTCCAGGTACCAGTCCCAAGCCAGCATGGAGAAATCCAAACACTAATCGCAGTGCTTACAATGGGAATCCAGCATGGGATAGCCAAAGGAGGCACTCTGCAGAGAGGTTTCCTGGTCCAAGAGACTGGGCATTTCAAGGAGGGCACTCAGGTCATGGTAGTAGGAGTAGACCAGCGTGGAATAGGCAATCATATAGCGGCAGTGGTGGCGGTGGCGGAGGGCATTCAAGACCTCCTCCCAAAGCACGGGTATGTAAATTTTACGAGAGTGGGCGTTGCAAAAAGGGTGCATCATGCGACTATCTACACCCGTGATTACTATCCATCAGTATGCCGCTTCAACTGCAATTACCTTTTTATTGTTTATTTTTGATGTGCAATCAATTGTTTAGAGTAAGCTGCTCTAAATGTAGCTAATGTTTTTAACTCCCCTGGAAATTATTAGCTAAATGGCATAAAGTAAATTTTTTTCCTTCCAAATAATGACATACTATCATAAATAGTGTTTTCTGCTATGGCTCTCTGCTTTGGAGTGGACAAAAATATGACGTTTTGAATTCTTAGACAAGAATGGAAAAATTGAGTTTGGGAAATGCGGTTTTGCTTTTTCACGGTCAAATAGACACACAAGTCTCACTTGCGTTTGTTTGTTTGTTTGTTTTTCTTTTTTTTTTTTTCAAATTTGGTCTCCGGCGACCAAATTGGTCATTGGCTTCTCTGATGAAGGAGAAAGCAATCAGTTTGGTCGCCCGCTTCTCCAGCGAGCAGTGACCAGTTTGGTCGCTGGCTTCCCCCCAGCGACCAGTTTGGTCCTTGCTTCTCCAGTGAGGGAGAAGGTGACCAAGTTTGGTCACCTTCTCCTTCGTCGGAGAAGCCGTTGACCAGTTTGGTTGTTGGAGATCAAATTCTTTTAAAAAAATAATACGCAAGTCCCACTTGCGTGTCTGTTTGATCGTGAAAAAGTAAAATTGCATTTTTCAAACTCGATTTTCTCATTCTTGTCTACGAATTCAGAACGTTATATTTTTGTCGGAATAAGGTTCAAATTAGCTACTGAACGTAACCTGAAAATGCAATTAGGTCACTAAACAAAAAAAAGTGCAATTACGTGCAATTTCACCTAATAGCAGGTTGCTTGCTTACGTGGCAGTTGAGTTGGCACTTTTAAAAATTTTTAATAAATTTTAATAATATATTTTTTAAAAAAATTTTTAAAAAACGATGGTAAGCAAGTAAAATTTAAAATTTATTATTAAAATTTATTTAAAAAATTAAAATTTATTATTAAATTTACTTTAAAATTTATTAAAAATTATTTAAAAATTATTAAAAATGCCAACTCAGCTGCCATGTAAGCAGGTAACCTGCTATCCGGTAAAATTGCATACATTTGAAGTGTTTAGTGGCCTAATTGCACATTTTTGATGTGTTTAGTGGCCTAATTGCATTTTTTTTTTCATTCAGTGGCCTAATTGCATTTTCAGATTACATTCAGTGGCCAATTTGAACTTTATTCCTATTTTTGTCACTCCAAAGCTATTTGTCCTATAATAGTCAATTTTCCCTCTTGTGTCGTAAAGATATATGTATTTAGATTTTTTATTTTTTACATTTTGCAGTAGTATCTATGTTTGTTATTATTTCATTTTTTTTTGGAATAAGGTTCAAATTGGCAACTGAACGTAACCTGAAAATGCAATTAGGCCACTGAACGAAAAAAAAAGTGTAATTAGACCATTGAACACTCAAAAAATGTGCAATTAGGCCACTGAACTCTCCAAACGTAGGCAATTTTACCGGATAGCAGGTTATCATCAATTTTAGCAGGTTACCTACTTACGTGGCAGCTTAGTTGACATTTTTAATAATTTTTAATAATTAATTTTAATAATAAATTTTATAAAAAAATTGGAAAAAATTAAATAAAAATAAAATAAAGTCGTTTTTATTTTTTTTAAAAATTTTTTTAATAAAAAGTTATTATTAAAATTTATTAAAAATTAATTAAAATTTATTAAAAATGCCAACTCAGCTGCCACGTAAGCAGATAACCTGCTAAAATTGAGGGTAACCTGCTATCAGGTGAAATTGCACATTTTTGGAGTGTTCAGTGGCCTAATTGCATTTTTTTTTCGTTCAGTGGCCTAATTGCATTTTCAGGTTACGTTCAGTGGCCAATTTGAACCTTATTCTTTTTTTTTTTTTTTTTTTTTTCTTTTACTTTGATACCTATCAATACTCGAAAATTCAAAAAATATTTAAGTTTTGTTCGAGTAAGAGTCAGTGTCAAACTTTACATGTGTAATTTACGTTGAAGTTGAATTTGGATTATGATGGGTGTAACTTGAATCGAATGTGGATAAGTGTTATAGTAGTGAAGCCCGTGGAGGTATTAGATTATGATGATTATTAATTTTATAATAGTGGGGATATTAGATTTGGATATCAGAAGAGAACCATTTCAAAACCGATCAAGATGAAAATGACTGGCCAGAGCGGGAGGAATTAAGGAAAGAAAATCGTAAAGCGTGGGTAGATGGCTCTTTTTTAGTATAAATCAATCTATTCACCATGTGGTTTAATGGTACCCGGGTTGGACTTCCATTTAGAAGGTTGTGAGTTTGAGTGGAGACGTTATTGATTCTTTGTGTTTCAATAGGTTGAGAAAGTATATGAACAAATACTACATTGTGAGAAAGCATATGAACAGATACTACATTGTAATAGAGCCAGTAACATTCAAACAAAATTAACAAGGATTGGGAATGGAAGGGCAACCCAAAAACAACCAGGGATTGGGAATGGAAGGGCAACCCAAAAACAGCCACTAGCATTCAAACAAAATTAACCCAAAAACAGCCAGTAGCATTCAAACAAAATTAACAAACATAACTAATTTGTGGAGGAGAACAACATTAACCCAAAAACAGCCAGTAGCATTCAAACAAAATTAACAAACATAACTAATTTGTGGAGGAGTTAGGCGCAGGATTGGGAACCAGTAGCATTCAAACAAAATTGGCAAACATAACTAATTTGTGGAGGAGTTAGGCGCAGGATTGGGAATGGAAGGGCAACCCAAAAACCACCACAGTTGGCGCAGGCAACAGTTATGGGCTTAATGGATCAGGAAATGGGATCATGACATTTTAACTGATATTTTTATTCCAGATACCTGTGTCACCGGATTACCATTTTAACTGATATTTTTATTCCAGATACCTGTGTCACCGGATTATGAGGATGTGTGGTATTGGTATAGAGACATAACAGGTGAATACTCGGTCAAAAGTGGTTACAGGCGAATAGTGGGGAACTATGTTCAAACAATAGGGATGACATACAAATCAGCCAAATGTTCAAACACTGTTGGGGATTGGAAGGTGAGATTGTGCCCAAATGTTCATTGTATAATCACATCTGACCAAAGAGTGCATAGTATCCTCATACATGATCCCACACATAGCACATGTTGGATCAATCTCACTCTCTTTATAATCAGGTTCTTTGTAGTGGACAATATATCATTCAAAGGCTCTCCATAAAAACCAACACAAATTAGTAGAGTTAAATGGTTCAAACACTAATACTTCATTGGCCTATTTGACCTTTTTTTGTTTTTGTTTTTGTTTTGTTTTATTTTTTTATTTTTTATTTTATTTACATTTACAACTGATCAAAATGTAGAGAGGAGTCTTGAGGTCCCTATTTATGTTACCCATCCAATGTGTACCATATCCACAAAAGTGTATCAAGTCAAAACTCCAGCTCAAACCGGTACAGAATATGACATACAAGATGAAATATCCAGCCCTTGAGAACTTGGTTGGAAATTACAAAAGTAAATGATAAATGTAATCCTATAACATTGAAGCTCAACTCCATGGATTCAATAAGAGGAGATAGCTGAAGCAGATAGGCCATTTAGTTTAATTAGAGTCCAAAGAAGATATATGTGCAATTAGCAAACACTAAACTAACAGTAAGATAGTGATTCAATCACAAAATAAAACCCATGACCAAATATACTGCATTTTATAAGTATAACTGTCCCCACAAACAGAAAATGTAATCCTACAACATTGGAGCTCAACTCCATGGGAGAGGAGATAGCTCAAGCAGATAGGCCATTTAGTTTACTATATGCAAAGATAAAATCTTTGGAATCATAAACTAGAGTCCAAGAAGAACTGTGTGCAATTGACAAACACGATAGTTCAATGGCCTAATTTCATTTTCGTGGATAGTTCGATGGCCTATTTGATCCTTATTCCAATATTTTTTTTAGTTTGTTTCATTGGTTGAAATTGGTTTCCGTGTGGTTGGCTACCCGAGGTGCGGTTGTGCGATTAAATCTGAGCCACCGATTTTGTCTAAATCAACGTCCAAGATTAATAGTGATTAAAAAAAATGCGCGGTGGCAAATTGGTCTTTTTGCATCTAGCTAGGTCAAATTTAAGGTGCGTGTCCACATCTAGCGTTTCTGATTTGTTGATCTGGACACGTGGACGGCTGTGAGTGGTTCTGATTTTTCTCCTCGGCAACCGTTCTTACTTGAGCGTGCCCATATATATGTGTGTGTGTGTGTAACTTTACTTTAATTTTTTTTAAAATATATTACTCCGTAATAGGTTTAACGGATTTCGTATTATATCGTGTTGACACGACTCGAAACCTATTAACAAAACATGTATATCGTGTCAACCCGTTTACAAATCATGTTCAATCTTCATGTTGAGAATTTAACTCATTAACCTTAACATGTCGTGTCGGTGATTAGTTTTATCGTGTTTGTGTCGTTATTGTATGGACCCGTAAATGAACCCGTATACACAAATTGTCAGGTCTAACATGCCCAACCAACTTAGACCCGTATTCTTGGATCATTTTCAGTATCTCCATCAAATTTTATTGGTGTTTTTTTTTTTTTTTTTTTTTTTTTTTTTTTGGTATTTTTGTATTGAAAGAAAGTGAGGGTTATTTGACAGAAGAAATATAAAATACAAATTCTAAAAGAATTGATTTTTTGGATCACTATAAAAAAAATAGTTGGGCAGCATGGAGAGTTGCTCAAGGGTGAACAATACCACCTAGTGAGCTTTTTGTCCAGTTTTTAAAAATTTCTCATTTTTGTCATTAATTTGTAAAAGGTTCTTTTATTTCCGTCTTTGGCCTGTAAGATCTGCATGGCGTTCATCCTCTTCTGGTTGCAGATTCTATTGGGGTTGCATGGTCCCTATATATAAAGTTTTTAGCGTTTAATTAGTCTCTCTTTTCTCCAAATCTAGCTACCTGTTATGTAAACAGTGTTGTGATGTTAGTTTCTTGGCCATTAATGAAACTTTCTATGTATGTATGTGTTCTTGTTATGTTGATTCAATTTGGTAAGGTACTTTTAAGATGATGAAGGCAAATTGGGCAACTACTCCTTTAATTCAAACAATAAAAAGTGTTCTATATTTCCTTTCATGTATCTTATCTTACCTATATATAAAGGCTAAATATCCTGCAATTACTTCTATGGGGCTTGTGCCCTGCTTGACAAAGTTGTAACCTAGTCAAATTTGTCAGGTTAATTGTTGGCCGATAACTATAACCTTTCTGAAATCGTTATTATTTGTCTGTTTAGATTCACTGAAATCGTCATTGTTTCCAACGTTAGTACGGGACAACGTATTTCCGTTCCAACAATCCACTCTAGAATTACCTATGCAGCACTATTGGGGTTCGATTCAGAATCTAAAAGATACAAAGATTTTTATGTTAGCTCCCACTATAGGCGGTCATTGAGTTTTTACTCTGAGAGTCGATAAATCATGGAGAGAGATCAACCACAACTTTTTCCACCCCGTTTACGCCCATGATGGCTATGGCTATCCTAACTATTCTCATATTAGGGCTTATATTGTATCTATATTGACAGTGTTATATATTCCTATAATTGACTGGCTACAATTGACCCTCTTAGCTTTAATAGACTAAATTTGATGTAGGTAGAGTAGAATTTCCAATTCTTTCCACTATAAGTGTTACGGTGTACAAGACTATGGACAATGTGTTTTCCTTGGAGTAGTAGTAAAATTTATTAGAATGCATGATTGAATTATATATCCATGTGAGAACTTTGGGGTTAAAAAAATAGGTTTAATTTGGGGTTCACAAGCAAGGTCTAATACAACACCATTATCCTTATACCAATATATAGAGATGTCAATCTGGCCAGCCCACTCGGTTTTGGGCTAGTCCTATCGGGTTGTCGGGCTAATCGGTTTACTAATATTTTATTCTCGGGTTCGGTTTGGCCCTAACCCTAAACTTCGGGTTGTCGGGCTAATCGGGCGGGTTGAACCATTTGAACTAAAATAAAAAATTGAAAGTGAGTACCCATATTTAGAGTAGAGATGACAATGGGGCGGGGCGGGGTGGAGTGGGTGCGGGTGCGGGAAGTATACTCCCCGTCTCTGTCCTCAATGAAAAATTGAAAATAGTCCCTATCTATGTTCCCGCGGAGAATTTGGCAAGGACGAAGAATATAGTCCTCATCAAATTTTAGTCAAAATATTAGATTAATGTTATTTTAAATTTTAAAAAACTAAAAACTTATTTTAATTTAAATTATATATATATATATATATATATATATATATATATATATTTATTTATTTATTTATTTACTTATTTATTTATTTTTAATTATAATAATTATTTCATGTATGTTAGGTTTCACATCACTTATATAATAAAAAATAGTTTTCAATAGTTCGGGTTGTCGGGTTAGCCCTATCGGGCCACCGGGCTAATCGGTTTTGGACTCGTCGGGTTAATGTGTTTTATCGGGTTAGCCCGTTCGGGCCATAGCCCTGTCGATTTCGATTTTATCGGGTTGGCCCATCGGGTTCGGACTAAATTGACATCCATACCAATATAGCCATGAGATTTTGCCAAAGCCATTTTCCGCTCAACAACTAAGTAATTTCTTTTCTATTTTTTGTTTTTGTTTTAGCTAAAGCGGTGCATGCACTCAAAGTCTATTAAATAGGCGCATGAGTGATTTTTTTTTTTTTTTTGGTTTTGGGTCCTATTATATAGGAGATCAATTGATTTATTTGGTTTTTGTGTGTGACTTCGCTTCCCGATTCATCTGAAGGAGAAAACGTGTGATACATAAAATCCAACCATGAGTGTTTATCTCCTAAACCAATCTCCTAATTTTTTTCTTTCTATCGGATTGGTTTTTAAACATCATGCGTCACTTATGCTGTTTACGAAAATAGGGAAAACAAAGTGGTTAGCAGTATAGAATGTGGTTTTCACGATCAAGAGGTTTGATATTTTCCACTATAATAGTGTAATAGTAATCTGATTTTTATTTTGTTTCTTCTCTGCATTTGAATAGCTTTTGATGTGTTCATGCAGTGTGTTTTTGTTCACTGCACTATACCTAAGGATCAAGTGCATGAATGTTTTGATATTTTCCACTATAATAGTATAATATTAATCTACATTTTCCTTTGTTTTTCATCTACATTTTAACAGCTTTTAATGTGTTCATGTAGTGTGTTTTTGTTCACTGTACTATACCTAAGAATCAAGTGCAGAAATGGACAAAATTCAAAGAAGGATGTGTTTATACCTAAGGATCAAGTGCAGAAATGGACAAAGTTCAAAGAAGGTTGTGTATGGGTTAAAAACTTCCATTGCCTGACTAACTACCAGAAGTTCAAAACATCTGAGCACCATACATGCTTAAATTTAAGCATGATACAATGGTCAAAGAGTACAGGAAAGTTAGTTTTCCTAACAAGCTATTCAGGTTAAAATCTATTTCTTCTTTGGTCCGTAAGGAAGATGATGATGAGAAGCTGCTCTTATGTAAGTGTTCTGCTCTAATCTTTTATAGATTTACTCTGTGACAAATGTTAAGCATATGAGTGGTTGATATTTTGTATTTACTTAATTGTTCTAAATAGACTCCTGTAGACTAGGCCAGTAGCTCTAGCTATTAGGACTCTACTAGTAGTATTAGACTAGATCTCTATTATATTAATAGTATTAGACTAGATCTCTATTATATTAGTAGTATTAGACTAGATCTCTATTTCATGTCTTTATATACTTTGTATCCGCTGCTCTTGATCAATATACAGAAAATATATTCTCATCTGGTATCAGCTAGGTTTTCTCCATGGAAAACGTCGGTGTTAATGACGGCTCTGTTCTTGGTTCCTCTGAACGGACCGTTACCGAGATTCATTTGGTGCCTGCGAGTGGTAGCCTTTCATCGGCTCACCACTTCGTTTCCTTAAAGTTGAACTCCCGGAACTATCTGTTTTGGCGGACTCAGATGCTTCCGTTTCTTGAAGGCCAAGGGCTTCTAGGGTTTGTTGATGGTTCTATGCCCTTTCCGGCGGAGTCACCGGCGCTGGCGTCGACCGCGGACAGCGCTCCCACGATGGCTTCCGATCTCCCGACGCGGCAGCTCGCATGGCGTCGTCAAGACAAAGCCATTCTCTCCATGCTCATATCTTCCTTGTCCGAGGAGACCCTTCGTTTCGCCGTCGACAAGGGTACTTCTCGGCAGCTTTGGCAGGTGATCGAACAAACCCTAGGATCGTCCACTCGCTCTCGCGCTCTCCGGCTGCTCGGCGGACTACAAGGGCTCCGCCAAGGTGACTCCTCCATATTTGATTACCTTGGTCGCGCTCAGATGTTGATTGATGAACTGGCTCTCGCCTGTAGTCACGTTGAGTTGGATGATCAGAATCTGTACATGTTTCGTGGTTTGCGCCCGGAGTTTCGACCATTGGTGGCAACCCTAACCCGTGGTGCTCCCGTTCCCTTCCCGGAGGTTGCGAATTTTCTTGTTTCGCAGGAGTGGATATATTCGGATGACGGCACGGCTCTCGGCGCACCGGCGGCCTTGGCCGTAAGCCGTGGGGGTCATGACGGCCGCGGTGCAGTCTGCAAAACCGAGGTGGTGGCGGCCGCGGTCCAACTCAGGCCCTCGGTGTCATATTTGCAACAAGCAAGGGCATATAGCTACATCGTGTTGGCGTCGTTTCAGTCCTGATCCAGATCCTCAGGCGAATGTTGTCGTTTCTGGTGTTGATGGTTCTATGGACGACTCTCATCAGTGGTGCTAGGAGGGAGTCGAAGTGCATCCCGATCCACTTACCTTCGTGACGGTCGATGACATTTCCCAAACTCCGGCGGGTATCGAAACGGACACGACCGGTGAGTATCGCAGATATCTTCGCTGCTTCTCCTTTCGTCAGTAGGCTCTCTTGTTGTTCGACACTGTCCCGGTTCAAGAACACGAACTCCCCGTTGGCCGGGGCGGGCGGGGCAGCCGGGTCTTCCTCGACCTGTTCAGAGGTGGCCTCCCGATCGCCAGCTGGGGGTGCTGCCTGCGGGTAATCCCCAATTACCCGGGTTGGTGTTTCCCGAGCAGCTTCGGTCGAACGCTGTCCGCTCGTCGATGTTTCGCCGCTTCTGCTGCTCGATCCGTTCGAGCTGCCCGACCCACTTGAGCTTGACGTTCCCTCCGAGCTAGACGACCTTCGTCGCACGGGGGTCTTCTGTGGTCGTTGAATGACCTCTGGTGAATAGGACATAATGTCCACTTCTTCGCTTATCTGCTCGACTGCGTCGTCGTAATCCCCGACTGAGGCGTTCTGACTGTCCGTATTCGACATTTTTTATCCACCTAAAGGCCGGTCGGGATTGTGTTAGGGCTCGGGATACTGGGGTCATGGTCAGCTGAGACCTATAGTTGGCTATGAAAAGAAAATGTAAGGCAGGAAACTAAAGAGTTAAGGAGCAGAGAACTTACCGAGTGATAGCACTTGGGGGAAAAGCTGAATGCTGATTGCTCCGACCGATGTTCTGAATAGCTCGCTCGGGACGCTCTGGATGCTCCGATCGACTCAGGATGGTTGGTAAAAGTTCAAATGAACTCCATGAAGGCCTGTTTATAGGAGAGCATTTGGGCGGGAAACGGCCCACTTGCTTGACGCAACCACTCCAGACTCCGAGGCGACCGTTGCGGTCGCAGAGGTGTGCAGAGGTCAACACGTGGCACGGAGGAATGACAGCTGGCCGGGCGGTTTGGCGGCGGGCGATTGGACTTCTTCATCCCGTCCCGTTTTTTCCCGGGCGGTCGAAAAGGCCCGGGCTGGGGGCTCTTGGTAGGGAATACCCCGACCGACATGCCACGTGTTTTATTCTTGTTTATGCAGGTTACAGGTCGGATATTCTTAGAAGAACCCGGTCATACCCGACCGGTGGAGCACCCGACCGGCGTCTTCAGTACCCGATTGGTAGCCCTTAGGCGAGAGAGTCGAGAAGAGGCACGTGGCAGCGTTAGGCGTTGACATGCAGAGCTTGCGGGGAGAAGACACGTCATTGCTACATGGGTTACATGCCGGCCGACCGGAATGGTGTCTCCGGCCTATCGACTATAAATACCCGTGGCGGCAACAATGGGGGGGGGGGGACTTTTGAACGATCGATAGGCTATTGTTAGAGCATCCCGACCGCAGTCAGTCGGCCCTCAGAATAGCCATTTAGATTGTATTAGGTCCTTTTCACCCGATCAATAAAAGATTTATTTGCTTTATTTGGTCGTGTTATTACTTTGATCGCTTACGTGGGAATTAACACTATCAATATATATATATATATATATATATATATATATATATATATATATATATATTGTCACTATTATATTTTTATATTTTTATATATACTGTTATATATATAAGTGCAGTACTGCTACTATTATATTTATTTATTAATTTATTCGGGGACGGGGCGGGGCGGGGTGTCCCCGTCCCCATTCCCGTTCCCGAGGGGAATCACAAATGTTCTCGTCCCCGTTTTCCAAAAATCTTCCTCATCCCCGTCTCTTTTGAGGCGGGGATCAGAGATTCCCGTCGGGAACGAGGCACATTACCATCTCTATGTAGCAGTCTAATTATTTTTAATTTAGGGTGTGTTTGGAAACCCGAAAAATGGAAGTCAAAGGAAAACAACTCAAAGTCAATGGAAAATTCCTCAACTTTTCCGGAAAATGACTTCCCCTTTTTTTGGGGGGAAGTCATTTTCCATCTTCATCATACGCTCCAAGGCATGCAATCTCCACGCCTCCATCTGCAAGCTCCAACCTCCATCAACATGAGAACATGCTCCACCAAAAAATTCATCACCTGAAAAGCTTCACCGGAGACCTCATCATCGCTGATTTTCGCATTGAAACCAAAGGCTCTGGTTTCCGATGCGGAAACCAGATTTACCAGAGATCTGGTTTCCGATGAGGAAACCAGATCGCTGGTAAATCTGGTTTTCGCGATCCGAAACCAGAGAGTTCAGAGATGTTTCCTGTGGAAACCACTCGCAAGTCGCAACTGGGAAGATGTTTGTATTTTTTTTTTTTTTATTTTTTTTGTATCGCTCAGTATTTTTATTTTTATTTTTGATTTGTGAAATCAATTCTTCTGATTTGCATAGAAATGGAGGTGGTTGTTTTGGGTTCATGTGCTTATTTGTAAAATTTTGGAGAAGAAGAACACAGTAGAGTAGAAAATTTTGGAGAAAAAGAACACATAGAGTAGAAAATTTTGGGGAAGAAGAACACATTAGAGCATAAAATTTTGGGAAAAAAGAACACAACAAAAAATAAAATGAACTTATGAAATAATATAAAAAGTAAAAATAATGGAAGAAATAAAAATAATTGAAGTATACAATTCTAGTCATTTTTCCATTCATTTTCTGAAAAATGAACCAAACATACAAAAACAATTTTTCATTGTGCAGCCAAACACCGGAAAAGAAAATATTTTCTGTAAAATGACTCATTTTTCAGAAGTCATTTTCCTGCTTTCCAAACGAACCCTTAGAAGTTATTTACAATTATATGTTAAATGATGTTAAATACATTTTTTTTTCCTAAATTCAAGTGTCTAATTTGATTGATTTATTTACTTGCTTAATTGCACTTTCATAAATAATTTTTAGGGAAAATGGCACTTTTTCCCCCTGAGTTATATACTTATAGCACTTTTCCCCCCTCAATTATTCAAATGGCTGTTTTTCCCCCTAAAATGTTAAATGGACATATTTACCCTTAAAATAAATATTTTATTTATTTTTCTTCTCCAACAAATTATGACCACAATTTGGTTCAAACCAAATAAACACTATAGCAACCAAATCGAAATATTCCAATTACAATTTAGAATCGAAACTCGATATTTAGAGTTTATTAAAATCTCGGAACGGACGGTTCATGTTCCGAACTGAAAAAATAAAATACATTTATTGTTGAATTTAGAATATTTTTAAAATAAAAATAAAATTTTAAAATAAAAACGGTTCAAAATCGCAAATCGGGTCCGGAACCGCCGGTTCACGGTTCAGGATCCAATTTTTTTGATTCATAATTTTAATAAATTGAAATCCAAATATTGGGTTCTAGATCTGAATCATAACCGGAAACTTTTAATTCGATTGCTATAGTGTCCGATTCAGTTCGAACCGAATCGTGGTCATCCCTACGTATACGCAATAATTTGTTGGAGAAGTACAATAAATAAAATGTTTATTTTAAGGGTATAAATGTCAATTTAATATATTAGGGGCTAATGTGCTTACTTAAATAATTGAGGGGGAAAAGTGCTATAAGTATATAACTCAAAGGGAAAAAGTGTCATTTTCCCTAATTTTTATTTGTCTCTTATCCATGTTAATTAAAAAAAGAGTTAATACCCAAAATCGTCCTCGACTAAAGTGGTTTTTCTCAATTTCGTCCTAAACGACTTTGGTGACCTAATATCGTCCCAGACTTTTGTGTTTCGCTCAATTTAATCCTTCATTTGTTATTCCGTCAAATTGGTGTTAAATAAAGGGACAATTCAGTAATGTCAATATTGATCTTTATTTACTTTCAACTTGTGAAGTGCGAAATTTCTCTTTCTTGTACGAATTACACCCAGAATTACTCCTGGACCTGCGAATCAAATTTTATATTAGCAGTTTTAGGAGTAATTCTGGGAGTAATTCGTAAAAAAAAAAAGGATTTCGCAGTTCACATGTCTATGAGTAAAGAGATGTCAATATTAAAATTACTGAATTGTCTATTTATTTAACACCAAATGGACAGAATAACAAATGATGGACTAAATTGAGCAAAAACACAAAAGTCTGGGACTAAATTGAGCGAAACACAAAAGTGTGAGACGATATTAGGTCACCAAAGTCGTTTAGGACGAAATTGAGAAAAATCACTATAGTCGAGGACGATTTTGGGTATTAACTCATTAAAAAAAATGTGGAGAATTTAACATTTTGAAGTTAAAACAATGTCCAATTGTAAATGCTTGCATTGCAGTGCGACAGTGGGCGATGACGACAATGCTTTTCCAGTTTCCACAAGAAATTCCAAATATTGCAAGACTATAAATATGCCAAATAATATATATATTCAAAATAAGAAGAAGATTTAACGAGAGTTTTGAATGAGCTGAGAGCAGTGTAGCTACAAAGAAAACAACAGAAATTCGTTTGATTGATTCGGAATTGGACACTCTGATTTTAGCGATTGCTTTCCGTTGAATGAAATTCAATGTCGTCGTCGCCTTCATCGATACTCGCGCCGACTCAGAGGTACGCCGCCGCCGCCCTTCTCGGGTTGGCCCTTTACCAGGCCCAGATCCACCAGACCCGTCCTTTGGGGGTTCCCTCCGATGGCAACGAAGACCTAACCCAGGATCGCATCAGCAGTGGTAGCAGCAGCAGCAGCGATTCCGTCTCCGAAGACCCACAGCTTTGGGTGCACCAGTCATCCTCTCTCCTCCGTCCTGTCTTCAAGTTACGGGTTTGTTAATATTTAGATATATATGTGTACGTCTATTTATATTTATATGATCCTCACTGCGCAATTCTCTGAGTTTGGACTGAGAAATTGAAATGAAACTGGTTTTCTTTCTATATTTGGGTTTTCCGTCTGTGATCATCTTGTTTTGCTTGCTTAATTTCACTTTTGTATCGAATTTCTGGATAATAGGTTTCTAGAGATCGATCCTATAGCATGGACTGGACTTGAGGAAACTGCCGGTAATGGACCGGCCAATCGTCATGTGGGAGCGGTTTGTACTCTCATCTCTTCAAAATAGAATATAAAACGATATCATTTGGAAATTGGAGTGAATGTCCATGCTGCTTGAACTTGAACTTTCACGATTGAAATTAAAAAGTTTTGACATCCCTAATTCTGAAGGATTAGATTAATCCATTAAATTTTTTTAGCATTTCGAGCTCTACTTACCTGATATCATTGTTACTACACTTCAGTTTCTCAGGTTACTCTCTGAGGGAAGTGGGGATGCTTCTTCTGAAGTACTGGAAAGGGAAATTACTTTGGCAAACAGTATAGATTCTATGGCATCAAGCATAGAGAAAACTGTTGATCTTGAATCTGAGAAGGAGAAGCTGCGTGAATATGAGAATGAATGCAGAGAGAAATTCTCAACTGCTGACTCAGAGTCAAATCCTGAAGGGGAAGCTACTCATGTTGAAAATCAACCGGAGACTGAGACCCTTGTCAAACCATCTAGCAGTGGACATGCACATATGGAGCCTATTAGTGGGTTTGATGAAAAGCCAGCACAAGACTTAAAGGTCCTTTCATATAATAGGAAATTGACAGTCCTGTACGAACTTCTTTCAGCATGTCTGGCAGCTACACCAGAGGATAATAAAAATGCTTCTACTCAACGAAGAAGGGGCTATGATGCTCGATATCGTGTGTCTTTGCGGTTACTTGCAACCTGGTTTGATGTCAAATGGGTTAAAGTGGTATGATTGATCATCTAGTCTAGTTTATATGTGCCTTTCAGATGAGTGTAAATAGTTAATTCGCTTCTTCTCCCATGTCATTATTTTCTATGAGTAGAGCCTTCTATAACTATGCCTAGATGCTAGATTTAGCACCCCAAGATCTAAAGAAACTTTGTTTACCAGATATTCTATTCTGTATGAAATATATGATGTGCATCGCTTCATAAAATATAGACATTCTTTACAAAGATCTTTGGGCATCTTGGAAACTACTCTTTATTTTGTTTGAAACCAAATTTATTGTATTTTCTTGAAAGCATGTTTCTATTTCAGGAAGCTATTGAGACCATGGTTGCTTGTTCAGCAATGGCTTTATTGAAAGCCCAAGAATCCAAGGAAGAAGCCGAATCTTCTAAAAGCAGATGGGCTAAGTGGAGACGTGGAGGTATCATAGGTGCAGCAGCATTGACAGGAGGAACATTAATGGCGATTACTGGTGGTATGTCATCCTTGCTTTTCCTTGCTATTGTAGTTTCGACCCTGGGCTGTAAAAAGTCTCTTAGGATAATTGTTTTACAGCTTCCATGACCTTCATCTACAGGTTTAGCTGCTCCAGCCATTGCTGCAGGGTTTGGTGCTTTAGCTCCAACATTGGGAACTCTTGTTCCTGTGATTGGAGCAAGTGGGTTCGCTGCGGTTGCCACTGCTGCAGGAAGTGTTGTTGGCTCTGTCGCAGTTGCTGCATCATTTGGAGGTAAACAAATATTCTATAGGATAGATTCATTTTAGGATATATTCTTCCAGAAATCTGTGTAAATACCTTCTTCATGCTAATATGTTTTAGACTTTGAGAAATGTAAATGGAAGAGCGTATATGCACCTTCTTTTGTGTTTTTGAAGTGGTCATTAATTTTATTTTTTGGAGTTTTAACATATAAAATCAATATATAATTACTGCATGCTTTGATCCCTCATGATTCTTATTGATTCTTCCATGGATCAGCTGCCGGAGCGGGACTTACAGGGTCTAAAGTGGCTCGGAGAATGGGAGATGTTGATGAATTTGAGTTTAAAACAATAGGGCAAAACCATAACAAAGGCGTGAGTCCTTGTCTTTCTTTTTTGATTATTGTTTTTTTAAAACTCTTTCTCTCTGTTTACACCTAACTAGGTAGGCTTTGGCTTTGCAGGATGTAACTCTGTTTACTGTCTGACATTAATACTCGTTTGTTTTTCTCGATATAATTTTATATTTGTCTCTTAGATTATATCTCTGGTGAGTTCTTTTGACATGACTTTTTCTCATTCAGCGGCTAGCAGTTGAGATATTAATCACTGGATTTGTTTTCGAGGAGAGTGATTTTTTTAGACCTTGGGAAGGCGAATACAATAACTTGGAAAGGTGGAGAGTCCTTTCTTTGTATCCATATTTGTGCATTCATTAGATGCTGGCAACTGTATATCTGCTATTTCATTTCGATTTGTGATGAATGTTGGATTGTAAAAGGCATTCCCCTCTACTTTGCTCAGAACACAGATTCATGTCACTACAAGTCCTTGATAGTTCTTAATTGGAAACTTCATGTGTAATTGCTTCTTTTGCAAATAGTTCTTATACAAGGCTTATAAGTGCATAAAATGTGGAACTATTACTTATGCAAAATTTTTCCTGGCCCTTATGTTTACTCAGATATGCACTGCAGTGGGAGTCTAAGCATCTAATGGCTGTAAGCTATGCAATTAGGAATTGGCTTACTTCAAGTAAATGATCTTATACTTGTAGCTATTCAACAAACCATCTATTTATAATGATGGCTATAATAGTATATTGCTGATGAGATCATCCTTGCAGGTATTGCTCTTGAATTAATGAAGCGAGGTGCCATGATGACAGTATTGAGCTCTTTCTTAACAGCCTTGGCTTGGCCAGCAACATTACTTGCTCTTACTCATTTTATTGACAGTGAATGGACAATTGCTGTAGACAGGTAGTTCACTTATCTATGTGTTTTTTTTGGGCTAATAATCATTCTCTTTGCAGAAGAGTGAACTTGGTGCAGTAGGCCAATGTTTTGACTTTTCACTTTGTCACTTTTACATCATTAATCAAGCTTTCAATGTAATCATTACATTAATAGATATAAATTTGCTTGCTTCTCTCTCCTGGAATCTACTTCACACACTAGCCTTATGTGTAGGATCTAACCTTTTGGTCCTTTTTAAAAAAAAAAAAAAATTTAAATTTAAATTTTTAATATCTAATAATATGCTTGTTGCCTTTTTTATTTGGCACAACTGTACTCCAACTCCTGGATTTTGTAAGAAGTTCTAGTCCTATTTTGCACTACAAAAGCAAAGCATTCTCTTTCTTTTTACATCTTGCCTTTCTGGAAGAAATTGCTATCAGTTGCCTCTTGTATATTTGTAGATCTGATAAGGCTGGAATACTGCTGGCAGAGGTTCTGCAGAAAGGATTGCAAGGGCACAGGTGCTAGTTATTTTTATTATTCTTTTTATATCTTTGAACTATAAAAAAAACATAAATTGAATCACCAAAAATGCCATTTTATGTTTGACTCTAAGTTTGCAGATTATCAAATTCATTCTTGATTGCCTATGATATTTTCAGGCCTGTGACACTAGTTGGTTTTTCGCTGGGGGCAAGAGTAATCTTCAAATGTCTTCAGATTTTGGCTGCCAGTGGCAATAATGGTGAGTAGTTGTCATTATAACGAATGAATTAATACTTATTTATATGTTTGAAATGTGTTTTTTTTTTTTTTTTTGGGCAGCCGGACTTGTAGAAAGAGTTGTTCTTCTTGGGGCGCCAATTAGGATTAGAGATGTGAACTGGGAAGCAGTTAGAAAGGTTTTACTTTCCCAATTGTTACTCTGCAGCTAGTGGAAACATTTTGTCCCCTTCCCATGCTTTACTTGTTCTTTATTTTGATAACATGATCTTTTGCAGGTGGTGGCTGGGAGGTTTATTAATGTCTATTCTACAAATGATTGGATGCTTGGAATTGTCTTTCGTGCTAGGTTATGCATTCTATATCTCATCTTTACATGTTACCCTTTTTGGGGGGAAACGGTAGACTGGGACATTTGAGATGTCCACCTCACGTAGAACATACATTGATTCGATTCACTTGAGAGTTGAGACAAACTTTATGGTCCCCACTCCAGATGAATCTATTGTGCACCTTTTCATGTCAGTAATGTTTTTGGTTGTTTTTACAGTCTCCTGAGTCAAGGGCTAGCTGGGATTCAACCGGTTGATGTTCCTGGAGTCGAGAATGTAAGTCTTCAATGAACTTCCAAGTTTTCCCCGACAAAGTTGCTATTCCAGGCAGCACGCTTCAATTAACTCCTACATGAACAGGTTGATGTAACAGAACTGATTGATGGCCACTCTGCATATTTGTGGACTAGCCAAGAGATTCTAGAACTGCTTCAGCTGGACACATATTATCCTGTTTTTGGTCGCGCTTCGAGATAGGACTTGCGTCATATTTTGCCGTTGATTTTCAGCTTACAAGACAGGGTACAGAATTCAAAACTGAGGAAGGGGGTGTAAACTGTAAAGGGGTTATTCTTGCTGTTGTAAATACACCATATCTCTTCTCTTCAGAACTTTTACAATGGCTTTGAAACTTAGAAGATATGTAATTCCAATAGAATTTCATTACTCTGAGAATGAGAGATTTTCATTGATGTTTTTTGAAATTGTAATTGCACCATGTAACTTAGAAGATTGATAATTTAATAATGATGAGGGGGAGTTGTTATACCATCGACCATGGTTCACCTGGCAACAAAAATGACGTATAAATTGTGTTTTTAGTATTGAAATTATGAATTTCTAGAATAGAAATTGTGTTATTGAGTAAAAATACATAACAATTGTAGAAGGGAATTTGTGAATACAATACATGGAATCTGTGTTAATATTGTGTGATTGCAGTATTTAAAAGGAACATGGGAATACAAAACAAACTATAATCAATTACATGGTAAATTGTGAACGGTTCTACCTTGAATAATTTGCGGATGAGGGGCTGACCTTTATTATTGAATTTTATTTGAACTTAGTTCAACAAGCCCGTCTAGCTCAGTTGGTAGAGCGCAAGGCTCTTAACCTTGTGGTCGTGGGTTCGAGCCCCACGGTGGGCGAATTTTTTTTGCACCCTCCCGCCCAGGTTTCAGTTTCCCATTCACGCCTCTCAGAAGTCAGGCCTCAGCCACCGTCAAAATAAGAAAGCTCATGGAATGGGTAGAAAAAAATCTAATCTAATCTAAATAATAAAAAATAACAAAATTTTCGCGATCTCCGAGAAAAGTTTTACCATGTTCTCCGCTAATTGATACCAACTATTAACTATATATGCCATGACAACACAATCGGTGAACATTTCATTTCATAGATAATTGATAATTGAACTGCTGGCGGTTCGTTTTTCTTTGATTTCCGGCTGAGCGTGGTGAATCGCCGTCAGATGGCCGCATATGCGGCGAAGCGCATGGGTGTGCATTTGGGAACCAGGTTGGGCGGGCCAACCCGATTCCAATGCATCCGGAACATTTCTCAGCACTCTGGTTCCACCTCCAACCACTTGTTTATCGTCGATACTCTTGCTCTGGTAAATCATCATTTTTTTAAATATTTGTTTTGGGTTTAATTCTTCTGAAAATGTTTATACGTATTTGGTTGCAAGTAGTTTGGGAATTTCTATTGTTTGTTTTTTGCCTAAAGATTCGAAACTTGTGTCATAAGGTGAGGAGATTGGAATCTCAAGGCGTGCCATCCAAGGTAGCCGAGGCCCTCACGGCAGCTTTGAAGGATGTTTTGAACGATAGCTTGGAACATGTAGCTAACTCCTATGTTTCAAAAACTGAATCCCAGAAAGTAAGCCTATAGAAGCACAGAGATTATGAGTTGTTGGAAAATAGTTTTTAATTTTCACTTATCACAATAATGGGGTGCACAACTTCTCATACTTGCAGTGTGTTCTCTCTTCGTGTAGATTGAGATGATTCATGAAACAAATTTGTCTAAATTCAAATCTGAAGTTCAGAGCTCTCAGGTATGGTTTTAGAATCTATGTACTCCAACTGATTAATCTAAGGTTTGAGCATCTTGCCCTAGCAATTGGTTACTGCAAATTCTGTTCTTATTGATACTTTTGCACTCGGAAATTTCTATGTTCCACAACTTTTGGATTATTTCTTTCTTTTTATGGTTTAGTAAGGTTCGTAGGAAATGCATACTTTATGAATGTAATGAAAAGGTTTAGCAACACTGTGTTAATGATTGCCTAGTTGATGGCAATCTTATGGAATTATGGTTGTGTGAGGCTAAACTAACAAATTTAACTAAATTGCTAATAACTCTCTATTATGGCCTTCAATTCCAGCTGTTTGATTCTTTAGAAACTGAACTTCATTAGTTTCCATGGAAACGCGATGTTTTTAAGTTCATCAAATAACCACCGAGATATGAACCTCTGAAGGCTGTTAAAAAACGTCAACATGAAAAGTCATGTTTAATTTCCAACAGAGTACCTGGTTTGACATTCAAACATTCCTTGGTCTTGGGGACATTTCTTCTTTGATTAAGCCCCTCTACTAATTTTATATTTTCTGAACTTTTGATGAAAATATACCAGCTAATTCACCTTATGCATTTGGATTGTGCAAGGTGGACTTCTGAACTCTGAAGCATTCTCCACTTTGATGGAGAAGCAACTTTTGTTGAGTTCTTCCTAAGTGTGTGTTAGGAGCATGCTCTGTGACTAATGAAAAAAATGCCATATGCTTTATTGTTGCTTGCAAATCTGCTAATTCAAAGATTATGTTATGTGCTTAATATGTTGTAGGATGATGCGAGGACAATTTCTTGAGTTGGCTGTAAAAAATGTTTCTTTGTAGTTCAGTTAGAAATATGCAAGATGAATTTCTTTTTTCTTTTCTTTTTAACTTCCCCTAGGCATATGGTAAACTTGAAAGAACTTTCATGCTTGGTTCACTGGTTGTACTTTTTATTCTTAATGTAGGAAAACCACTTCTCTTTGTTGCAACGTGAGACTGAAAAGCTCAGGACTGATATTGAAAAGATGCGCAGTGAATTGAGGTTTGTTTGAAAATCTCCGACTCCCTGGAACTGTTACGAGTTTCTTTTTTGTTTTGTTTTGTTTTGTTTTTTTTTTTTTTTTCTTTTTGGTTGGTTTTCAACTTTGAGATGTATATATATTCATCCAGGTATGAAATCGACAAAGTCACTGCTGGCAATCGGCTGGATCAGAATCTCGAGAGGGGGTAAATAGTCAATCTCACACTTGTGTCTTTTGTAATCATATTCTTCTGCATACAAATTGCTATTGCTCTGTCTATTTCAGGAGAATCCGGGACGAGTTAGCTAACCAGTGCCAGGAAATTTCCAACCTCGATAACAAACTTGATCGAGTGAGTACACACACCACATATATTCACCCTAAGAACTCTTGATCCAATTGGGACCGTGTATCTAATTGTATGTATGATCCAGGAAATTCATTCATTGAGGGCACAGCTGGAGGCAGCAAAATACGATGTTGTAAAGTATTGCATAGGTAGTATAGTCTCTATATCCGCTGTTGGTTTGGCCGTAATCCGCATTCTGAAGTGAGATGTCGCGTTACAGTGATTGATTATTTATAGAAATTCGAGTTCCGATATTCTTATTGCTGAATTGTTTGGAGAAAGGGAAGTTGAACCACACACTTGAAATAGTGTAGTAGCTAATGTAGGTAGACCTGGATCTTTTTACCTCATAAGGTCTTTTCTCTTTAGCTCACTTGTCAATTGTTTAGCTGTACCATCTAAAGTACAGAATATAAACCATTGGTAGAGAGAATTCTCCTCCAATTTGTAGTAGTTAATGTATTAGTTTGTGTGTTTTGATTCACCGTATAAAAATGTTGTCTTACTTTTCCAGATATCTTAAAGATTTGGGGTTAATTTTTATTTTCAGAATGGGGTGGGTTTGTTTCGTGTAGCAACAAGGTTTGGTGTTTTTTTCTTGCAAGTTAGGGAGATTGTTATGGCATTATTAAAGTTTGTCTTAGTAGACAGGGTGGATTAGGTGGAGCTTGCCAAAGCCTACCAAATTAGCGGGCTTAAAAAATGTTTGCCGGTTTTGGCTCTATCAAGGCCTGTGGGTTTTTTTTTTTTTTTTTTTTTTCGTTATACCATGGACTAGGTTCATAGTGCACTATAGGTCTTGGTTCATGTGTTTTATGTTATGACTTTTTGTGTCTTGTGTTATGAAATTTTGTACCTTATGAGTATGAATTTTGTACCTGGAACAAATTAATAGTTGTGTTTTATGATATAAATTTTGTGTCTATGAACACAAATTATGTATCTAAATCAAGTTTGAAAAATAAATAAATATATAACATGTGTATGTGTTATGAAGTTTTGTACCTCATTTTTTCAATTCAATTGGGTCCATAATGTTATGTTAACAAATCATATATCTAAATTAAATTTGAAAAATAAATAAATATATAACACATGTATGTGTTATGAAATTTTGTACCTCATTTTTTCAATTTAGTTGGGTTCATAATGTGTTCTATACTTTCTCTAAGCAATGCAACCCAATGAGTCAATATCCCACCACCGAAGTTCAATCCTATGACATTCTCTCAAGGGTAGGTATAGAGGTGTCATCTGAGTACAAGGTGCTTGATATAAATTGCCTATGTTTGTTAAATTTTTTAAAAATATATTTAATTCAAAATTAATTTTTAAAATTAATAATTGGATAATAAAATAGTATAAATAATTCTTTTTTTTGAATGCTACTGACTCTATTACATTGTAGTATCTGTTCAAATATACTTTCTCTCCCACATGGGCGAGGTCACTAATAAATAATTTAAACAAATATTAATATAAAATTTTAAAGTTAATAATGAGTTTAAATAATTTAAAATAATGGTCCATTTAGAAACTTGAAAAATTATATTTAGAATATTTCTGTATTTGAGTATTTAAGGAAAATAAAGCCGAAAGAAAATATTCATTCTTGTCAAAAGGAAAACATGCCAAATTTGACAGAATGTCTTCCTAAATTTTAGTTGGAATACCTTTTCTGAATTTTTTAGAGAAAATGACACTTTTTCCTCTGAGTTATATACCTATAGTATTTTTCCCCCTAAATTATTGAAGTGGCTGTTTTTCCCCCTGAAATGTTAAATGGACATATTTACCCTTAAACTAAATATTTAATTTATTTTTTTTTCCAACAAATTATGACCATAATTTGGTTCAAACTAAACAAACACTATAGCAACCAAACCGAAATATTTCAATTACAATTTAGAATCGAAATTCGATATTTAGAGTTTATTAAAATCGTGAACCGGAACGGACGGTTCATGTTCCGAACTGAAAAAATAAAATACATTTATTGTTGAATTTAGACTATTTTAAAATAAAGACGGTTCAAAATCGCGAATCAGATCCGGAACCACCGGTTCACGGTTCAAGATTCAATTTTTTTGATACATAATTTTAATAAATTGACATTTAAATATTGGGTTCTAGATCTGAATTATAACCGTAAACTATTAATTTGATTGCTTTAGTATCCGGTTCAATTCAAACCGAACCGTGATCATCCCTACGTATACACAATAATTTGTTGGAGTAATAAAATAAATAAAATATTTACTTTAAGGGTATAAATGTCAATTTAATATATTAGGGGGAAAAGACACCACTTTTAGAATAATTGAAGGGACTAATGTGCTTACCTAAATAATTGAGGGGGGAAAAGTGCTATAAGTATATAACTCAGGGGTAAAAAGTGCCATTTTCCCAATTTTTTATTTTAAAGTATTAATTTTTTCTCTCATCTCTTTTTTAGTTTCCAAACAATAATAATATGTTCTGAATTCTTTATTTTTAAGTACTATATAACAAATAATATGTTTATTTTTAAGAAAATAAACTAAAAAAAAAATTAATTTGTTGATCTTTAATAAACATTAAAAAATTAATTTTTTTTTTGAAAATAATTTTACAAAAAATATTTTTCATGTTTTCAATTGGATCCACAATTAATACAAAGTTTAAAATAGAAAGTATATGAACAGATACTACATTGTAATAGAGTCAGTAGCATTCAAAACAAAAAAAATTTAATTAATTTTACTATTATTAATAAAAATAAGGGTCAAATAGCTAGGTAATTGAATTCAAAAAAAAAATAAAAAAATTTGCAATTGAAATCTTGAATAACATTAACTCATGCAATTCAACTCAAAATGACCTGTTTATCTAAAAATAGGTTGGCGGTTACCAATTTTAAAATTAAAAATATATTTTTTAAAATAATTAATTAAAAAAAAAAGACTGCGGGAGACGAAGCCCGAGACTTTAATATAGGGATGTTAACGAGGCGGGGCTATACTCCCCGCCCCCGCTACCCCGACCCTATCCCCATCCCCGTCCCCGATGGGAATTTGAAAAAAATCTCCATCCCCGTCCCCGCGGAGAATTTGGCGGGGACGGAGAATCCCCATCGCCGGTCAATCCATAATTAAAGTGTCAAATTATTACAATTTTTAAAAATAAAAAAGAAAAAAATTGAAATAATATATAATATATACACAATATCAGTATGTAAGGTATATTCTTTATGCTTAAATCAGTAGAGCACAGTATGTATAATCTAATTTATAATTCCTAAAAGAATTATATATATATATATATATATATATATATATATATATATAAATATATATAAATTTTTTTTTAATTATTCGGGAACGGGGCGGGGCTGGGAGGTGTATCCCCGTTCCCGATCCCCGAATTTTTTTCCCGTCCTCGTTCCCGTTCCTAACAGGGACGGGGCACATTGCCATCCCTACTTTAATACGCACTCAGATTTATCTGATAAATTATTCTAAGACTATAAGCCATATAAACGTACACTAGCTAGCAATAAGCAAAATTCTTAAAAGTAATAAAATGCTTCTATTTCCTGCATATTCGAAATCAAGTCTTGCAGTAACACGGATTGAAGAACAAGAAATATGAAAAAGAAAACAAGCAGATCGAACATTAATGTTTGTAGCCGGCCTGTAGGGGCCAAATAAATCAATTCTTCAGTCATACATATATATATAATATATATAAAGTGCTTCAATTCATTTTAAAGCGGGCAGGACAAGCGTGAAGCGGGCACGGCGACGAGTCGATTGGCGAGTGGTGCAGTGAGTCCAAACACGTCCTCCATTTTCATCTCGCTTGGTTTCATCCCATTAGGCAATTCCCAAGTGAAACAGTGAAGAAGATGGGCCACCGCCACCTCCAAAGTATAAACCCCGAGTTGCAAGCCCGGACAGGATCTCCGGCCCGATCCGAATGGAATGAACTCGAAGTTGTTCCCCTTGTAATCTGCTACCCCTGGTTTGAGGAATCTGTCGGGCTTGAAGCTGTCCGCGTCTTCCCAGCTGTTTCTGTCGCGTCCGATGGCCCATGCATTGATGGCCACGCGCGACCTCGCCGGAATGTAGTAGCCGTTGACTTCGCAGGCCTTCGCCGTCTCGTGGAGGAGGAGAGGGATGGGTGGGTGGAGGCGGAGAGTCTCCTTCAGGACGCATTTCAAGAATGTGAGGTTTTCCAAGTCGGCTTCTTCAACTTTCCGGTCAAGGCCCACCACGGTGCTCAGCTCTTCTTGAACCCTTTTAAGATCCTCCGGCGATTTCATCAGCTCCGCCAGCACCCACTCAATTGCACTCGCCACCGTTTCTGTTCCCCCAAACATTACATCCTAAAGTAATCAAAGTACGTGATTGGGTAAATTCAATATTCAATATAATATAACCAAAAATGTCAAAATCAAATTATTATTATTATTTTTTAGGGTGTGCATTGAATAAATTTCATACTTAAATTGAAAAGATAGAGTAAATCTGTTAAAACGAGTTTTACTCGCTAGCTCGGCTCGGCCCGACCTTACTTAGATAGAGGGTGAATTTCAAAAATAATAGCCGGTAAAGGAGTGGGCTCTTTTGTCCAGCTGTCAAAACGGGTTTTGCCCGCTAGCTCAGCTCGGTTTGGCCCGACCCTACTTAGATACAGGGTGAATTTCACAAATAATAGCCTGCCAAGGAGCGGGCTTTTTTGGACTATGGGCTACGTGCCAATATTATTTATATATAATACGGAGTATATAATTAGAGACTTAGAGATCCGTGAGTCACCAGCACGCATTAGGATGTACAGCCCTAACTAGCAAATAGTTAATTGACTCTAATTAAGGAGATAAATAGGTCGTTCTTACTAGGTAAGGATCAAATTTGTATCTTTATGATCGATTATCAAGTTAACCAATTAATTATTCTTAATTTGTGTATATTGTTGTGTGAGGACGAGAATGAAAGAATATTTGTTTTAATTGAAAATATTAGAAAATAAATAATAAATTAAAGGATTTAGTTTATGGACTAATTACCATAATGATAGCTTTGATGTTATCCCTAGTAAGCTTAATGGCGTTTTGCAAATCTTCTGTCTCATTCACTGCGGCTTCCTCGCTGTAAAACTCCAACAGCTCATCCACCATGTCCGTGTCGGATCCAATGTTAATCCCTCCTTTGTTATCCTTACGTTTCTGCATATGATCCTCGATGATGTTGTCGATGAAAACATCGAGCGAACCCCGGGCCTTGACGAGCCTGGCGTTTAGGCCCTGTGGGTCGGCCCACTTTAGCCAAGGGAAAAAGTCTGCGATGTTGAACGCTCCGAACAGCATTGAAAACTCTTGCAATATGGTAATGAACTGCTCTTTTCCGTCACTCGAGCTCGACCCAAAAGCGGCCCGGTAAACGATATCTCGGGTCAGCCCGGTAACCAGCTCGCCAATGTCCACGACCGACCCGACGCTCGCGCCCACGGCCCGCACCATCTTATCAACCTCGTCGCGGACGGAATCCCACGATTCGGCCCGCCTACGGCTGAACAGCTTCATCACGCAAACCTTTCGCATTTGACGCCAGAACGGGCCGTAGTGGGCGAAAGCCATATCGGCCCGATCATAAGTGAGATAGCTAATAGCAATGGTGGCTGGGCGGTTAGAGAATACATTGTCCTGTACTTGGAGGACTTGTCGGGCTTCCTCCGGGCCCGAAACCACCACCACGTGGACAGAACCCATCTGGAAGTGTAGCAAGCCGCCGTACTGTCGTGCCAGCTTGGCAAAGCCGCGGTGTGAATAGTGGTCCATCAAGTTCATGTTGCCGATCAACGGCCAACCTTTCGGACCAGGCGGATAAGGTTTTCGGAGAAACCTAGAAACAAGAAAGAACAACAACACAGGGAAAACAACCAAGGATAAAATCATGGATTCATAATCCCCTAAAGCTTCAACAAGAAAACCCATTTTTCTATATTGCATGGATCGTTCTGTTCAACAAAAATCTTATATTTATATACGCAGTAGAATGATATTTAGTACCGAGGTAGGCATGGATGAATTTTACCACCCTCCAAGTCTACATGAATTCACATCTTTTGGAAGAATGAATTCACATTTATTGGAGACCTTATTGGAAGAATGAATTCACATTTGTTTAGTTTCCTAATTAATTTTGATTTTACGATTTTTATAGTTATTAATTTCAATAATACTCGTAGTAATTATTTTAATTACCTTCATACCTAAAAAAGAGAGAATTTCTAAAAAAATCCCATATTAATTTAATTTTTAGACTTGTATGAATTATACACATATATATATATATGGTATAAAATATTTCCAACTTCTTTAAATTTCTATAACTATTCATTATAAATATACAAATTAAGGATACCCTTAAATGTGAATAAAAATTTTGTATTTGATCTTGTCATTGTATTGTCAAATATATATTGTAATTGCGTACTTTTTTTTTTTTTTTTAATAGTTGTCTAAATCTATATATATATATATATATATATATATATATATATATATATATATATATATATATATAAAAGTAAAATCCTCCTAACAAATTTTCCCCCCAAAACTTTTGTAGTAAAACTTATTTGGTAAGTAAATGTCAAATGGAATCTATCTATATCTATATATATATAAAAGTAAAATCCTCCTAACAAATTTTTCCCCCAAAACTTTTGTAGTAAAACTTATTTGGTTAAGTAAATGTCAAATAGAAATTAAATAAATAAATAAATAATAATAATAATAATAATAATAATAATAATAATAATAATAATAATAATAATAATAATAATGTTATTACCTTAAATAAATAAATTATTATACTTTTCCTTAAATAAATAAATTATTATACTTTCCTTTTGAATTAGTATTTTCTACCTATAAATACAAGAGCTTCTTCAATCAAAGAATCTCAGACTCATCGTTCTGCTTTCTTTTTGTATGAATTTTCTACATTTTTCTAACTATATTCTCACGTATTTCAATATATTTTGCAGTTTGGACATCATGAATAGCTTCATCAACGATATCTTCTTGAAGCTCGCCCAAGAGGTGACTCGCTTGGCCCACTACAACAAGAAGCCGATAATCACTTCCCGCGAGATCCAGGCCGGCATGAGATTGGTTCTTCCTGGCGAATTGGTAAAGCACGTTGTCTCTCTAAAAACACTAAATCAGTCACCATATTTACAAGCTCTTAGATGAAATCATTTAAATCTACATTTCCTTTTTATATAATCTCAATTAGGGATTAATAGATGTAAAGTAACTTGGATTTGAGTTTAATTTCATATTATTCTTCCAAAAGGTTTAATTTCATATTATAAGTATTGTTATCTACCTTCAACTATCAGTGAATCGATTAGCATTCTCAAAAAAAAAAAAAATGAATGTCTATATCTACGCGTATTTAAGATGCAACATGTGTATGATTCATTAGGCTTTGAGGCAGGAGAACACATCTGGGTACATTGCATATTAGTAGATCTGTATCTCATTGCAAAAAAATATTCATACAATTAATTAATTAATATAATTACAATTATCATTATTCTAATTCAAAAAAAAAAAAACTAAAGAATTAATTGTAATAATGAAATTTGTTATTAATATTCTGTTACTAATTGACACAGAAATCAAACTAAAAGAAAAACGAAATTAATATTAAAAATGGACTCGAATTAAAAAAATGTGCTTAATAAGTAAATAACTAATTTGCTTTAGACAAAAAATTAGGGTAAAAGAAAAAGAAAATGATTATTAAACATTGTACCATATTGTTTTTATGATTGAAAATGAATATTACAAACGTACCAGATTGTTTTTATGACCAGAAATAAGAATGAATTTTACACACGAGAATCTATTATTAATATTCTGTTATACTAATAGGCATGGGAATCATGCCAAATGAAAAAAGGATTTAATATTAAAAATTTATTGGAAATATAACACAGTTTTCCCTAAGAAAAAAATTAGTAACCACCAAATAAAATATTAGAAAAAAATTATGAAGAAAAAAAATGGAAACAAATATTAACTCTTTCTATGAATGAAAAAAAGGAAATGAATATATCCATATTTCACTTAAAATATAATCAGTAATTATATTATTATAATTATATTAATTATTTATGAAGAAAAAAGGAAATGAATATGAAAGGAAAAAAATAAAATTTAGACACGAAAATCTATTATTAATATTCTGTTATACTAATAGACACGGGAATTAGGCCAAATGAAAAAAAAAATTTAATATTAAAAATTTATTGAAAATATAACACCGCTTTCCCTACGAAAAATTAGTAACCACCACGTGAAATATTAGAAAAAATTATGAGGAAAAATGAAATGGAAGTGAATATTAACTCTTTCTATGAGTGAAAAAGGAAATGAATATATTCATATTTCACTTAAAATATAATCAGTAATTATATTATTATAATTATTATAATTATATTAATTATTTATGAAGGAAAAATGAAATGTATATATAATAGTTTACTGGAAATATAATCAGTAATTATATTTTTATAATTATATTACTTTTTAATTATGTGGAAATGAATATTAATTCTTTTTATGAACGAGAAAGGAAATGAATATTTCACAAAGAAATCTGTTATTAATATCATGTTACTAATCGACATGGAAATCAGGCCAATTAATCGACAATTATTAGGAAAAATGAATAAAAATCAATATTAATTCTTTTTATGAAGGAAAAAAAAAAGAAATAAATATATTCAAAAGGAAATGAAATATGAAGAAAAACGAATATATTTCACTAAAAATATAACACAGCTTTTGGCACAGAAATCAGACCAAAAGAAAAAAAGAAATTAATATTAAAAATGGACTCGAATTAAAAAAAAAATGTGCTTAATAAGTAAATAACTAATTTGCTACACAGAAAATTAAGGTAAAGGAAAAAGGAAATGATTATTAAACATGTACCAAATTGTTTTTGTGATTGAAAGTGAATATTACAAACGTACCAGATTGTTTTTATGACCAGAAATATGAATGAATTTTACACACGAAAATCTATTATTAATATTATCTTACTAATAGGCATGGGAATCATGCCAAATGAAAAAAAGATTTAATATTAAAAATTTATTGGAAATATAACACAATTTGTCCTACAAAAAAAATTAGTAACCACCAAATGAAATATTAGGAAAAAATTATGAAGGAAAAAGAAATGGAAACAAATATTAACTCTTTCTATGAATAAAAAAGGAAATGAATATATCCATATTTCACTTAAAATATAATCAGTAATTATATTATTATAATTATATTAATATTAATTATTTATGAAGAAAAATGGAAATGAATATGAACACAAAAAAATGAATTTTACACACGAGAATCTATTATTAATATTTTGTTACTAATAGACACAGGAATCAGGCCAAATGAAAAAAAGATTTAATATTAAAATTTATTGAAAATATAACACCCCTTTCCCTACGAAAAAATTAGTAACCACCACATGAAATATTATGAAAAAATTATGAAGGAAAAAGAAATGAAAATGAATATTGACTCTTTCTATGAGTGAAAAAGGAAATGAATATACTCATATTTCATTTAAAATATAATCAGTAATTATATGATTATAATTATTATACTTATATTAATTATTTATGAAGGAAAAATGAAATGAATATATTAATATTTTATTAGAAATATAATCAGTAATTATATTTTTATAATTATATTATTTTTGAATCAGAAAGGAAATGAATATTTCACACAGAAATCCGTTATTAATATCCTAATCGACATGGAAATCAGGCCAATTAATCGACAATTATTAGGAAAAATGAATAGAAATCAATATTAATTCTTTTTATGAAGGAAAAAAAAAGAAATGAATATATTCAAAAGGAAATGAAATATTAAGAAAAACGATGAATATGTTTATATTTTACTGAGAAGATTGTGAAGATGCGATCGAGGATATAACGATGGTAAATTTGATAATTTTGTAAGATTTTCTTAAACTTAGAGTTAGTATGTTGACTTTGAGATTTGTACATGTTATATCAAGTTTACCAGTATGTAATATATACAGATCAAAGACAACATGCGTCCAATACTGTTTACAATCAAGAAAATGTAATTTTCTTTAAAAAGAATAAGTAAGGTCTCTAACTTGCATACACTCTTACAAAGCTAACAGATGTGATTCACTCAGCAGAAATATCTACTAATCAACTGAATTACAAAAAAATGCATGTATCATATTTATATGGAAAAAAAAATACTGTAGCTCCCAAACATTGTGCTATGTGTTCAAACTGCCTGCCCCTCATATTTCAGAGTATCTATTATCAAGCCACGTGATGATGATGATAAGAGCATTACCTTTTTAGCCCAATCAACCAATGCTTCTTTGACCTTTTCAATTGAGAGTGACTTTCCAGTCCCTGGACACCCAGAAACATACAAACTTCCAGCCTTCCCCTGCTCAACACATTGCTTGCAAAATTCCAGAGCACGATTTTGCTCAGCATCTCAACACATTATGGTTGATGGAGCAGTAGATACATGCAATGCCTCCTTCACAGCATTTAATTGCTCGGGATCTATTTTTACAGAAGATAAAAATAGTAAATCACACATCACTAGAGAGCTACAGTGATATTATATCCTCCAGAACACAAAATTCAAACTAATTTTTTTTTTTTAAAAAAAAAACCCTGTATACGCAGATTCGGGTCCGATTCTTCTATAACGAATGGTCTGGTTTCTTCAACTCCTCTGTCGGTGGAAAGGTCTCCGGCGAAATTGAAGTCGCCTCGGCAATGCCTTATTGACAGCCCGGCGATGCCTCATTCCGTAATAATATTATACCTTAATTATAAAAATTCTACCTAATAATTTTAGTATTAAATGTCATACAATAATTACCATAAACAATGTTTAATAATTGACAAATTCAATTAGGCAATAAAAATTACTATTATAAAATCTTTGGTAATATGTACACATTATTTTATTTATTTCGGTTTAATAATATTATATCTTATTTATAAAAATTCAAAATAATACATTTAGTACTATTGAATATTGATTGACTAAAAATTATCTTAATTATTAAAGCAATTAATAGGTATTTAGCTTTAAAAAGTTTTCAAATATATGAATTATTATACATAGTAGCATGGAATTAATTAGTAGGACAATTATATTAGGTAATATAATTAATAATTTACTTTTTAAATTATATTCCCTTTTTAATAATGAATATTTTTTTAAAGTATATACACAGATTATGTTTATCAATATAGAATTAAAAGTGTATAGATGTATAATATTATTAGTACAAAATCAATTATACTTGCCTTAATAATTAATTATTAATATTATTTCCTAATAATTATGTGTTGTCACCTTTTTCGGAATAATTATTATGGTAATTTATATACATATATATTTTTATACTTAATGTATAATATTATTGGGCACAAAATAAATATACTTACCTTAATATATATATATATATATATATATATATATATATATATATATATTATTTTTAATATAATTTCCTAATTTATTAAAGGTAATTATTCTCATAATTTTTCTTTCCTTCTTTTGTGTAATTATTATGGTAATGTATTTAAATATTGGAAGAGAAAAAATGTTATAATTAATATAATTAATGAAATTATTATTGTAATTTCCACAATATTTGGTAATTATAAATAATATAATTAAGAAATTTGAGAAATAAAAGATTCCTTCTCTAGAAATATTTGTGACAATTTCATTAAATTATAATTAATAAAATATGAAATATAATTAAAGAAAAAAATTATAAAATTAACAAAACATGAATATTTTACATTTTTATTGATTTCTAAGTACAATTCTCTTAGTTATTATTATTCATATTTTTAGAATTAATAATATATATATATATATATATATATATATACATATATATATATATACATACATATATATATATATATATATATATAATGCAATTTGGAATAAATCAACTTAATTATATGAATTTTTTCTATAAATTTATCTAAATATGTACATGATTAGAGATTATATTAACCATACAAAATTTAAATTTAAATTTTGTATGTTATGAAAATAGATACTTGACCAAATATATAAAAGTCCAACTATATTATTATATTGTACATTTTAAAAATTTTTTATTTTTTATTTTAATTTTAAATTCATAAAAACAAAAAAAAAAAACAAAAAAAAAAAATTCCGTGCAACACACGGGTAAAACACTACATTTAAAAAAAATACAATTTCATAAATATCATAAATTAATTAGTACAATATCATCTATATTTATAACAATTAAAGAAAAAAATAAATAATTCAAATATATGAACCAATGATTTCAAAATGAAACTAATATACAATTACAAATAAATATAGCATGATTAGATTTAACTTCAATTTGTTTTAATTTCCTTAATGATATGACTTTTCTTTATCAGTTTTTTGTGGGAGACTAAGGGAGTGTTTGAGTTGCTGGAAATTATTATTATTTTTTGAATACTTACTAATAAAAAAAATTAAAATATTTTTTACCCCCTCCCCTCCCCCCCCCCTCCCCCAATAACATGTGTAAATCTTATATTTTTAAAAATTACAATTTGATAAATATTATAAATTAATTAGTAGAATATCATTTCTGTTTATAAATTATAATAATTAAAAAAATTCATATATGTGAACCAATGATTTCAAAATAAAATTAATATACACTTACAAATAAATATAGCATGATTTGATTTACTTTAATTAATTTTAATTTCCTTAATGAAATGGCTTTTCTTTTATCCGTTTTTTATGGGAGGCTAATGGAGTGTTTGGATTGCTATAAAATATTTTAAAATAAAAATTCATACTAATAAAAAATCATTTTAAAATATTTTTTTAACCCCTCATAACATGTGTAAATCTTATATTTTTAAAAAATACAATTTGATAAATATCATAAATTAATTAATACAATATCATTTCTGTTTATAATAATTAAAGAAAAAATAAATAATTGAAATATGTGAACCAATTATATCATAATAAATCTTTCAAAATTTAAAACAAAAGAACAGAAATTAAAAATAGAACGAAAATATTTCAATAATAATATTCTACATCATCAAGTAAAAGTAAATTAAAAATGAAAAGATAATATTTCAATAATAATATTCTACATCATCAATAATAAAGGCATATTTTAAACAATAGTAAAGGTAAATTAAAAATGGAACGGAAATATTTCAATAATAATATTCTACATCACCAATTAAAAATAAAACTGAAATTAGGTAAAAATACCATTGCGTATGATATTCTAATTGATTAATTGACGAAAAATAAAAAGAATAATTGGTTGAAAATGAATATGATATTACTAATTGACTGATATTTTACGATGATATATTTTCACCCGAGTCACCCATTCTAATGGACTGAAGATGTTAGCTATAGACGAGGACGGACAAGATTATGTTGCTACTACCAATGTCGTCTACAATATGAGGTTTTAATAATGTGTAAATACAATTGGTGATATTATGTTTTTTTTTTTTTAATGACAAAATTGCTATATATCTACACACAAAAAAAATAAAAATTTTTTAAAGCAATTTAGACAAAAAAAAAATATATTTTTCATACAAATGAATTAGGATAACAATTCATTCCTATAACCGAGTTGCTAAAGAATGAGCACGTTTGCCTAATTTATAAAAATACTAAACAATGATAAATAAAAGCTTCAAAGTTACAACACTGCATGCGTATATCTACATATTAGCTATTAATTTGAGCAATTATTTGTTTAAATTCAAGCAACGATAACATCAAAACATATAAATGATCCAAACTATATCTTCAATTGCACTATATAATATTTAATGTTCTAATTTAAATAATTATATATCAATCCAGATATTCTTAATATATTACAACAAATTCACGGGCGAAACTATATCTTTAATTGCACTATATAATATTTGAGTTATTACTGAAAAAATTAGTCTTTAATCACGGTTAATTGTATGTTACTTTTTTCCGAGTCACCCATCCTGATAGTCTGATAGTTTTAACTTTAGACGATGATGGATAAAATTCCGTTACTACTACCAATGTCGTCTAGCTATAAAGAGATTTTCAATAATGTATAATTTAAGCCATTGATATTATGTTTTTTTATATACAAAAATGACAAAATTGCTATATAGCTGATCTACATAGAAAATATATCTTCCATATAAATAATTTATATAACTGAGTTGCTAGACAACGAGCTAATTAGCCCAATTAATACAAATTATAAACACTGATATATAAAATCTCTAAAGTTGCAACACCGAATGCGTATATCTACACGTTAGCTATTAATTGGGCAATTATTTATTCGAATTCAAGCATTGATAACATCATAAAACATAATCGGTGCAACTCAATTCTTCAATTATATTATATAATATTCGATTTTATAATTTATACAATTGTATATCGATATAAATATTTTTAAAAATTTATAACAAATTCATTCCGTGCAACACACGGGCGCAAATACTAGTTAAATATTTAATGCGCAAATTACTCCTTTATTTTGTTATATATGAAAATTATTTTAAGAAATAAACCACAAAAATTTATTATGAATGTTTTTTGTTTTGAATGCTACTGGCTCTGTAGTATCTGTTCAACCTACTGAGCCACTAAGGCTCAAAATCACAACCTTCCAAATGGAAGTCCAACCCAGGTACCATTAGACCACATAGTCTTGGTAAAAGAAAATTAAATTATTAGTTAAATTATAAAAATAATTTTAATTAGTTTCAAAATATCTGGTCAATAAAATACAAATTTTATCTTAATCGAGCTTGTACTGAGCCAATATGCTTCACTATTCACTACTACTACAAAAAAAAAACAAAAACAAAAAAAAAAAAAACAAAAACAAAAACAAAAACAAAAAAACAAAACAAACGTACATCATCCGATCTACACGGGTTTTGGACTAACCAACGTAAAATATCAATAAAATAAAGTAAAAAAATTATTATTATACGTCACTTTAATAACCAACGTAATATTCTATAATTGTAGTAGTGCATTAATATAATTTTGTTATAAATATGTATTTAGTGTGGCCATTATTACTATTGATTATGTAACGGTCAGGAGATTTATGACCACATTATATCTTCCGTTACATTTGTGTATTATATATGTTGTGGTTGGATGTAATATGAAGGACACAGATATGAATGAATAAGAATATCCTCTTGGCCTTGTCTCTTACTTTCACTCTCTGCAGTTTCTTTGATCAATCAATCATGTTTGAGCTAATAGGTTACAACAAATTTAATATAATAGAAATTAAAGTACGAGTGTATATTATGCCATTAATTGTTAATTATCTCTTGAGTAATTGAGCATATTCGTTCATTGCATTGAAAATATTAATTAAGGAAAAACGACATATTTTCCTTATTATTTATACTAGTAGTTGCACTTGTACAATGCACGAACATCTATATATATATATATATATATATATATATATATATATATATATAAAAGTAAAATCCTCCTAACAAATTTTCCCCCCAAAACTTTTGTAGTAAAACTTATTTGGTAAGTAAATGTCAAATGGAAATTAAATTAAATAAATAATAATAATAATAATTATAATCTATCTATATATATATAAAAGTAAAATCCTCCTATTTCATTTTCCCGCCCAAACTTTTGTAGTCAAATTAATTAAATATTTTATATTTTATTGGTCAAATACTTAATAAAGCTTATTTGGTAAGCAAATGAAAAATGGAAATTTAGTAATATCAATATTATGAATTAATTAGGAATATTAATATAATGAATTGATGAATTGATTAGGAATATAAATATAATTGATTAGGGTAATACCTTAAATAAATAAATATACTTTCTTTTTGAAAAATTTTACAAATTTATAATTCTCATATTTTTCACCTATAAATACAATGAGTTGATGACTACAAAAATTATAAGTCTTCATTTTATATTGCATCCTTTTTTTCCAACTAGGTCTTCAGCTTTGATCATTCGCGTTTCGAAATTAACGGTAGGTTTAGCATCCAAGTAGTTTGATTGGATTAGATACAATACGTTTTTCATGGTTGTATTGTCCAAATTTAATACTTTTTTCAACGAAAAGCTATTCATAACATATGCCTAGATTATGATTTATTCTGAATATTTCTACGGTTACTCCAAGTCCATTTCATATATTGATTTTTTGCTTCTATTGAAGTTTCATTATCATTGATGAAAGGCAGCCTCATGTGAATCTCGCTTTGAGTGGTGCCTACTCCTGCCCATTTAAAGGGATGTGAGTGCTGACTCCTCTAATCTCTCTCTTCATTTTTTTGCTATACTGTCATTGCTCAAGAATTTAAAGTGCCACACGATAAAATGTGTGACTCACGGGTGATTGGAGAATGGGGAGTGGTTAAGTTTTTGTTGTAATATACACGACAAGATATAGCAGGAATCACCTTTAATACACCAATTGACTATTATTATATTCTTCTTAGTTCTTTGCGTTGATTATTGAAGTAATCGGACTTTTGAAGTTCTGATTTGTTAAGTTGTTTTATTCTCACGGTGCCGATTTTGACAGTTATGAAATCCATGCTCAATTCCTCATTGTATAGGTCAAAAGTGTATTTCTTTTTTGGTGTAATTATGAGATCGCCATAATTATTCCGTAGTAATAATAATAATAATAATAATAATAATAATAATAATAATAATAATAATAATAATTTGTAATATTATTGTTCAAATATAATATAAAAAAAAACATAATTTTAATTAGTAATCTATATTCTATATTAATCTATATTTATATTCTATATATTAATTAATAAAAACAAATCCTCATTTACAAGTTCTCACCTAAACAATTAATAATAATATGAAAAAATGAAAAAGAATGGAAGGAAGCTATACGCCCAAACAATTAATAATAATATTGGGAAGAAAATTAATAATAATATGGAACTATGGAAAATAATGGAAGGAAATGTTAGCCATGTGAATGTTTTCTATACTCTGAAAAATGGAAAAGAATCAATAAGCAGTATAAGGAAAAGAATCATTAAGATATTTTACTATTAATCTTTTACGGAAGATTTTGCATAAAAAATAGAATAGAATTGGTTATTAATAATTTAGGCTTATTTTACTATTAATCTTTAAGAAAAATTCTGCATAAAAATGTAATAGAATCGGTTATTAATAATTTAGCTTTATTTGACTATTAATCTTTAAGAAAAATTCTGCGTAAAAAATGTAATAGAATCGGTTATTAATAATTTAGCTTTATTTTACTAAATTAATCATTAAGGAAGATTTTGTTAAAAAAAAAATAAAATTAATTATTAATAATTTAAATTAAAATTAAAGTACATATAATTTCCTATCCGTAATATAATTTTACTTATTATTTTACAAAATCTTTAAATAATAATTGGTAATATTATTGTTCAAGTATAATAAAAACTTTAATTTTAATTGGTAATCTATATACTATATTAATTAATAAAAATAATATTCTCTTTTACAAGTTCCCGCTTAAACAATTAATAATAATATGGAAAAATGGAAATGAATGGAAGGAAGCCGCCAAAAAAAATATAGAAAAATATTGGGAAGGAAATTATTAATAATATGGAAAAATGGAAATGAATGGAAGGAAATGTTAGCCATGTGAATTTTTTCTACACTTTGAAAAATGGAAAAGAATCGATAAGCAGTATAAGGAAAAGAATCATTAAGATATTTACTATTAATCTTTTAGGAAAGATTTTAAAAAATAGAATAGAATTGATTATTAATAATTTATCCTTATTTTACTATTAATCTTTAAGAAAAATTCTGCGTAAAAAAATGTAATAGAATCAGTTATTAATAAGTTAGCTTTATTTTACTATTAATCTTTAAGGAAGATTTTGCTTAAAAAATGATATAGAATCAATCTAAACTTTTGTAGTAAAGCTTATTTGGTAAGTAAATCTCAAATGGAAATTAAATAAAATATATTAATTCGTAATATTGCATAATTGGTAATATTATGTATGGTAATGTATTCTATAATATAATTGATACTATTATTCTTCAAGTATAATAAAAACCCTATGTAATAATGTAATAATAATAAAATAAAATTAAAATTAAAATAACAACAACAACAACAACAACAACAACAATAATAATAATAATATAATAATAATAATAATCCAAACAAAACTTTATACAAAATAAAATTAAAATTAAAAAAAAAAAAAAAAAGAAGACAAATGTGGCTCCCCTTTGTAAATGATATGGGATCATTTTGATCCTACATTGAAAATGTTTGGAAAGAGGAGCTCTTGAGCTCCTCTATATAATTCCCTGCCCATCAATGTAGGCAACTAAGCAAGTATTGAGAAATTCAAAGTTTTTTTTTTTTTTTTTTTTTTTTTTTTTTTAGTACTATTAACTTGACAAATTATGCTGTGGAAATGTGTCCACCTTGCAAGGTAGACACAGTTTAAAAATTGTTCATAATTATGAATATATAGTTCAAAAATTAGGAACATATAGTTCTATAATTATGAACATAGTGTTGTGAACATAATTATGAACATATAATTATGTAATTATGAATATAGAGATTCAATAATTGTGAATATGAAGTTCAAAAATTATTAATATATATATATATATATATATATATATATATATATATATTTATAATTATGAACATATAATTCAGTAACTATGAACATAAAGTTCTGTAATTATGAATATAGAGTTCAATAATTATGAATATTAAGTTCAAAGATTATGAATATATAACTTTATAAAAATGAACATATAGTTCAGTAATTATGAACATAGAACTGTGTTACACATTGCAAGGTGGACACGGTTCCACAACATAACTATTCGATTGAACCTGTTACATGTAAACTTTCTCAACCTATTGAAGCCGTCAAAATGCTTTTATTTAAGAAATCTTATCTTAATGACTTATTATTTTAGTTTTTTTTTTTTTTTTTTTTTAAATGTATTAGGGGGTTTGAGAAAGATTAACCCAAAATGTATATGAGTTGTTTTAGTTTTTAGGAGGTTGGAGCAAATTGCTAAGTTATTAAATAATATTTTTGGTGTTTTGATTAAATATAAAATGTTAAACAGACGAATTTCTCAAAATTTTGGCGAGTTTGCCAAATTATCAAATTACAATAACAACAACAACAACAATAATAATAATAATAACAACAACAACAACAGTAACAACAACAACAATAATAACAACAACAACAACAACAACAACAACAATAATAATAATAATAATAATAATAATAATAATAATAATAATCCAAACAAAACTATATACAAAATAAAATTAAAATTAAAAAAAAAAAAAAAAGACAAATGGGAGTTACGGGCTCCCTAAGTCTCTTTGTAAATGATGTTGGATCATTTTGATCCCACATTGAAAATGTTTGGAAAGAAGAGCTCTTGAGCTCCTCTTGCAAACATAATTGTTTGACCATCAATGTGGGCAAATATTGAGAAGTCAAAATTTTCAATGCTCCTCTTACAAACATAATTGTTTGACCATAATATTTTTGGTGTTTTGATTAACTATAAAATGTTAAACATGCGAATTTCTTAAAATTTTGGCGAATTTGTCAAATAATCAAATTACAATAACAACAACAACAACAACAAATAATAATAATAATCTAAACAAAACTATATACAAAATAAAATTAAAATTAACAAAAAAAATAAAGAAGAAGAAGACAAAGGGGAGCCACGGGCTCCCAGTGTAAATGATGTGGAATCACACATTGAAAATGTTTTAATTATTGAAAATGTTTCAATTATTTGTCCATCGATGTGGCAAGTATTGAGAAGTTAAAAGATTCTTATTTAAGAAACCTTAGCTTTGTCTTCTTATTTTAGTTTTTATTTATTATTTATTATTTATTATTTATTATTTATTATTAGTGGGGGTTGGGAAAGATTAACCCAAAATATATGTGTTGTTTTAGTTTTAGCAGGAGCAAATTACTGAGTTATTAAATAATATTTTTGGTGTTTTGATTAAAGATAAATTGTTAAAATGATGAATTCGTTAAAATTTAACGAATTTGTCAATAATAATAATAATAATAATAATAATAATAATAATAATAATAATAATAATAATAATAATAATAATAATAATAATAATAATCCAAACAAAGCTATATACAAAATAAAATTAAATTTTTTTAATAAAAAAAAAAAAAGACAAATGGGAGTCACAGATCCCTTTGTAAATGATGTATGATCATTTTGATCACACATTCAAAATGTTTAAAAAGAGAGAGCTCCTCTATATAAGAGAAGTAATGATCCTCTTACAAACATAATTGTTTGCACATCAATGTGGGCAAGTATTGAGGTGAAAGTTGGAAAGAAGTATTGAGAAGTCAAAATGTTCTTATTTATTTATTATTAATGGGGGGTTATGAAAGATTAACCCAATATGTATATGTTGTATTAGTTTTTAGCAATTTCGAGCAAATTACTGAGTTATTATATAATTCTTTTTGGTGTTTTAATTAATGTTGAAATGTTAAAATGACGAATTTGTTAAAATTTTGGCGAATTTATCAATAATCAAATTACAATGATAATAATAATAATAATAATAATAATAATAATAATAATAATAATAATAATAATAATAATAATAATAATAATAATAATAATAATAATAATAATAATAATAATAATAATAATAATCCAAACAAAACGATATACAAAATAAAATTAAAAATAATAAGAAGAAGACAAAAGGGAGCCACGGGCTCCCTTTGTAAATGATGTTGGATCATTTTGATCCCACATTGAAAATGTTTGGAAAGAAGAGCTCTTGAGCACCTCTATATAAGAGGAGCAATGCTCCTCTTGCAAACATAATTGTTTGACCATCAATGTGGGCAAGTATTGAGAAGTCAAAATTTTCAATGCTCATCTTACAAACATAATTGTTTGACCATAATATTTTTGGTGTTTTGATTAAATATAAAATGTTAAACATGCGAATTTCTTAAAATTTTGGTGAATTTGTCAAATAATCAAATTACAATAACAACAACAATAATATTAATCTAAACAAAACTATATGCAAAATAAAATTAAAATTAACAAAAAATATAAAGAACAAGAAGACAAAGGGAAGTCACGGGCTCCCAGTGTAAAAAGAGGTACAAACATAATTATTTGTCCATCGATGTGACAAGTATTGAGAAGTCAAAAGATTCTTATTTAAGAAACCTTAGTTTTGTCTTTTTATTTTAGTTTTTATTTATTTATTTATTAGTAGTGGGGATGAGGAAAGATTAACCCAAAATGTATGTGTTGTTTTAGTTTTTAGCAGTTTTGAGCAAATTATTGAGTTATTAAATAATATTTTTGATATTTTGATTAAAGATAAATTGTTAAAATGACGAATTCGTTAAAATTTTGACGAATTTGTCAATAATCAATCAATTAATAATAATAATAATAATAATAATAATAATAATAATAATAATAATAATAATAATAATAATAATAATAACCCAAACAAAATGATATACGAAATAAAATTAAAAAAAAAAAAAAAAGACAGAAGGGAGCGGGCTCCCATTTGTAAATGATGTGGGATCATTTTGATCTCACTTTGAAAATGTTTGGAAAGATGATTTCTTGATCTCACTTACAAACATAATTGCAGTATTGAGAAGTTCAACGTTTTTTTTTTTTTTTTTTTTTTTTTGGAGGAAAGGAAAATTAAAAATAGAAAGGAAATATTTCAATAATAATATTTTACATAATCAAATAGTAAATGCATATTTTAAAAAATAGTAAAGGTAAATTAAAAATGGAACGAAAATATTTCATTAATAATATTCTACGTCATCAAATTAAAATGGAACGGAAATTAGGTAAAAATATCATTGCATCTATATTCTAATTGACTAATTTACTGAAAATAAAAAATAATAATTGACTAAAAAATGAATCTAATATTACTAATTGACTGAAATATAAAAGGAAATGAATATTAATAATTGACTGCAAATAAAAAAATGATCCATAATTGACTAAATAAATGGTTTGATCATTGCATTTTAATTTAAAATGCAATGAAAATTAAAAATTGGAGGAAAATATTTTAGTAATAGTAATTTACATTATCAATAGTAAATGCATATTTTAAACAATAGTAAAGTTGAATTAAAAATGGAACGGTAATATTTCAATAATAATATCTACATCATCAATTAAAAATGGAACGAAAATTAGGTAAAAATATCACTGAATTTGATATTCTAATTTACTGAAAATAAAAAAGAATAATAATTGGCTGAAAATGAATCTGATATTACTAATTGACTGAAAATATAAAATGATAACTAATTGAGTGATATTTTACCATTATATATTTTCACCTAAGTAACCCGTTTTGCTGGATTGAAGGTGTTAGCTCTAGACGAAAATGAACAAGATTGTGTTGCCACTAACAATGTCGTCTACAAAGAGGTTTCAATAATGTGTAAATATAATCGGTGATATTAAGTTTTTTTTTTTAAATGAAAAAATTGCTAGACAAAAAAATATATCTTCCATACAAATGAATAATGATAGCAATTAATTTCTATAACTGAGTTGTTAGAGAACGAGCACATTTGCCTAATTTACGAAAATACTAAACAATGATAAATAAAATCTTCAAAGTTATAGCACCGCATGCGTACATCTAGACATTAGCTATTAATTTGAGCAATTATTTGCACAAATACAAGCAATGATAACATCAAACTATATAAACGATCCAAATCATATTTTTAATTGCACTATATAATATTTCCAAATCATATCTTTAATTGCACTATATAATATTTGATGTTCTAATTTAAATAATTATATATCGATTCATATATTATTCTTAATATATTACAACAAATTCATTCCGTGCATCGCACGGGTGCAAATACTAGTCTCTTATTATAATAAAGCAACAACTTTCTACCCAAAAAAATTCCCGCTCAATGCAAACGACGTCACTTTGTATATAAGAGATTAAGGTCGAAACTAAATGCTGTTAACTAATGCTTAACGCGTGATCATTAATTATGCCGCCTACTTTTTTGTTAATATCAACCACAATAAAGCAATTTTAATAGAATTTAAATAGAATTCTATTAATTACATACTTCTAAAGAGACTGTTTAGATTAAACACTACTTCGAAAATATACATCTCAAATCTAGATAAAATCAATATAAATACAATTATAATAAAGAAACTCAATGATCTAATGTCTGATCCCCATGCGTTTGGAAACTGTAAGGTCGCCCGCTTACATTCATAGTTCCAAGACACATCATAGATTTTGAATTGCAGTTCTCCATTCTATATAAACCGATCACTATGGAGACCTCCACTACCTATTCCACATTTGCTTCAGTTCGTATCACCTGTGAACCAGAGAAAAAGAAACAAATTATTTGCAAGATAACCATGCCAATGTATGTAGCTGTGAAGGATATTGGTCCTCTTGATAGGGAGAAAACAATCAGAGTAAAATGTGTACGGTGTTACGAAATCTATGAAAAAGGCTCTACAGAGATTAAGAGTCGAGAAGTTTTGTTGTGTGATGCAGAGGTATGATCTTCCCTTTTTGATATTGTATTCTTCTGTTCACTGTAGATAGATATACCGCCACGTATTTACATGTCTCTAGCAATAATGGATTTCCTTATGGTAGGTTTTTGTTCTATTATTCAAAGCTTGTGTTGATTTTTAATGCCTTTGCTCTACTCAGTTATATGCTCTAGATTAATACATGCACTATAAACAGATTTATAGTCTCTTTTACAGAGATTTATTTTTCACCAAAATCTAGAGTATATACTGTTTTTTATCTAGACTGCTTAAGGTTATTCTTACTCTAAATCTAGAGTCTATACAGTTTTTTTGTCTACACTGTTTAAGGTTAATGTTATGCTAATGTTGCAGGGCTCTTTCATCCATTTGAACCTCCAAAGTAATGATGTCAAAAAATACAACAATGTTTTCCAAGAAGGGAAGCTGTATTCAGTCAAAAATTTTGTTGTTTTCACCCATTACTATATGTACAAAACTTGTGATCACAAATATATGATCAGGCTAAACTCTAAGACTCAGGTAAAGGCCATAAAATCCAAAGGTTTCCCTACTAAGATGTTCCAGCTTAAAAGTTTTGACTCTTTGAAAGACCCTACTCAGGTGAATGACAAGGTGCTGTTTGGTAAGTAAGCTGTTTTTAATTTTGCTCATTTTGTCTACTGTGTAAGATGTTTCTACTTCAAGACTTTTTGAATTCTGCTCATGTTGTATACTGTCTAAGCTGTTTTTATTTCAAAAAGTTTTATTCTTCTATTTTGTGATGAAATAGATTTAATAGGCAGAGTTGTAGAGATCCATGCTCCTGTAGACAAAATAATAGGGGGTAGACCAGCCAAACTCCTAGACTTCAAAATGGCTGATAATGAGTAAGTTTCAATTTAAAAAATTGGTACCTATATTTCCATAGATTATATTTTCTCTAACACACTTTGCTATAGGGGTAATTTCTTGCAGTGCACTGTGTGGGACTCTCATGTTGGTGCCATGCTACCATACTATGATTCAGGTCTTAAAGAACCATTAATTCTGGTTCTTCAGCTATGTCGGGCAAAGGTGGTCAATGGTGAGTTAATATACAGTATTATTCTTTCATTTATTTATATATTTCCATAGTTCATTGCCATCTAACATGCAAAATTAGGTGAAGTCAGAATAACTAGCTGCTATGATGCTACCCAACTCCATTTCAATGCATCTTTCCAAGAATTTGCTGATTTTAGGTCTCAGTAAGTGCCTGGATTTTTTTCCTAAATTATACATTTTATCAACTATTCTACTACACATGAATAAAAATTTGTATTCACCTGTAGGTTAAATGCTTCAACCAGTCCTTTACGAAGTATAAGTACTGCAACAGTGCTGTCCCAATCCACATGCATTGATGATTTTACAAGTGGTGCCTTGACTGTAACTGCAGTCAAGGAGCTATTGAACAAGACAAAGGTTAGTCCCTATTTGTAATCAATGTAGTCTGTATAGATTTAATAACATATATTACATTACATAAGAAATAGTAACAAAGGAATCTATATACAATTGCAGAATGGTGAATTTTATGTACCTGCTGAAATTGTTGCAATTGACGGTTCTTTTGGATGGATGTACATATCTTGCATGTCCCCGGGATGTAACAGGAAACTTTTTAATGATGGGACTGATCTTGAATGTACAAGTTGTGATAAGAAATACAAACAGGGTATGGCCAGGTATCGTGTAAGAGTGATTGTCCTAGATAAAGGTCTTGGAGACGCTCCGTTCCTATTATGGGATAGGGAGTGTTCTGAATTGGTTGGTATCCCGGCACACATTCTGTACACAAAGTATAATAAGGTAAAAAACTGTCGCTTAATTGACACATCCATATAGACCTTTTTTTAGTTTCTTTTTTTAATATTATATTTTCTTAATGTTAGGTTTGTGACATCCCAAAAGAGTTGGAATCATTAGTCGGAATGAGAATGGTATTCAAGATATCATTAAAATTGGAGTACATGAAGGGATCTAATGCAGCATACACTGTTATGAAAGTTCTAAGGGATGAAGCCTTGGTGTCAGCATACTGTTCTAAACTCATTGAAGAACAAGACAAGGACTTGATATCAAGAATGATAGATGAGGACGAGGAGGAAGAAGATGAGTCTGATCAGGTTTTGTTTTCTATTCTACTAAAGTCAAATAACTAATCTCATTTCTTAACTTACTTTGACATATTTTACATTTAAGCTTATTTTAATATACAGGAAGCTTCAAATGGAGGGAATGAGGTCAACAGCCCATTACCTATGCAACAGTCTCAAAGCCTAGACCATGAAACTTTAGAGGCTGATGGTGTTAAGCGATCTCTTATGGACCAATTCTCCTCCTCTTGCAAGAAGGGCAAAACAGTTGCTGTTAAGCAAGAGAAGATTTAAGAGATCCTTTAAATGACAAACTGTTACCACATTTTTGTGGTTGTTCCTATTTTGAAGACAAACATTTGGCCAGTTTAATTGCACCAGTGTGCCCTGAACAATTTACTTTTAATTTGAATCTATGTTTGGACTGTTTGGAACTGTTATATTTACCTATACCTAGGACTTATCCTAAACACTTCTAATTATCTGTTTATTACCCTATACTGTTCTATATATTAAACTGTATGCAGGACAAGTAACCAAGGAAGAAAACACAAGTCACCAAGAAGAAAGCACAAGTCACCAAGGAAGAAAACACAAGTCACCAAGGAAGAAAACACAAGTCACCAAGGAAGAAAACTGTAGACAACAAGGCAGAAAACACAAGTCACCCAAACACTCATGTGATTTAATTAGGGTTCTATGTAGTGTAATTAGGACTCTATGTAATGTAATTAGGACTGTATGTAATTACAATGCTAAATATGCAGATTTAGCTTTCAATATTGACAATCAGTTATAAAAAAGAGCCCTGCAAGCACTGTTAGTATATCAAGCAGTCATTTAGGCATCAAAAAAGTATAAGCAAACAGTCTTAATTTATGGGAGTATTCTGCATCTTTAAATAAAGATTGTTGTTAAAACACCCATGTCTATTTTAAAACACTTAAAAAATGTGGTAAAACACTTAGGACATTTTGTTAACACAGTAACACCTCACATAGATAATAAAACACTTCCTGACTTAAAGACCACAATTAAGCTGCTATGATAATAACAGATTTTCATAAAAAACATCATTTGACATACTCTAATTCAAAATGGACTAATTTGAACTGTGTGCACAATTTTGGTGATAAAAGTTCCACATATATAGGTTAAGTTCAAATTGTGCACTGGAAATTTGTATCCAGTGGAGTTTTGAAAATACAGTAACCAAAAATAAATGATTTTTTAAGAATAATGTGATAAGTATAATTTAGTTTACATTATTGTAACTACATTTAAAATAGAACTATGTTTAATCTACAAATTAGAGGTGAATTAAAGAAAAAAAAATATTCAAGTGTATTGAAAAATCATAAACAGGGATATTTAAAATTTGGTTGAGACTGAGGAATTGCTTACATTAAAAAATGAAACTGCTGCTGTAAAAGTACATAATTACGTATAATGCCTATTTATAATGAACCCTAAATACACCATGTAGGAATAAAATTGTTTGCAATACACTACATATGTAATTGAATATTGAATAAATTACTCTATTTTAAACTTAGAACACAAAAGCTAAGTTTAAGGACAAAGAACTACTCATGTTTCGATCAGTAATCACCAATCATGTTCAGGTAATTCTCCTCAACCAATTCAAAAAATCTGTAAACAATTCGATGAAAAATGTAACTTCATCAATTGTGAACACATAAAAACAAAAATTCTGTCACAAAATAGAATAAACAAATAACAAATAAAACAAACTTAGTCCTAAAAAAAATGATGCTTGGATGAAACATTGGCAGAGAATATGGATGAAACAAATAGCCCTTTATTTACTATACTCTTTAATCCTGTAAGTTGTTACCACATTGGCAGAGAATAAACGAAATGGCTATTTGTTAAACTAAGAGCCATGTAAAGTTTTAGACTGAAAAGCCACTAAGTTGTAGTTGAAATGGATTGGCATCAGAAGTGTTAATTCATCATTTGCCACACACTTAAAAAAACTGTTAGTCACAATTTATATAGAAAAATAAACACAAACTTAAAGCCAAGGGGAACATGTATATTAAATTCTATAAAAACTACTTTCATTTGTTGGTTTATTGGGGAACATGTATATTAAATTCTATAAAAACTACTTTCATTTGTTGGTTTCCAATAAAAAATGAAGAGTCATATCATTGCTTTTAATCATTCCTATTAAAGTGCAATCTTAAAGGCAATAAACCATATAACACCATAACCTATTTGAATCCAAGTATTTGTATTGGAAACCAAATACCAACAACAGAGTGGAACATACAAAATATCAACTCAAACATGAGGAAAATAGTGAAGTCTACAATAATTGGAAGCAAAAGGAAGCACATGATCGACAATAAAGGTACCATAAACACATATTCAAACTGTAGTTTATACTTTACCTGACTGTCTCAGTTAATTGCATAAATATCCCTGTTTTTTTACCAAATCTTAGAGATTCAAGAATGCTTAGCTTCCAACCTTTGTAGTTTAGATATACAAAGAAAACCTGCAAATCTGCCATTTCAGCAGCGCAATGTTGTTAGTATATAATCTGAAACACATACTTGGTAGCAAATAATCCACTAAATCACTTATCTTTCATTGGATTGCGAAAAAATATACTGTAATTTCCATCTATGTCCATGAACTGTGTACGGTGTCTACAGTGTTCTATATCTACAATTACTAAACAAAATTAGCTTTAATCTATAATCAAATACGAAATAAATTAGGGTGTTAAAGCTTACAGACCTTAGATCGGATATAGTGGAATAGGTATGCCGTGAAGATCTAGATCATCGATCACCGTTGTAACCTTCAAAAAACTGCCATCCGACTATAAAAACGCAGATCGGAGAATACTACCATAGATCCTCTCACAACCACACCGCGGATCTGTAATTTGTGTTTCATTACTGTGGGTAATCTACTCTTAGCTTAGATGAACAGTTCCAGTCATTTTGAGATCTTCTACGAATTAACGAAGATCTACAAACTGGAATGGCAGACTCTTGGCTTGGAGTATCGGAATTGCGATGGGTTTGTCTGAACATTGTGAGAGATAAGGGTGGGTAGTGTTCTCTAGATGCTAGCTCTAAGAAGGTTGCGGAGATGAGGGTTCAAGAAATGCCACCTAAGTGTAGAATACCCGATTTGGAAGTGAAGTTATGCAAACATATAGTGGGCCGAGTTTGGGCTTTTAATTTCTAATTGTTAAAATAAGCCTGGTATGATCTGTTGTGGTAGAATGGGCTTTTATTTTTTGGATAGCAATGGGTTTGGTCTGAAATAGTTAGAAGTTAAGGTATGCAAAAATTATTTTCCATGTTTAGTTTGTGGGTAGTGGTCCACAATATTGTGTGAATCATTGGTCCATGATGGTCTATTTTAAATTTGTGCACAATATGTTCAATTTTTTGTTATTTCTGTACTTAAGTTATATTATTTTTGGACATTATAATAAGAGATACTTTATTATGTCCCTTGAATCTTTTTAATGCAGAAAATGATGAGAATTCGCCTGTTATAAGCACTCACAACCGTATGGTGAAAAAAACTGCCACAAACTTAGCCACAAACTTAACACCACAACAAACAGGTACTTCAAATGCGACACCAAGAAGTTGTCTAACAACAGGTAAACGCTTTACACTTCTTGGATTTATATATCTGTATATCCTTCGGTATAATACACTATATAGAAATGTTTGTTGAACCTCCGAATTATTTTGTTGCAGTTAATCAAGATAATTTTAATATATGTATGAGTAGTTGTCACATGGAGTATACAAAAGCTAATAGCAACTCCAGACATTTTGTATTAGGCGGCAAATCTCCATATTTATCAAGTACAACAACACCTACATTGACCGGTTAGTTAATCTTGTGCATATAAATTATATGTTATTTGTTTGGTATCAAAACTCTAATATCATTATTGACAAAACGATATACATTTAATTTGTCATAAAAGGTACAGTAACTAGGTCGGAGGTCAGACGGTCACCTCTACAGGATGTATTAAACGGTATGTATTTTCCCGTTTGTTTTAACTTTGTAATATTAATTTTTAGGTGGCAGGACTCTTACTTATACTTTAAATAAATTAGGTACAAGACAATGCAACAAGAGGTCATTCATGAATGATGGAAAAGACCATAGTCAAGATAATGAGGTCAATCGCGATTTGTTTCAAGATTTTGAAGAAGTATGCACTACTAATCGCATAACTCCGGTGCAAGAGGAATATAGTTGTGGTAAGTTCAATATCCACTAACATGTGAAAAATATGTGCTTTACAATCTTAAGAGGCCATTGTATGTAGTTAGTTGTTTAACTACAGTTAGTTTTTTATTCTTATTTTAGAAGGATTGGTTGGAATTGAGCAGCAAACTATACAACATATTCCTAATGGTAATTGATTTATTATTACCTAGCTTCTGTCAATTAAAAATTTATTCAGTTGTACATTATTATTTAACTAACTAATGTATCCATGTAGTTGAATACAAAGATCTTGGGGATGCAAGTAACACCTGTCAACATTGTGGAGCTCTATTTTGGTACGACGAGCGGATCAACAAAACAGTTGTTTACGGCATGCCAAAATATTCAATGTGTTGCAACAGTGGTAAGATCAAATTGCCACCAACCATGAGGCCACCGAATGCAATTTACAATTTGTTTTTTGGAGAAGGAGAAAAAAACAAGCAATTCCTACAAAATATTAGAACATACAATAGCATGTTTTGCTTCACGTCCATGGGTGGTAAGATAGATCGGGGCGTGAACAAGAATGGTGGTCCACCTGTTTTCCGGATCAATGGCCAGAACTTCCATTACATTGGTAGTCTCCTGCCGGTAGACGGGAAAAGACCACATTTTGCACAGTTGTATATATATGATACTAATAATGAACTGAGTAATTGTATCAATTCTGTGAGGTACGTCCCTGTTATTTACTTCTAAATATAAGTTCTACAATATTTGTATCCAAATGAGTTTTTAGCAACTTCTAATATTTTTTGTCGTATGCTAGGCAAGATGGTGACCAAAATGGCATCCATGTTGAGATTGTGAATGATATCCAACAAGTTTTGGATACCAGTAATGTATTAGTCAAGTCATTCCTCATGGCACGATCTGAGCTGCAAAAGAATCCGCTTGCTGAGGTAAAAATTAAATTGCTAGGGAAGAGGTCAAAGGATGCAAGAACATACAATTTGCCGCAGGTTTCGGAAGTTGCAGCCTTAATTGTGGGTGACATTGATACAAATATTGGAGAACGTGACATTATGGTCGAAACCAAGAGCGGCCTATTGCAACGAATTAGTGAGTTGAATCCAGCATACCTCCCAATGCAATACCCTTTACTCTTTCCGTATGGTGAGGACGGATACAGGGAAGACATTCCCTTCTCTACATTAAAAGGAAACACAAGTGCTGGCCGTCAAAGGATAAGTCCTCGAGAATATTTTGCATACCGTATACAGTCAAGGTTATCTGAGGTATCTACTTTATTGCATTCAAAGAGGTTATTCCAACAATTTTTGGTAGATGCCTATACAATGGTTGAGTCAGGAAGGTTAATCTATATAAGGACACACCAAAAAAGTTTGAGGTGTGAATCGTATAATTGCTTGAATGATGCATTAACACGCGGTGAAGTTGACCCCACTACTCAAGGAAAGAGGATAATATTGCCTTCAAGTTTTACAGGGGGTGCTAGATACATGATTCAAAATTATCAGGACGCTATGGCTATATGTAGATTGGTTGGATATCCAGATCTGTTTATCACATTCACCTGCAACCCCAAGTGGCCCGAGGTACAACGCTTCTTGAAGGATCGAAAGTTAAAAGCTGAAGATCGTCCTGACATAATATGTAGATTATTCAAAATGAAATTGGATGCTCTAATCTCAGATTGTCGGAAGAACAAGTTATTTGGGCCAGTGATGGGAGGTACGTAAATTACATGCCACTATTTAATTAAAACAGTTCATATAGATAAATGTTAGAATTTTTTTGCCATTCGTAATGTTTCTTTTTTTTTTTTTTTTTTTTTTTACCAGTTATATATACCATAGAGTTTCAAAAAAGAGGTTTGCCGCATGCTCATATCCTGTTGTTTCTTGATAAAGTCAATGGACATCATAATGTTGACAATTTGGACAACATTATTTCCGCTGAGCTGCCTGATCAAGAAGCTGACGCAGAATACTTCAAAGCAGTTGAGGAGTTTATGATGTATGGACCTTGTGGGAAAGCCAGATTCAGTTCTCCCTGTATGGCAAATGGTAAATGTACTAAACATTTTCCCAAAAAGTTTGTTAATTGCTCAACTTTTGATGAGGATGGCTATCCTATATATCGGAGAAGAGACAATGGTCGTTCTGTGACGCGCAATGGGATTGACTTGGATAATAGGTACGTGGTACCACACAATAGGCATTTGTTGTTAAAGTATAGGGCTCATATTAATGTTGAATGGTGTAATCAGTCCCGTTCAATCAAATACCTATTCAAGTACGTGAACAGGGGTCATGACAGGGTAACAACAGAGTTTTACAGAACCAGCAATGATCAAGATGGTGCACAAGTTCTGGATGAAATTAGTATGTACTATGATTGTAGGTACATATCTCCGTGTGAAGCATCATGGCGGTTGTTCGGTTTTGATATACAGTTTAGGACACCATCAGTGGAACGATTAAGCTTTCACTTGCCGAACCAACAAAGTGTTGTTTTCGCAGATGATGACCCCGTTGATAACATACTCAGTCGGCCAACAATCTTGCAAAGCATGTTCCTAGAATGGTTCGAGGCAAATAAAAACTTCCCAGAAGCAAGAAAGTTGACATATGCTGAAATGCCAACAAAGTTTGTGTGGAAGAAAGATATTCGAAAATGGCAGCCTAGAAAAAGAGGATTCTCTATCGGTAGAGTTTTCTATGTGCCTCCTGGATCAGGGGAAATCTTTTATTTAAGGTGTCTGTTGAATAAGGTCAAAGGTCCAACAAGTTATTTAGATATAAAAACAGTGGATGGTGTCCAATATGATTCTTTTAGGGATGCGTGTTGTGCAAGAGGATTAGTAGATGACGACAGGGAGTATGTTTATGCTATAGAAGAAGCAAGTCATTGGGCCACAGCTGTGAATCTTAGAAGATTATTTGTCACTCTCTTGATGACTAACTCAATAGCAAAACCAGAGGTGGTTTGGGAGGCTGCGTGGATTCATTTGTCAGATGATGCACAATTCAAGATTAGTGAACAATTGGGAAAGCCAGGTATTAAATTATTCCATTCTTACTCTTATAGTTCTATTTTACAACAAAAGTTTTACACGTAGTGTAAATAATATTGTCACAGATTGGATTATATCTGAAGATGAGAAGAAGAATTTTGCACTTACGGAGATTGAAATAATGCTTTCAGCTATGGGAAAAAGTTTGAAAGACTTTCCGGGGATGCCGATAGCCGATTTAGTTAATCACTGCAGAACAATCAATCGGTTGATACAGGAGGAATTGGCATATGATGCTACTGCAATGAAGGAAGAGAATGATGCTTTGGTGGATAAACTAACTGAAGAGCAAAGAACAATATATGACAATGTTTTGAAAGATGCTGAGAATAATCTTGGAGGACTATTTTTTGTTTATGGATATGGAGGAACGGGTAAAACATTCTTGTGGAGAGCATTATCTTCTGCTATAAGGTCAAAGGGTGAGATAGTACTGAATGTTGCATCAAGTGGCATAGCTTCCCTTCTATTACCAGGTGGTAGGACTGCACATTCAAGGTTTGCCATTCCGATCGCTGTTAATGAAGATTCAACCTGCAATATCAGCCAAAACAGTCCTTTGGCACACTTGATCGTGCAAAGCAGGTTGATCATTTGGGATGAGGCTCCAATGATGCATAAATTCTGTTTTGAAGCGTTGGACCGATCTATGAGAGATATAATGCGTGTCAAAAATCATAACAGCTTCGATATGCCTTTTGGTGGAAAAACAGTGGTGTTAGGTGGAGATTTCAGACAAATTCTACCAGTCATTCCAAAGGGCACCAGACAAGATATTGTGCGAGCAACTATAAATTCATCCTATCTTTGGAGAAGCTGTAAAGTTTTTAGGTTAACAAAAAATCTAAGGCTTAGATCTTTGAGATCAGATAGTGAAGTTCAAGAGATTGCTGATTTTGCAAAGTGGATTGCTAATATAGGTGATGGAACCATTGGTGATTCAATGGATGGAGAATCTGAGATACAGATTCCCGATCAATTTTTGCTCAGTTGTGGAGATGATCCTATTGCTACAATTGTTGATAGTACTTTCCCTATGTTTCGCAGTGGCCACAGAGATAATGAGTACCTAAAAGATCGTGCCATACTTGCACCTACTTTGGATGTTGTAGATACAGTCAACGAATACATGAATGACTATAACAATGCTGAAGGAAGGACCTATATCAGTTGTGACTCCGTATGCAAATCTGATTCTAATGTTGACATGCTGGCGGACCTGCACACACCGGAGTTTTTAAATGGATTACGATGTTCGGGAGTTCCAAATCACTCATTGACTCTCAAAGTTGGCTCGCCAGTGATGCTGTTAAGAAATATTGATCACTCACTGGGGTTGTGCAATGGGACAAGGATGATTATTTCAAAGTTAGCGGATCATGTTTTAGAAGCTAAAATACTCTCTGGATCAAGTGCTGGTACGAAGGTCTTAATTCCAAGGATGTCCTTAACACCTTCGGATCCAAGATTGCCTTTTAAATTCCAAAGAAAGCAATTTCCGCTAATGTTGTCATATGCCATGACAATAAATAAAAGCCAGGGCCAAACACTATCTAATGTGGGTTTGTTTTTGAAGAGGCCGGTTTTTAATCATGGTCAAATGTACGTAGCATTGTCAAGAGTTAGTAATCCTAACGGATTAAAAATACTTATCTCAGACGAAAATGTACAATAAAAAAATACGACTACAAATGTCGTATATAAAGAAGTATTCAATAATGTTTAATACATACTATATGTTTTGCAGAAGTATATATATATTTTTTAAGGAATTAATTTATATTAGATGTTTTACATATATTGCCGTGCAACGCACGGGTGGAACTACTAGTAATAATAATAATAATAGTTTTATTACCTTAAATAAATAAATTATTATACTTTCCTTTTGAATTAGTATTTTCTACCTATAAATACAATGGCTTCTTCAATCAAAGAATCTCAGACTCATCTCTCTGCTTTCTTTTTGTATGAATTTTTTACATTTTTCTAACTATATTCTCACGTACTTCAATATGTTTTGCAGTTTATGAACCATATTGGTTTAGGTTTTATGGAAGATTGTAGAGATGAGATCGAGGATGATAAAGACGGTAATTTTGATGATTTTGTAAGATTTTCTGAAACTTAGAGTTAGTATGCTAATTTCGAGATTTGTACATGCCATTCAAGTTTCTATGTTTTTTTTAACAAGCATAGTTCATTTTACAGCATTTTTTTATAATTAATATATATATATATATATATATATATATATATATATATATATATAAATAAATAAATAAATAAATATATATATATATATATATATATATCTTCGTAGTATAATATAATATAATAATAATAATAATGTTATTAACTTAAATAAATAAATAAATTATTATTCTTTCCTTTTAAATTAGTATTTTCTACCTATAAATATAAATTAGTATTTTCTACCTTAAATAAATAAATTATTTTGCTTAATTTATATTATATTCTTTAAGCTACAATTTTGACATGATATCTTCGTAGCCCATTTTATTATATTGAGCCTTGGTACACAAGTCCAAATCAAATATATGTATGTACACGCATAACAATAATCCTAATCTATAAATTTTTCCTCAAAACTTAGAGGCATTTATGTAATATCATCCATTATTTATATATAGATATTATTATATGCCATTATATTCAAATCAAATTATAGTAATTTTATATTCATCTCCATTTATATTAGATATATTCCTATTTCTGTGTATTATAGGACTTAATATATTAGGCATAATCAGACTCAAATCAAATCAAATTATAGTAATTTTATATTCATCTCCATTTACATCCTAATAGTATTCCACTATTCATATTTTCGTGTATTATAGGACTTCAATATATTAGGCATAATTAGACATGCCTAATTTAAATTGTGGGGACAACTCAAAAGAGTGCGGATCGTAAATATATGTGTATTAATTTTTTTTTTTCATGTTTATATTCACTACCATTATATTTTTAAGATTCATATATATATATATATATATATATATATATATATATATATATATATATATATATATATATATACTGTATTTTTTTTCCTGAATAATTTTAGGCTTAGTTTGTTGATGTGAATAACATTGTTGACATTGTTCAATCTCTGTGAATAAGGATTATTCCTTTGTTGTGTAGTACCATACAGAATTTACTATACAATCATGTAAATGAAAATTAAAAGTTTCATATTTAGTTCTTATTAATATACATGCAATTGCATATATTGAAAAAGTAGTATATAAATTTAATAAAGTATATTTTATTGGTAGTTTTATTTTTTAAAAAATGCAATATTTTGCAACTATTTCAGGTAAGCACTTTAGCAAGTTGTTTGTATATTATATTTATTAATTACTTTATTTTTTTTTATTTTGTGAATATATTTCATGCATGAAAATTGAATTGTAGATGTATCATATCCAATTATTTATCATAATATTCTTTTTTATTTTATTGTGATGAAGATTGTATTTATGAGTTTAGACATGGGATGAATTTACAACTATCATATTCTTTTTAATTTAATTGTGATGAAGATTATACAGATGAGTCATGAGTTTAGACATTGGACAAATTAACATGGATGTTAGTAAAGGATGTGGCAACACCTAACTTGCACAATTAATATATAGATTAATTAGTCTTGGTGTAATCAGAATTACTGATAAATGAGAATACATATTTTCTTTTATTGTTTACTAAGATGTTTGTAATACAGTGTATTAAAAGTTTATTATTTTAGCTAATTACCCATTTTAAATATCAAATCTTATTTAATTGATTGTATGTTTTTAGAAATCAATAAAATAATAGTATTTTTTTTTCAATCGTAATATCACAATGTTTCCTATATAGTTATTACACAACAAAACTTTAAAATGAATAAAGGTTACATATCGTATTTACACATGAAACTTATTTACAATAATAGTTGTTAGTATCATAAAATCACTTCAACATAGAAATATTAAAAAAAATTGTTATTAATAATTAACTAATTAATATGTATTTAAAAGAATCATTGACTGAGAATAAAAATGGAATTAAAAGTAGATCAATTTGAAAAGGAAATGATAATTAATACTTGATTAAAATTGACACAGAATATATTACTGGAAATAAAAATATATATAAATATGTTATTAATAATTAACTAATTAATATGTATTAAAAAATCATTGACTGAGAATAAAAATGGCATGCAAATTAGACCAATTGAAAAAGAAAACGATAATTAATATTTGATTAAAAATGGCATAAAATATATAAATTCTAAATATATATCGACAATTATATTAATAATTATAGTATAAATTAATTGATATGTACCAAGACTATGTGGTCTAATGGTATCTAGGTTGGACTTTTATTTGGAAGGTTGTAAGTTCGAGCCTTAATGGAGGCCGGTGTTATTGGTATTGACACGAAATATACAAATTATGATATATTTTTTAAAAAAGATCTCCAAATTAACAATGTCGAAAATGAAACGGATTAACAATAGTATATATAAATTGGAATGACATGAAAATTAGGCCAATTGAAAAAGGAAATGAGATTACAATATATTACTG
>NW_017619597.1:2870439-3097939 GCF_001879475.1 Ipomoea nil
TTAGTTGTACTTAGAGATGGTACATTATCCCCACATATCAAAATTTTTAATCCCCGAGGATTACTAACTCTTGAGACTGCTATATACATTTGACCATGATTAAAGACCGACTTTCTAAAAAACAATCCCACGTGTGATAATGTTTGCCATTGACTTTTATTTATTGTCATGGCATAACATCAAATGGAATTGCTTTCATTGGAAATTGAAAGGCAATCTAGAATCAGAAGGTGTTAACAACATTCGAAGAATTAAAACCTTTGTTCCTACATTCGTTCCACACATGATTTTAACTTCCAAAACATGATCAGCCAACCTGGTTACACTAAGCCTTGTGCCATTACAAAGTCCCAATGAGTGATCAATATTTCTCAATAGCATGACAGGTGACCCAACTTTCACAGTCAAAGAATGATTCGATACTCCAGAACAACGCAGGCCATTCAAAAACTCTGGCGTGTGCAAATCAGACAGCATGTCGCCAGCTGAATCAGAATTACAGACCGAATCACAACTCAAATACGTCCGACCCTCTGCATTACTCATGTCATTCATATACTCATTGATGTTATCTACCAAATCAACAGTTGAAGCCAATATAGCACGGTTTTGAAGATAGTCAAGATTACTCTGACCACTCTGAAACATAGGGAATGTGTTGTCAACAATTATAGCAATAAGATCATCTGTCGATTGCAATAAGAATTCCTCAGGAATAGAGATATCACCTTCACCTTCAGTTGAATCACCAATTACCCTGTAACACCTCGTTGATAGTACTAATTCACCCGGATGTCGGTTGTATGTACTAAATATATATATATGTAGAAGAATATAGAAGAACAAGAAGCAAGGACACAAGAAAATAGCTCAAATCCCTCTTTTATTAATATTGTTCTTGTTGTTTTAAGAGAGAAGGGAGAGGGAGCCGAGAGAGAGAGCTCATGGCTCCAAATGGGAAAAAGATCCCCCCACTTAGAGGGCTAGAAGCCCTTTTTTATAGAGCCACCGAGGTGGCGGGTTTGACCCATCTCGGGTTTGACCCGTCACCTTTGACCCTAACCCGTAGGCCAAGACCCTAACCGCTCGACCTGACCCGACTATACACGGACCCGGGGTATATAACTTATCATAAAGCCCCCACAACCCGTGCTCTGACGACGAGTTAGCGAGGAAGGGTTCGGGTTGGAAAAACGGGTTACACGGTCCGTGACATATGCCGGTTGCCTCGTTAAAAAACCTTAGGCTAATAAAAAAACCCAGTGGGAAAAACTTTAGTCAAGGGAAAAAGAGTACAACGCTAAACACAGTCTAATGGACCGAAAGGGAGCGCCCGACCAGTGGTCGGACTTCAACGCAACTTGCGAAAGTTCGAGCCCAACCGGTTCAAAGACCGGATTGCCGGGCACGACTGGGATCCGGAGATCTATCTAACCAACTACGGGGTTGGATTTGCTCACGATCGAAAGATTGAACTTACTTGGGGGAAAACGCTACTCGGGCGAAAAGAACGTGTTTTGACCGTTTTGACCGACGAACGCACTACTCGGGCTGGCGCAGCCCCCACTCCCGTAGGTGCGAGAATCGTCAGCACAAGGGAGTGGATACGACGGGTTGCCGATCGGGAAACGATATCGTGGTCGGGAAATGACTCGACCGGGTCCGTGATGCGAGTGCACCCGGCTACAACTACTACGTCGACGATCTGGAACGATATCGCTAACAAGCGGTACATACACATCGCTAAAAAAGCGGTAAAACATCACACAAAGAAGGTAAACACATCGCTGGAAAGTGGCATCGCCAAAAGGCAGTAAACACATCGCTGAAAAGCGGCATCGCTAAGAAGCGGGGTAAATACATCGTTGGAAAGCGGCATCGCCCAAAGGCGGTATATACATCGCTGAAAAAGCGGCATCGCTAAGAAGCGGGATAAATACATCGCGCGGTATCGCCTAAAACCGGAAACAACATCGCTAAAACGCCGCATCTCTAAGAGGCGGAATAAATACATCGCGCGGCTTCGCCCAAAGGCGGTATATACATCGCTGAAAAAAGCGGCATCGCTAAGAAGCGGGATAAATACATTGCGCGGCATCGCCTAAAAGCGGAAACAACATCGCTAAAACGCGACATCGCTAAGAGGCGGAATAAATACATCGCGCGGCATCGCCTAAAAGCGGAAACAACATCGCTAAAACGCGGCATCGCTAAGAGGCGGAATACATCGCGCGGCATCGCCTAAAAGCGGAAACAACATCGCTAAAACGCGGCATCGCTAAGAGGCGGAATACATCGCGCGGCATCGCCTAAAAGCGGAAACAACATCGCTAAAACGCGGCATCGCTAAGAAGCGGAATACATCGCTGAAAAGCGGCATCGCTAAGAAGCGGAATACATCGCTGAAAAGCGGCATCGCTAAGAAGCGGTATCACCCGGTATAACCGGACTCATAGCCTCGGTGGTGGCAATGCCGACCTAACCGGTCATAGAGTGCCAGTGGTGGCGAGGCCAACCTAACTGGTCTTTAGAAACACCGGAGGCGGCAACGCCAACCTACTCGGTCTAACAAGGCGCGTGGCTCACTTTCCCTTCTCGTCGGAGGTAGCAGTGCCGACCTGCTCAAGGTGGAAAAACGCGTTGGACGACCGGGCTAATAGCCTCCAGGCGACCCCCACGCCAGCATCGCAGAGTGCCAGTGGTGGCGAGGCCAACCTAACTGGTCTTTAGAAACACCGGAGGAGGCAGTGCCAACCTACTCGGTCTAACAAGGCGCGTGGCTCACTTTCCCTTCTCGTCGGAGGTGGCAATGCCAACCTGCTCGAGGTGGAAAAGCGCGTTGGACGACCGAGCTAATAGCCTCCAGGCGACCCCCACGCCAGCATCGCCTTATCTGGGCAGACGGGTTGAACCGGCCGCTCTAGGCCGACTGGGCGCATGGCCTCAGGCGACCCACATACCAGTAAGCCGACCGGGCGCATGGCCTCAAGCGACCCACATATCAGTATGTTACCCGAGCAGACGATTTGAACCGGCCGCTCTAGGCCGACCGGGCACATGGCCTCAGGCGACCCACATACCAGTAAGCCGACCGGGCATACGGCCTCAGGCGACCCACATACTAGTATGTTATCCAAGTAAACGATTTGACCCGGCCGCTCCTCAAACGACCGCCGCCCACCCTGTCCAGCCCCCCACTGTCGGACGCACTTAAGTATAAGGTCGTGTGGCAGTGGAATTAGCGGCCGGGCGAGGTCTCGCTGTCGGGTTATTGCCCTCGCCGGCTTTAACCGGAAAAAAAGTTTAACGATATTGCGGTCGTAAGTCGAAGCCTCGTCCAATTGGTCCGGAGACCCAAAATTGCCTACGTGGTAGGGCTTGGTGCCGGACTATTCCCGGGCTTTTAAAATGCCGATGGCGGCAACGCCGACCTAACCGGACTTAGGATGCCGATGGTGGAAATACCAACCTAACCAGGCTTATTACAATTTAGTTCTAACTATTACAATTTTTAAGGTATAGGCCCATAACCTATACAATTTGTAATTGGGCCTATACAACATACTATCTAAAATGCCACGGCCCACTTTAATTTATGGACCTGACTAATACAACTAATTAGTACAATTTACAAATTAAATTACACAAATTCTTTAATTTGTTTCTTTAGCTTGGATCGGCAGCCATCATATCGCCCCTTTATTAGCTTCCACTAACTCGATTCTGTCAACCCACCGCCACCATCAACAAATCAAAATGCATGCAAAGTTCCACCACCATTTCTACCAATAACACAACATGCAACTTACAACCTTTCTAATTTTCTTTTGCTGCTACATGTCTTTACTTACCGCCCCTCTACCGCCTCCTTCGATTTGTGTTTTCTCCATGAGGAACTAGGAGAAATACACAAGAAATGACACGGTGGACCTGGCGCTGGCCTTCAACGCTGCCGTGATGTGGAAGCGCAACGAGAAGATAGGAACTTGGCTCCGGCTCTGCATGGTGGGTGGAAACTCTATGAAGACGAAAATGGAATAATGTGATGGTGGTGACGGGTAATCCATAGGATGAACCGAGATGGCTTCTACTGCGCTGATTTCTCTGATTGCTCTATGTGTGAAGCGGCCAAGACAAATCTACGTGACTCTAATGCAATAAACTTACTGAATGATCTTAGAAGCCTGATTTCCCTGCCGGCGGCGATCCTTTGGAACTGCGATGGAAGGGACGGTGATTGCATGTGTGGTTAAACCTTCAAATCCTTCTCGAGCCCAAGTAAACCTTCGATTTATTTTGCTGGAATTTCTGCTGGGGTTCTGGTCTATCGCGAAGCAGATGCGGGTGGCGCGGTGGAGCGGGCGGCATGGTGGACGTCAAGATCGGAGGGTGCCGGTTTTCTCTCCCCTTTTTTCTTCGTTTTTCCCGATTAAAGATGACGAGACTCGGCAAAAATCTTTAAAGAATGACATCCCCATGCTAGGTTCAAAGACGAACAAGAAATCAGTGAAGAGAGATAGATCATCTCCAAATACTTGGGTTGCATGCGGTCGATCGAACACCAGGAAGGCACACGTGCATGGTGATGGTGATTGACGAAGTAGACAATGGCCTTGGCAGGAAAACTAGCTCCGACGTAGGCGGAGAGACGGGGCTGCGGTCGTCGCCGGCTGGGTTGCCGACGGAAACTGGACGCCCACTTCTTGTCTTCTTCAACACTGGCAGGTTACGGGGTGCTGGTGACGGAGACAACTGGGCTTCTTTTATTTTTGCAGATTGAACTCTCCGTTGAATTTGATGGTTAAGGAGCACAACTTCCAGTTGAGACCCATCACATGCAATAAACAGAGAAGGTAAACAAATAAACATCATGGCGTAGCGAATTGGGAACTTACCCTGCAATTTGGACGCCTGGGTTTGAGTCCCTTCTTGTGTAATTTGCAGAATCTCTTCAACCTCCATAGCTTTTCCTTTGATGGCAGGAACGTTGCCTTTTGCCACGGTCCCCACAGACGGCGCCATTTGATAGTACTAATTCACCCGGATGTCGGTTGTATGTACTAAATGTATATATATGTAGACGAATATAGAAGAACAAGAAGATGTACTAAATGTATATATATGTAGAAGAATATAGAAGAACAAGAAGCAAGGACACAAGAAAATAGCTCAAATCCCTCTTTTATTAATATAGTTCTTGTTGTTTTAAGAGAGAAGGGAGAGGGAGCCGAGAGAGAGAGAGAGCTCATGGCTCCAAATGGGAAAAAGATCCCCCACTTAGAGGGCTAAAAGCCCTTTTTATAGAGCCACCGAGGTGGCGGGTTTGACCCGTCACCTTTGACCCCGACCCGTAGGCCAAGACCCTAACCGCTCGACCCGACCCGACTATACACGGACTCGGGGTATATAACTTATCACTCGTGTTACGGCCTTCAAACCCGAATTAATTATTAAATTAATTCCGTTAATTAAAATAATTAAAAAGAATTTAATTCAATTATAATTCCCTTAATTAATTTCTGCGGTCCTCAATGGATCGTGAACCTTTACCTGAACTAGAACCTTAAGCCCGTAAGGAATAAGGAAAGTAGGCTTTATCATCAAGACTCTGAATAGGTTTTCCCTTAAACATATAAATAGAATATTAGGAAGCAGTTAGAACCATCATCACCTCTCTCTTACTCGAAAATACCTCTCAGGAGATCTAGCAAAGGAATTCCTCCACCATCAAGCTTAGGAAGATCGATTGGGAGAAGAATCTTAGGGAAGAACCTTAGTAGCAGAAGAAATTGATTAAGGCTAAGAGGTAACCCATGTCTTACAAAACCTATTTTCCTTGTTATTGTTTATTGATTGGCTCCGATTGAATGATTGATTGTGTGATTTTGTATGTACATCTTGTTAGAACTTGTCTTTAGGTTTATATGGTGAATTATTTCTATTCTCGATATTCTTGATGGCCCTGTGCGGTTATTGGTTTGATCGTATTTAATTATGTCTAGAGCTTGTCCCTAGAGTTTATATTGTGAATCTCGTGTTGTGATGTTCTTGGTATTCTTGGGTGGGTTTATGCATGCTCGGGTGTTGATTCTAGTCTAGGACTTGTCTTTAGGCTTTGCATATAGACTTCTTGATGTTCTTGAGGTTCCGGATGCTCCTGAACCGTTATGTGATTGATGTCGAGTCTTGGCATGTTTAGGAATCGTGTTAGGATGTAATTGGAATGATTCTTGGTTCAACCTTGTTTAATCAAATCTGTGTTGTTGTTGATACATGTTGGAATGTGTTTGGACATGGTTTTGGGTTCCACGAACGAACATCAAACCGGATGTTTTCCTTCGTACCAGTGGGGGTAGGTGGGGGAAGCGAACCCCCGCCACCTACCAGCGGCCCCGGGCTGCCCGATTCAAGCGGGTAGCCGGCGGGCATTCGACTGCCCGCTGGGCATCCGCTGGAATGTGGTGGCGCGGTGGGTCTTTTTCCCCCGTTTGTTGTTTCTCCGTGTTCCGTTGTGCCCCATTGTACCCCGTTTGATGCTTATGAATCTCGTATGATGATTTGCGTACCATTCTAGGAATTTATGTGTAGTGTGTATCATTGCTATTATACCTTGATTGTTATTGTTGATTATATGTTGTTTGACTGAATGATGATGGGTATTGTGATCATTGCACAATGATGGTTGAGATTGATGATAATGAGATTGTGATTGGTGGAAATGAATTGTTGGCGGATAGCACAACGAGTGCTCGGTTATCGTGCTAAAGGCACAGACCACCCCTTAGACTTGCTGGCTAAAGGCTTGGGTCAGGGTATAAGCGCCGCGGTGCCATGTCAGAGCTATATGCACTAACCCCTTGATTATAGTGCTATAGGCACGGGCCATGTGAATGACACTTTGGTGCTACCATGTTGGTGGACTTATTGGTGGTTTCGGTGTGGGGCATGCGTGCTCCGGAGGAATAAGGGAGGCGATATCAGGGTGGCCTGGAGGTACAGGTTGGAACTGATATAAGGATGGAGAGGAGTAAATGTTGGAACTTGGTATAAGGTTGGAAGACGGATTGTGTGCTTTGATGATTACTTGCTATTTAATTGCTATTTACGAGCTTACTTGTCTATTATGCTAGTAGGATGCATGCTAGAATCTCCATAATATTCGTAACGTGGCCTTATTGATGGTGTCTCGAGTCTTGATCCTGGTTTTAAAGCTAGAGTTGCTCATGATTATATACGTATTCCTGTTTCAAAATGATTTCCTATATTTATATTTATTGTACTTAACATGTGGGAGTGGGTTACTCAACATTAATCGTTGACGGTTGTTACACCGTATGTTTTTCAGGTACAGATCAGTAGCTTCATAGTACGCTAGATGGACACGAGGACCTAGCTTAGATAGTTTAGTATTAGTTAGATGGCCTGTGAGCCTTGGATTGTATTATGGATATTAATTATCATTTATGGTTGTTTAGTTAGTTTAGTCTATGCGTCTAGGTTCTCAAACCTAGATGTGGCATAGCACCCCGATACTTATGTTGTTAGTTCCACTTTGTTTGGATGAATAATGATAGATTTGCCTTTATTTCGTAGGCTTTAAATATTTTAAAAATTAGGGGTGTTACGTCCCCATCTCCAATATTAGCAATCCACTCTGCGAACTTTTCAATCTCTTCAACTTCATCCTTAGATTAGATTGCTCTAAGACGAAGATTTTTTGTTAGCCTAAAGACTCTACAACTTCTCCACAAATATGAAGAATTAATACTTGCCCCAACATTATCATGTCTGGTCCCTTTAGGAATCACGGGTAGTATCTGCCTAAAATCACCGCCTAACACAGCTGTTTTACCACCAAAACTCATGTCATAACTATTTGGATTCTTCAATCGTAATAGATCTCTCATTGTCCGGTCAAGAGCCTCAAAACAATATTTGTGCATCATTGGAGCTTCGTCCCTGATAAACATTATTTGTATTGATAATTTATATTAATTCTTTTTATTATTCATTAGTAATTTTAATTAATTATGCATTTATTTTTCATTTATTTTAATACTTAATAATGTTTGAGTTTTTAATATTTTTTTGTTTAGTTTTTGTTAAATTTATCAGCTCACTAATTTCTCAACCTCAATTTATTATTATTATTATTATTATTATTATTATTATTATTATTATTATTATTATATTATGTTAGTAGTTTTGTTCCCATCCCAAATAAAACGCAGATCAACGCCAACGCAGCAGGCGTGAACAGAATCCGACGACGCGGAAAAAGTGAGCGACGCGAGCGGAAGAGGCTCCGGTCCTTGGACGTCCGACTGTTTCTGGCAAGAAGCTCTGTGGCATCCCTTAGATCAAGGATTGTTGTGGCTATTCTTCATTGGAATCGCAGCATTACGGTTGGGCTGAAGATTATAAATATTGGGCAGGAAACATCAAGATCTTCATCAAAAAAACTCCCCGGAGCAACTCCGGTCGAGACGGCGGCGATCTCCTGCAGCAACGTTGGCATTCTACGGCAGCGACCAGCCCTTGGGTGGTGGTGATTTCCGACCGGCGGTGGCATCAGCTTGGTTCAACGTGTGGCTGCAGATCTCATCTTTCCTGGTTTTTGCCTTTATTTATACTTTCATTCTCTAATTAGTGTTGCAATTTATTTAATCGTTAGTGGCAAAATTACTGCGTTTTTGTTTTTATCATACTGCCAACTCTTCCTTTCACTTCACTTTCCCTTGTTATTAATTTATTTTGATATTAGTTGTTTGGTGAAGGAATGAAACTGTATGGTGATTTTTAATTTGGTTTGCTAAATCTAAACATTCTAGGATCATTTTAGTAGCAGCATTCCCTTTCTAATTTCCTTTAAATATTGCTTTTCCTATTCTTGGATCAAAATATGTTCATTTAATGTGTTTATCATTTGATTATCAAAACATTAAGATTTAGCAGTAGCAGTTCTCTGGTTTTCTTCTTCTTAATCTTCACTTGTCATTTAAAAATTCTTTACTTTCAACTTTGAGAGTGGTGTACGTGGTGAGCTTGTCGTAACGATATTTAATTGGTTTGCAATTAATTTTGAAATGCTTTTGATATTTTTAGGAACAAGATGATTTTAATTTTATTCACACTATTTGTTAGAAAATTTAATTTAATTGTTGATCTTGAATGAGCCCGTGCTTTGTTTTCGTTATTATTATTTTGATTTTGCTTTTCAAATATTCCATTTGTTAATTAGTTTAGTTTGCATCAATTCGTAGAATTGAACTATTGAAGCTATTATTAGAATGAGTAGCTAATTGATTCATGTTTTTAGCCTCTTTTGTTGTTTCGTTTCGTGGTTGATTATTTATCCTTCTTGCTTTGTTTTCTATGTGTTTTATTACCTTAGTTGCCTTGTTTTCTACATGCGTTTCCACTTAGTTTATTCCATTGCTTTTGGAACATTTCATTCAATTATTTCTTTTAAGTACAGTTATTAAATTGCATTATTACAATTCCCTGTGGGATCGACACTTGCATTTGCACGCTATTACTACCGTGACTCGTGCACTTGCGAGGACATAAAAATTGTCCATCAATTTTGGCGCCGTTGAGCAAGCTAATGCAATGAACAGTTTTAATCAGAGGCCGAGAAATGACCCATACTCTAACTCTTATAATCCGGGTTGGAAAAATCATCCCAATTTATCTTGGGGCAATAACCAAAATAATTTTCAACCAACTGTTCCACCTCAACCAAGGAAACCATCTTTGGAGGATTCCTTGAATACTTTGGTACAGGCTTGCAATAAACAGCGAGAAACAACTGAGCAGCAATTCAAGATGCAACATGAAGCATTCCAGATGCACCAAGAAGCAAATGATCGACGCTTCCAACAGCAACAAGAAGCAAATGATCAACGGTTCCAACGAACAGAGGCATCACTTGCTAGAAATGAGACTTCTTTAAGAAAACTGGAGGTTCAAATGGGGCAAATGGCTGAATCTATGCAAGGTCATGTGCCAGGTAAATTACCCAGTCAAACTGAAGAAGCTAAGGTTATGACTGTTTTAAGAAGCGGTAAAATTATTGAAAATAATGCGAAAGAAAATACCACTTCTCAACCAACTGAAATAGTTGAAAACTTGCATGTTGATGAAGATGTTAATAAGGATGAACCCAAGTTGCATAAATCTGTTAATCCTTATGTGCCCCCTAAGCCCTATGTTCCCCCAGTTCCATTTCCTGGTAGATTGAAAAATTCAAAATTTGATAAATCATTTTCTGAAATTTATGATTTGTTGTCAAAAGTGCATGTGAATTTGCCTTTGTTAGACATGATTAAAAATATGCCTGCCTATGCTAAGTTTTTGAAGGAACTGAATACTAGGAAGCGTAGGTATGAACATAATGAAAAAGTTTTTATGTCTAGAACTGTAAGTGCTGTTTTGCAGACTGACTTGCCCCCAAAATTAGAAGACCCCGGTAGTTTCATAATAACTATTACAGTGGGAAATTCTAAGCAAGAAACAGCAATGCTTGATTTAGGGGCAAGCATTAACTTGATGCCATATTCTGTTTACTTGCAATTGGGTCTGGATAAATTGAAATCTACTTCAATGTCTCTCGAACTTGCTGATCGCTCTATTAGATATCCTAGGGGCATTATAGAAGATGTTTTGGTCCAGGTTGATAAATTGATAATTCCAACTGATTTTGTTGTGTTAGACATAAATAAAAAGTGTAATCATGAACAGGATATGCCTATTTTGCTTGGCCGACCCTTCATGGCCACAGCAAAAACAATGATTGATGTCCAAAGTGGTAAATTAACCATGACAGTCCTTGATGAAACTGTTGAATTTTCGGTTCTGAAATCAATGAAATTCCCTGAAATCAATAATAATCATTGTTTTTCTATAGATGTTTTAGATTCAATAATTTCTGCTGAGTTTTTAGATGAATATCGGTTGAAGGTCGAAGAGACTGAGGGTGATGAAGTCGAACCTCACCAAATCTCAATAACAGATGGAAGTGGTAAAGGAGGTTCGGTTACAGGCTGTTTTGAGCAAACTGAGAAAGTACACACTCATTCCATTGAAGCTGAAGTCCCACCCGAGCTTGAACTGAAACCTCTTCCTGATTCTTTGAAATATGCTTTCTTAGGTTCGAATAATACTTATCCTGTAATAATTTCTTCTAACCTTTCACTTGAGCAAGAAACAAGTCTACTAGAAGTTTTAAAAAAATATAAAAGTGCTATTGGTTGGACAGTAGGAGATATTAAAGGAATAAGTCCAACGGTGTGTATGCACCGGATCCTTCTTGAAGAAGGCGCAACTCCTGTCCGTTAACCTCAGCGCAGGTTAAATCCAAATATGAAGGAGGTTGTACGCGCAGAAGTCCTAAAGTTGCTGGACTCGGGTATTATTTACCCAATTTCAGACAGTAAATGGGTAAGTCCAATTCATGTAGTGCCGAAAAAATCTGGAATTACTGTGGTCACTAATGAAAAAAATGAATTAATCCCAACTAGAACAGTGACTAGGTGGCGCATGTGCATAGATTACAGAAAATTAAATGCCGCCACTAAAAAGGATCATTTCCCTTTGCCCTTTATTGACCAAATGTTAGAAAGATTAGCTGGGCATGCTTATTACTGTTTTCTTGATGGCTTTCAAGGTTATTTTCAGATTCCCATTATGCCTGAAGATCAAGAAAAAACGACATTTACATGTCCTTTTGGCACTTTTGCCTATCGCAGAATGTCATTTGGGTTATGCAATGCACCCGCGACTTTTCAAAGGTGTATGATGTCAATATTTTCTGATATGGTTGAAAGATATGTTGAAGTGTTTATGGATGATTTTTCTCTGTTTGGTGACTCTTTTGATGATTTCCTTGTTCATTTATCTTCTGTGTTTGAAAGATGTGTCAAAATGAACTTAACCCTGAGTTGGGAAAAAAGTAATTTCATGGTTAAAGAGGGCATTGTTCTGGGGCATATAATTTCTGACAGGGGAATAGAAGTTGATAAGGCTAAAATTGATGTTATTTCTAAATTACCTCCCCCTACGTCTGTGAAAGAAGTTCGAAGTTTTCTTGGTCATGCAGGTTTTTACAGACGTTTCATAAAAGACTTTTCAAAAATTTGTAGGCCTTTATGTAACCTGCTTGCAAAAGATGTTGTTTTCAAATTTGATGATGATTGCTTATCTGCTTTTAAGTTTTTGAAAGAAAAATTAACTTCTGCTCCCGTTCTTGCTGCACCTAATTGGGAGTGTCCTTTTGAAATAATGTGTGATGCATCTGATTATGCCATAGGCGCTGTTTTAGGACAAAGAATTAATAAAATGCCTTATGTGATTCATTATGCGAGTAGAACTTTGGATAGTGCTCAGGCTAACTATACAACGACTGAAAAGGAGTTGTTGGCAATAGTCTTTGCATTAGAAAAATTTCGTTCTTACTTGATTGGTTCTAAGGTGATTGTTTATTCTGATCATTCTGCTCTAAAATTTTTGTTGGCTAAAAAAGATGCTAAACCTAGACTAATAAGATGGATTCTATTGCTGCAAGAGTTTGATTTGACTATTAGAGACAAGAAAGGTTGCGAGAATGTGGTAGCCGACCATTTGTCCCGTCTACCCGAAGCAGCTAATAACTGTCCTAATTTTGATATTCCTATTGATGACAGGTTTCCAGGTGAACAATTGCTTTCTTTACAGAACACAGAACCTTGGTATGCTGACATTGTGAATTATTTGGTCACAGGTCAATTTCACCCGAGCTTAAATTCACAAGGGAAAAACCATTTTCTTTCCAAAGCAAAACATTTTTTTTGGGATGAGCCTTATTTGTTTAAAATTTGTCCTGATCAAATAATTAGAAGGTGTATTCCTGAATTTGAACAGCAAAATATTTTGAATCACAGTCACACTTTAAATTGCGGAGGACATTTTAGTGGGAAAAAAACTGCATCGAAAGTTTTGCAGTCTGGCTTTTATTGGCCCACTTTGTTCAAGGATGCATATGAATTTTGTGTTAAGTGTGATAGGTGCCAGAGGACTGGTAATATAAGTAAGCGTCATGAAATGCCCCTCTCGAATATTCTAGTTGTTGACTTGTTTGATGTTTGGGGAATTGATTTCATGGGACCGTTTCCTACTTCCTTTGGTTATAATTATATTCTTGTGGCTGTTGATTATGTATCAAAATGGGTTGAAGCTGTGGCCACTAGGACGAATGACAGTAAAGTTGTTTTGAAATTCCTGAAAAATATTTTTGCCAGGTTTGGGACACCCAGAGCTATTATTAGCGATGAAGGTACCCACTTTTGTAATAGACTTTTTGCAGGTCTTCTGAAAAAATATGGCATTACTCATAAAGTAGCTACCCCTTACCATCCACAGACTTCTGGTCAAGTAGAGGTGAGTAACAGACAAATCAAAGGAATTTTGGAAAAAACGGTAAATCCTTCCCGGAAGGATTGGGCCATCAAGCTGAATGATGCACTGTGGGCTTATAGGACAGCCTACAAGACCCCAATTGGTATGAGCCCATATAGGTTGGTATTTGGGAAGGCTTGTCATTTGCCAGTAGAGTTAGAACATAAAGCCTATTGGGCTATTAAATTCCTAAATTTTGATGTGCAGAGGGCTGGTGGAATTAGAAAACTTAATTTGAATGAGTTAGAGGAGATAAGGAACGAGGCCTATGAGAACTCAAAAATCTATAAAGAGAGGACTAAAGCTTACCATGATAAATTTATTTTGAGGAAAAATTTTGAATCTGGGATGAAAGTTTTGTTATTTAACTCTCGGTTGAGATTGTTTCCAGGTAAGTTAAAATCAAGGTGGACAGGGCCTTTTGTGGTACGTGAAGTATTTCCTCATGGTGCCTGTGAGATTGAAAATCCAGAAACAGGTGAAAATTTTAAGGTAAATGGGCAAAGACTAAAACAGTACCTCGAGGGTGAATCCTCAACCCATAGTATTGAACGGATAGAGTTGCAGGACTCTGAATGTCAATGTTGTCTAGCTACAGACAATAATTGAAGCATTATTGGGAGGAAACCGAATTCTCTTTCCCTTTCCCCTTTATTTGCATTTATTTTCTTCTTTCTTTCTTTGTGTTTCTCTTATGATTTCGGTTCTCAACATTGAGGACAATGTTTGGAATAAGTGTGGGGAAGGGTTCTCTATTATTTTAGATTATTTGTCAGCTTTCTCGAAAAATGTTTTTACTTTTAGAAGCAATTAAGTATGAACTTGAGCTTTACCTAGATAGTCTTTTTGAATAGCCTATGATGATAATAATGCAGGTTTTTGTCAACTCGTAGTGTGTATATTATTTTTGACTAGTTGTTAATTTCTTTAATTTTATATCTTTGTCAAAAAACCAAAAAAAAAATCAAAAAAAGACAAAAACAAAAAGATAGCATAATTAGAATTTGCAAAATCACAAATACCCATATATGTTTTATGCATTTTCTTTAATAGTTTATATGTTGATTTCACCTTATATTACCTTTATCAAATTCTTAAACAGTTTTTGAGTGCTATAAATTGTGGTGTAGTATGTTGGTTTCAAGGATCATCTTTGTGGCATAAGTGAGGTGAAAAATCTTTAAACAAAAGATTTAAAAATATATTCAAAAATAAATAAGAGTGTTTTATTTATTTTATTTCCAGCAATTTCAGAGATTCTACTCCGCTGAATCAGCCACCTATACACATGTACCATAAATAAATAAATAAGTGTCGTGGTCTGGTTTATGAGTACACACAAAATTGAAAACCCAAACAAGTCTGGCGTAAAATGGCGAGGTTTTTGGGGAAGTTCTCTTTGGAAAAGTCAAAATAGAAAAATAATGAGTGAACTTTGGAAGAGACGAGCAATTGCATTTTAATTTTTAATAAATGCCTTGATCCTGATTTCCTTCATGTTTTGCACCTGCACTGTGATAGAATATTTCTGAATCTGGTTTGGGTTGAATTTGGTGAAATTTTTCTATTCTTCTATTGAGTTTTTGTATAGTTCATATAAGGGGTGTCAGCACACGAGCACAAGTTTTATATTTATTCTAGTTGTTAAAGGTTTTAATTTCTAGTCAATTGTCTTATACATTCTTTGAGTTGGCATTAACTTTGCATTGATGAGGCAAATAAATTTGAAAGGCTATTTGGGTACAACTCGATCTTATGCTTGATTTTATTTTAATTTATTTTCTTTTTAATAATGTCTTTGCTTGAGGACAAGCAAATAAATAAGTGTGGGGAAATTTGATAAACATTATTTGTATTGATAATTTATATTAATTCTTTTTATTATTCATTAGTAATTTTAATTAATTATGCATTTATTTTTCATTTATTTTAATACTTAATAATGTTTGAGTTTTTAATATTTTTTGTTTAGTTTTTGTTAAATTTATCAGCTCACTAATTTCTCAACCTCAATTTATTATTATTATTATTATTATTATTATTATTATTATTATTATATTATGTTAGTAGTTTTGTTCCCATCCCAAATAAAACGCAGATCAACGCCAACGCAGCAGGCGTGAACAGAATCCGACGACGCGGAAAAAGTGAGCGACGCGAGCGGAAGAGGCTCCGGTCCTTGGACGTCCGACTGTTTCTGGCAAGAAGCTCTGTGGCATCCCTTAGATCAAGGATTGTTGTGGCTATTCTTCATTGGAATCGCAGCATTACGGTTGGGCTGAAGATTATAAATATTGGGCAGGAAACATCAAGATCTTCATCAAAAAAACTCCCCGGAGCAACTCCGGTCGAGACGGCGGCGATCTCCTGCAGCAACGTTGGCATTCTACGGCAGCGACCAGCCCTTGGGTGGTGGTGATTTCCGACCGGCGGTGGCATCAGCTTGGTTCAACGTGTGGCTGCAGATCTCATCTTTCCTGGTTTTTGCCTTTATTTATACTTTCATTCTCTAATTAGTGTTGCAATTTATTTAATCGTTAGTGGCAAAATTACTGCGTTTTTGTTTTTATCATACTGCCAACTCTTCCTTTCACTTCACTTTCCCTTGTTATTAATTTATTTTGATATTAGTTGTTTGGTGAAGGAATGAAACTGTATGGTGATTTTTAATTTGGTTTGCTAAATCTAAACATTCTAGGATCATTTTAGTAGCAGCATTCCCTTTCTAATTTCCTTTAAATATTGCTTTTCCTATTCTTGGATCAAAATATGTTCATTTAATGTGTTTATCATTTGATTATCAAAACATTAAGATTTAGCAGTAGCAGTTCTCTGGTTTTCTTCTTCTTAATCTTCACTTGTCATTTAAAAATTCTTTACTTTCAACTTTGAGAGTGGTGTACGTGGTGAGCTTGTCGTAACGATATTTAATTGGTTTGCAATTAATTTTGAAATGCTTTTGATATTTTTAGGAACAAGATGATTTTAATTTTATTCACACTATTTGTTAGAAAATTTAATTTAATTGTTGATCTTGAATGAGCCCGTGCTTTGTTTTCGTTATTATTATTTTGATTTTGCTTTTCAAATATTCCATTTGTTAATTAGTTTAGTTTGCATCAATTCGTAGAATTGAACTATTGAAGCTATTATTAGAATGAGTAGCTAATTGATTCATGTTTTTAGCCTCTTTTGTTGTTTCGTTTCGTGGTTGATTATTTATCCTTCTTGCTTTGTTTTCTATGTGTTTTATTACCTTAGTTGCCTTGTTTTCTACATGCGTTTCCACTTAGTTTATTCCATTGCTTTTGGAACATTTCATTCAATTATTTCTTTTAAGTACAGTTATTAAATTGCATTATTACAATTCCCTGTGGGATCGACACTTGCATTTGCACGCTATTACTACCGTGACTCGTGCACTTGCGAGGACATAAAAATTGTCCATCAGTCCCATATAATTAATTTTCATTGCACAATAAACTCTGTCAAAGGACTGCATGGCGTAATATTGCAAGAAGAATCTTCGTTAATAGAAATCGGTATTGCAAACCTGGATTGCGCAGTCCTTCCTCCTGGCAACAAAAGTGATGCTATGCCGCTAGATGCAACATTGAGAACTATTTCTCCGTTGGACCTTAAAGCTGAAGACAATGGTCTCCATAAAAAAAGCCTTACCTGTTCCACCATAGCCATATACGAAGAACAAACCGCCTGCGTTGGTTTCAACATATGATATTACTTCTTTATATATTGTTGTTTGCTCATCAGTTAGTTCACGGACCAATGCTTCATTCTCTTCCTTAAAAGCAGCATAATCATAAGATAATTCATCTTGTATAAACTTGTTTGTTGGTAAATTGAAATTTTCTTCATCGACACACGTCATATTTGGAAATTCAACCAAACTCTTTCCAAATCTTGATAACATCAGTTGTATTTCCATTAATGCATAATTCTTTCTCTGATCTTCCGTCAAGATCAAATCTACAATTTGCATATTAAAATAGAATTTCACATAACAATTCATAACAAATTTTCTACGATGGAACATATATTAAAGAACCACATTCGAATGTTATATACAATACCTGGTTTTTGTAACTTCTGTCGAAGATTGAATTGTGCATCCTCTGCCAAATGTTGCCATACAGTCTCTCAAATAACCTCTGGTTTTCCAATTGAGTTAGACATTAATAACGTTACAAACAGTCTCCTCAAATTACTGCCAGTAGCCCATTCACTCGTTTCTTGTATTGCGTCCACATATTCTCTGTCATCCTCTACTAACTCTCTAGCATAACATGCATCTCTAAAGCTATCGTACTGCACCCCATCAACTATCTTGATATCTGAATAAGCATTTGGTACAACTTTCTCATCAAAAGCTTTTAGCAAATCTGTACTTAGAATACTTGATCCCTTCATATTAGCACCGTGACTATTACCATTGGAGAGATTGGTAAGAGGTTGGCGTAATGTTTGAGTTAAACCTACGTTACCATGTTAAAAACTCAATTAGCAGTTAATCATTTAGTAATCAAAGTTAAAAACAAACTAAGGTTGATATCCGACAAAAAAAAGGTACCAGTTAATTGAGACAATGATTTTGTTGTTCTGAAATCACATAAACCGCCAAGTATAAACTTCTTGGAATGATTTGAAAATGTTTGTTGTTTCTTATTAAGGGTATTCAAATGTATACTAACATTACCTTCAAAAGCTAAACGGGTAAAACAATGCAAAAATTAGAATATGGATCTAAAGCATGGCAAGTAACTCATTGGTTACTCAAAATTTGTAATTTCTAAATACTTTGTGCAGTAATATATTAAGTGATTGAGTTTGAGATGTCATACTTTTTTTTAACTGCAATTTCTTTGTTCATTGCTTTTTTAAATAATAGAGTCTTTCAGTTTTTTAAAGTGACGTTAGAATCTTTATGTATTTTCCAATTCTTTTAGTTTATAAATTTTCAGTTTCAGTGTTTTATTTTAATTCATAACTTGCTTGTTTTTGAAGTGTTATCCAATAGTTAGCAAATTTTAAAATTGGCAATTTAGTTTTTATATCCTTGTTGTATTATTAAGTAGTCTGTTTAATTTTCTTTAAAGTAGAATAGAGTCCCAGAATTAGAAAAACTAAATTGCTAAAAGTTAATTGTCTAAATTTATTTGAGTAAACTTTAAATAATAGATTGGAAGTACAAAAGTAGTAAAGAAAACATTTACAACAGGTTATTGATTAATGGCCTGTTTGGTTGGACGTAATTTGGTTGTAGTTGAATTGCAATTCAGTGGAAGCCACAATTACGCCGTTTGGTTGGAGGGAATTGCAATTCTGTTGGTTGTAGTTGAATTGCAATTCAGTGGAAGCCACAATTACGCCGTTTGGTTGGAGAGAATTGCAATTCCACAGAATTGCAATTCCCTCCTTTTGCTGAATTGCAATTCATGGGCACCCTCCTATGAATTGCAATTCGGTGGTTGTGGGAAAAGGAAAAAGGGATGAAATGACAAAAGTACCCTTAATTATTACTACTATTATTATTACACAAGGACATTTTAGTCTTTATATCATTTCTTTCATTCCCTACTCAATAATTCTATTCATCCTTACCAACAATGTAATTTGAATTCCTACTTTATTCCCACCTTATTCTTTTCCCACCGAATTGTAATTCCTTTCCACCCTAATTCCTTACTCCCAACCAAACGCCCTGTAAGTAAATAGATCAAAGTGTTGAAACCCCAATAGTGTAGCCTTCAGCTATTGAGCCCTTCTTTAAGTTGTGTATGCCTTGAAACTTCTTCCCACCAATATTTTTCAGAATGACCTATAAGTCTTGAACAAATAACTCTGTACTTTATAGGTGTAGTATTTAGTGACCACAAGAAAATTCTTCACTGAGTAAATCTTGCCTTTTTCAAAAATAGCTCAATATTTCTCCACTTCTTCTTTGGAGATATTGGCATGTATATAGCTAGGTTCCCTACAGTTTATGAAAGTAATATTAGACCTGATTTTTTTACATCCTCAAAGAGACAGAATATAAACAATTTCATAAATAATTTTTACCTCTGAATCGTGGAATATACATTCCTTGCTTTCATGACTTGTCATCCCCGCACTTCTGCTACTTCATATGTACGAACTAACCTCACTCTTATTGCCCTTTTCGTATGCAGTGGACTGTTATTGCCCTTTTCGTATGCAGTGGACTGATGGCCTGGACTGAGACATATTGAGAATGCATTTTTGGTTTATTTCTGTTAGAGTATCACGTATAGGATGGAAGATTGGAAGAAGCTGAAGGTGAAATAGTTGATCTCAATATACCTCTTTATATAGATGTAGAATTGGATCAGGACTGGTCCTAGAGAAACGAAGAGTCCTCATTGGAACAATAAGATTAATGATTATGTTCTTTCAATTTCAAATCTTTTATTTTAAATTTTTATTGAGTCCTCATCAGAGTATGAGTATGTATGCTCTGTTTGGCAGAGCTTATTTAGGAGCTTATAGCTTATTTTAAGCTACTAATAAGCTATAAGCTTTGTTTAGTAATGTTTCCAAAATAAGCTCCTAGCTTAAAATAAGAGCTTATTTTTGAATGCTACCTTAGATAGCGTTTCAAAATAAGCTCCTAGCTTCCTAACTTTTTTTTCCATCTTTATCCTTATTATTTTAAAGAAATGACATAATTTACCCTTTCCAATTAAAACTCTTTTCTCTTATCCTTTATCCGCAACTTTCACCGCAAATATTATTATTATTATTATTATTATTATTATTATTATTATTATTATTATTATTATTGTTGTTGTTGTTGTTGTTGTTGTTGTTGTTGTTGTTGTTGTTGTTGTTATTATTATGAGATTTGCAACAATATTGCTATTTCATTATGAGATGCTAGATCATGATTATGCTAATAGTTTTATTTCAAAATGTTAATTTTTTTTAAAGACAAAATGTTAAATTTTAATATGTAAACAAACTAATTTAAATTTTATGAAGGTGTCCTTTTTAGTTTTTTTACATTTATCAGCTTATCAAAAATCTAATTTTACCAAACACTTTCAATCATAACAGCTAGCTTAACAGCTCTTCAGTTTTCAACTCCGAGCTTATAGCTTTTCAGCTTTCAGCTCATTTTCAACTTTCAGCTCCTAGCTTATAACTTTTCAGCTAGATTTGTCAAACAGAGCCGTAATCTCTATAAGTGTTTGTAATTCCTAATAGATATAGATAGATATAGATATATACTTAATTACGCTGCCCACGTTCTCCAAGAATGTTATAATAACGCGTGGGTGCCATGTTTATTGCTCAGTAGTTTCAATAGCATTCATTTAGCCGTCTAAAAGCATGATTAAGTTTATCCACGTGTACATTGTCAAAAGATAAACTTAAATAGCATACAAATACAAAATCTGAACTTAGAACCTAAACAGTGAAACGACACAGTTTCACGTGGGCGGAAAAATGCAAAGCAAAAATTGTTGCTTTATTATATAGTTTGATTTGATGTTTATAGCACATTTTTCTCCTAAATTATTCATGTAAGTACATTAGTCTCCTTAATTATTCTAAAAGTAGTGAGTCCCCCCACCCCCTCTCGATATATTAAATTGACATTTCTACCCTTAAAGTAAATATTTTTTTTTTCTCCAACAAATTATTGCTTACACATAGGGATGAGCACGGTTCAGTTCGACACTATAACAATCGAATTGAAATTTTCCGGTTATGATTCAGATCCAGAATCTAATATTTGAATTTCGGTTTATTAAAGTTATAAATCGAAAAAACTGGATCTTGAACTGTGAACCGACAGTTCTGGATCCGGTTCGCGATTTTGAACCGTCTTCATTTTAAAATTTTTTTTTTTTTTTGAAATAGTATAAATTTAACAATAAATGTAATTTTTTTTTTCAGTTCAGAACATGAACCGGCCATTCCAATTTGCGATTTTAATAAACTCTAAATATCAGGTTTCGATTCTAAATTGTAATTAGAATATTTCGATTTGGTTGCTATAGTGTCTAATATGTTCGGTTTGAACCAAATCGTGGTCATAATTTGTTGGAGAAGAAAAATAAATGAAATATTTATTTTAAGGGTAAATATGTACAATTAACATTTCAGGTGAAAAAACAACCACTTAAATAATTTTGGGGGAAAAAGTGTAAGTGTATAACTCAGAGGAAAAAAATGTTTTTTTTCCCTATTAATTAATTAATATTGAAAATTTTAATTATATATTCACCATTTCAAACAAAAAGTATGTGTAAACACACATTATATAGTCCTCATTCCTATATAGAATTTTAATGCATTGTAGATTTTAAAAATCTCTCATGGAGTGATATACTTCATACACATTTTGAGCATGTATGTATGAGTGTGTACACAATAATTTGAGTATATTTGTTATTATTTGAAAGATTACGTAATTATATATTTGATGCGAATAATTTCTTTGGGGAATGCTATTTTTTATTATTATTATTTTTTTAATGCGCCTCTACTGAGGCTCGAGCTCACAACTTCTTATATGGGAGTCCAACACAGGTGACTAGTTATTTAGGTCAAATTTTATCAAATAATTTTGTTAGATAGATGCCTCAAAAGTTAAGTCTAATATCATGTGTAATATTGATTGTTAATTAGTTATAACGTTTTGTGTAGTGGTGTTTGATGTAATAAAATATTTGACCATGCATTACTGTAAAAATATGTACAAAATTGAGTGCCTCCTCAAGTCCTCATTAGATAAGTTTTTTTTTTTTTTTTTTTTTTTTTTTTTTTTTTTTTTTTTTAAGAGAAGGAGATACTCACATATACAAACTACTACATCAAAAGTTATCATAAGTCTCCCTTGAATCCATCACTTCCCATATAAGAAAGCAACTCGATATCAATGGACCACAAAGTACTTTATTCCTCATACATAAGTTATGCAAAGTTTCTACATAATTTTAGGAATATCTTGTGTTTTATTTTTATTTTTTTATTAGAGATAAAGTACAAATAAGCCACTGAACTATTTGAAAAACAGCAATTAAGCCATCGAACTCAAATAACCCTCAAATAAGCCATTGAACCCGGGAAAAAAGAGTAAATAAGCCATTGAACCCTAAAAAAAAGAGCAATTAACATTTTTTACAGGTTAACTCCATGTTTTGCTGATTGGATTGCCAAATGTTTATTTTATTTACGTTTATTATTATTATTATCATTTTTATTAATATTATCCACTTGGATAGTATTATATTTTAAAGTAATTATAATCAAAATAGTTTTGTCTTGTCGAGATTTGATTTATTTATTTATTATTATTTTTTCACTGGATCTTTTGTTTTAAAAATAATAATAAATAAATAAATTAGATCTAGACAAAACAAAACTACTTTGATTATAATTACTTTAAGATATATTACTATGTAGCCATGTAGGTGGATTATAATAATAAAAAAAACGTAAATAAAATAAACATTTGGCAATCCAATCAGCAAAAACTTGGAGTTAACTTGTTAAAAATGATAATTGCTCTTTTTTTCCGGGTTCAATGGCTTATTTGGGGATTATTTGAGTTTGATGGCTTAATTACTTTTTCCCAAATAGTACAGTGGCTTATTTGTACTTTATCCCTTTTTATTATTATTATTTTTTTCAAATCTCACTACAAATTACCACATCAAGTAGTACAGTGACAAAAAATGAATGATTTTTGTACAGGCATCTAGCATTTTTCTTTTTTTCTTTTTTTTTATATTAATTTTCTAATAATTTTTTTTGAATGCTAGAAAAAGTGGATGGAAATTAGCATTTTCTAGCGATGTTTAGTTATGCCCTGTTTGGTAACATAGTTAGTTTATTAACTAACTTTGATTTATTTGACCACTATTAGTTGTTTGACTTGGTTAAACAATTAATATAAGTACGTGTTTGATTAATTAGTTTTTTGTAGTAACTTATTGCTCCAAAATGCTAAAAAAAATTTTAATCAACGCATGTAATAAGCTATCAGCTAACAACTAATTTACCAAACACTTTTCTACAATCCGCTAATATTATTAACTAATCAAACACACTAACCCAATCAGCTAACAGCTATTTACCAAACACCCCATTATGTTCATTATTTTAGTGATTAATTTTACTAAATCTTGATACTTTTAAATTTAATTTTATATATATATATATATATATATATATATATATATGTATGTATATATGTATATGTATATGTATGTATAATAATCAAAAGGTGTTAATTAAGTATTATTCATATAGCAACATTTATGATATTTAACTTTGAGACTTAATTAACAAACTTATAAACCACTTTACACTGAACTAAACTGCAAAGGAGTTGAGATATTGTTTTCTCAAATTCAAATTCGTGGGGTGATTTAAGTTGATTTATCTTCTTGCAGTCTTTACCAACTAGTGTTATAACTTATAAGGCAGGATTATCAAATGTATAACTTTAAGTAGTGGTTACATGTTTTTCTCTCATCACCTAAAAAGATGCAAATTAAAGGAGTTGAGAGATTTTTTTTACTCAAACTAATTATATGGTTATGATGATTTAGATTTATTATTATCAACTAGTTACCATATGCACATTGCGCGAATAGTCTGATGTTTAATGTGTATTTTTAATTAATGTTTCAGAATTTATTAAAGTATCATTCGATATCTTGGCGTATATCAATTCACGATTATCAAATTTTTCATAAAAGTAAATATTTCAAAAATGTATAACTATGACTTGTGGCAGAAATGTTGGATTAACTGGTGCAATAACAATTTTAGAGGGAAGCGTGCACCCTAACTGGATAGTACCCTAAGCATAGTTTTGCAACCCAAATTCCTATTAATTGGCGTGATCCATGCTTCTTCTTGTTGCCACTTCTGCCAGAAATGAATTCTTGATTTGATCTAGTCCCCTGGTGTGCTTCGCTGCAATTTTAGTGTCTTGGCGTAGCGCACCTTCAAAAGCAGAACCATATCCTCATTCTCCAAAAAAAAAAAAAAAAAAAACAATGATAATAGGTCAATTCTCAATGCGCGATTCTAATTAATTTGTCAAAGTTCATGTTAAATTTTATATTGTATTTTTTTAATACACTTTGACATATTCATAGTATATGTTTAACAATTATGTCAATTTTAATTGGCATGAAGTTCGAACCTTAAACCTTCCTTATGAAAATCAATGAGTAAGTTAATAATAATAAATAGTTAATAGGATATTCTTTTATTAAAGTTTACATGGACAATAATGGACAATAAGAAAAATAAGAAAAATAATTAAAAATACTAAAATTCAAATAATATGAACTATTCATTATTTCAACAAACAATTACGTCAACATTTTTTTAATTCTTGTTAGGGGTCTAACTTTATTGACTCTTATTAGATTTGTAGATTAATAATAATAATATTATTATTATTATTATTAATTTTAGTGGTGTTGACTTTTTAGACATAATAATAATAAAATATTTTTTTGTGGCTGTTATTGAGAACCGTTTCTTTAAAATTGTTACACTTGTTTAAAATTGTTACACTGTCACTATTAAATGAGGCTTTGGAAGGAATAAGAAATCTCTTTTATTTAGTGTAAGGTGTTGTGAATTCAAACCTCTAATTAATATGAGTTGACGAGCTACTCCTCTTACAATATGTGTGCTAAAAAATTAACATAAAAACCCATTATAATTGATCAGATTAACAAATTAAAGTATATGATGTTGATTAACAGATCTGATTAACAAATTAAAGTATATGATGTTGATTAACATTAATGTTACTTCTGAGTAAACATTAACATTAATGTTACTTAATTATACCGATTACAAGTTTTAATATTTGGGCACTGTTTGCAAGTTGGGTTGTTTCTTATCGTGATGTTGTGCACTACCAGGGAACGACGTGACATTAATGTTGTTTCCACTAACAACAATAATCCACATAGCTTGCACCAAATCCATCACTCATTCTGTGTTGTGCACCCTTGTTAACTTCCTAACCGGGATTTAACTGTAATTACCTTCAGTCAAATTGGTCAGTGATAGTCATAGCTATGTTCAACTTCTCGTGATAGCCTAGCTAGGTTGGTTTTAGTTTATCTTCTTGTGATTTTTCGCTGGCTAGAGTTATAAGCCAAGACGTTATTTTACTAATTTAAAAATACATGTACTAAGCCCTCTTGGAACTTAGCATAGTAATTTGTCACCTGACTTGATGTCATGATTAAAGGCGGCAATGATGGAAAATGTATGTGGATTGGATCCTTTATGGACGATCAATGAGTTGATTGTGTGACTCACGATTTATATTTACAGCGGTTAGGATTAGTCCGACAAATCAAATGGAATCACCTAAAATTAAAAAAAAAAAAATGCATGTTGTAATTTAATTCGATAGTAACGTGCCATGCCTATACTTAGATTTATAATGTACAAGTTGTACAGTTGTACGTAGTTAATACTGAGAAATCAACATCAAATTTGGTGAGTTGTAATATGTTTTTGTATTGATGGATTAATTAAAAAGAAAAGTTGTAAATGAAAATGATGAGTGAACTACATGTATCCACGCAATAGGATTTTATTTTCCCAGTAACAATGTCATTGAAATCATTAAATTGAACACCTACTACTAGCAGTTTTCGTTGAAATTGATGCATTCAACGTAGAAGAGAGAATGTATATATCCTATTTGTTTGATAATCACAAAATTTTAAGTTCAATTCTTATTAAAAATGGTTTATTATTATTATTTTTTTTATAATTTGAATTGATTAATTATATGAACAATGTACCCCAGCTACAAAAGTTGCAAGGTGAGTTGATTTAACTTTCATTGACTTTATTTATTTATTTGCATCAGAGATATTGACATTCCCTATTTTAACTAATTTGACTTTATTTATTTATTTGCATATGACATTCCATATTTCAACTCATTTAAATTCAGCTTGAATCACATATTCAAAATTAGAGTTAATTTTATTTTGATCCAAGATTTATAAATGAATAGAGTTAATTTTATTTTGATCCAAGATTTATAGATGACAGTTCATTTTTAGTTATGTTTTATTAGAAAATTCTCATTTAGTCTTATTATTATTAGGCGTGATTATTTTTAGTCTTCCTCCAACAAAATCGCGTTGAAATGTCGTAAAACATAAAGACATTTCAATCTTTTTTTACACAAAGCTAAGTAGGTAGGTTGAACCGATATATTTTTTATGTTTATTTTTGAAAAAATCTATAGTTAAAGACCTAAATGCCTTTATATTTGACTATATTTAAATGTTTTGTTGACAAATGACCAAAAATATATGGTTCTGTCACAAATCACAATAATACTAGGATCAAAAGTGGATGTTCTAATAAAAAAAGAATTTAAAAGTGGATTGTTACCAATAAATCTAGGACTAAAAATAGAATTAACTCTTCAAAATTATTTTCCATTAATTCGTCATTCCAAATTAGTAAATCAAGAAAAACGAAATGAAAAAAAGGTGAAAGCAGTGTTACTATACGTTGCTTGTACAACATCTTTTATTAAGTATGATTTGTGTGATGAAATGTTCAAAAACAAAAAAGTATACATTCCAAATATGAGAAAGAGTGATCTCATATACAGATACAAGTTCAAGAAAAAAAAAAAAAGACATAATATCCAAACAAACCAAACCGTCGCAATAATCGTCATTTTCCTTTAATTTGCAGGTTGGTTCAACATTTGTGAACCATATATGCATGAAATTAAATTCGCCATTGACGAATAGCTTTGAATTGGATCAGTAGAGAGGGCAAAGCAGGCGGGGAGTGGGGACGGCGACGAGTCGATCGGCGAGTGGCGCAGTGAGTCCGAAGACGTCGTCCATGTTAAGCTCGCTGGGTTTCATCCCGTCCGGCAATTCCCAGGTGAAACAGTGGAGAAGATGAGCCACCGCCATTTCAAAGGCGTAGAGCCCGAGTTGCATTCCCGGGCACGACCGTCGGCCCGACCCGAACGGGATGAACTCGAAGTTGTTCCCTTTGAAATCCGCCACGCCGTCTCTCAGGAACCTGTCGGGCTTGAAACTCTCCGCGTCTTCCCACGACTTCTTGTCGCGTCCGATGGCCCACGCGTTGATCACCACTCGGGACCTCGCCGGAATGTGGTAGCCGTTGACCTCGCAGGCCGTCGCCGTCTCGTGGAGGAGGAGCGGGATGGGTGGGTGTAGCCGGAGAGTCTCCTTAATGCAGCATTTGAAGTACGTCAGCTTCTCGAAGTCGGATTCTTCCACTTTCCGGTCAAGTCCGACGACGGTGGCTAGCTCCTGTTGAACCTTCTTCAGGGTATCCGGCGTTTTCATCAACTCCGCCATGGCCCACTCTATCGCAGATGCCACTGTTTCTGTGCCCCCAAACATCACATCCTGAAAATATCCAAATTATTTTTTCACTTAACCGAATCAGACACATAAAATGAGACAGACAGAGTATAAATTTTCTACCTTAACCTTATATATTATTATTATTTATCAACAAGGGTAACAACCATATTGTTGGACTCTACATCGGAATTGTCTATGAGTGCTCTGTCGGGCCGGGTGTGGGGGGCCTTTAAACATGGGAGGAGAATAGAATCTAATTTACCCGCACGGACCTAGCTCAATGATTCAGTGAACAGTATTTAGGAGAAGAGACCAAGGTTTGAACCTTGGTGGAGGCAGTGTTAGAATTAGTCCAAAGTGGGCAGATTACTTATGCGCACCGGCATTTGGTCTTTTGGTCTTGTCCGTTGAACCATTGAACCGTGATTTACATCCTCCCAAATGCTCTATTGGGTTGGGAGAAGAATAGAATCTAAGTTTTTGTGGAGAAGTGTGAGAACACTTATGTTCAAAGTGGACAGAATCTTTATATGCATCCATATTTGACTCTGTCTGCTGAGCCATTAAGTTACTGTGATTTATATCTTTCATGTAAAGACAAAATGTGTGGGATCCTTGTGATTAGAGATTCAACATTTTGAAAGAAGAAGAATAGAATCTAATGATCAATGATCCTTAGCATGCCACATATACATGGCATGTTCCACCAGGGGCAATAAAGATATATGTCCCACACAACCAAATTAAAGAAAAAATCATAACCCATATCATTTACTCGATAACTTATTAGGAAAGATTGAATTTTTGTTGGTCCCGAACTTACTTTTAATAATTTCCATCCATAAAATTTTGTCCATGTGTACTATCGTTTTCAATATGAGATGAGTTAATAATTACCTTTTCAACATTTGATGATTTAATTCAATCACCAAGTGCTGCTGTACGTGCAGATAGTGGTTGTAGATATTTGCTACTTAAAATTGAGATAAAATCACACAAGTTATGCAGTTATGCAAAGACTCGAATAGATCGCTTCCGCTGAAAGTCAAACTTGTAACATTCTGGTTACTATAAGTCTATAGTCTGATCTAACTCGTCTATTTTATAGAAATAATATATTACTAATCAATCAAGATTTTATTTATTAAAATGAATAAAAATAAAAATAATTGTATATACCTCACCCCTCAATATTGTCACTACTCAAAAAGATCTATCCACCGTACCTTGCAGGTTGGTTCTAAAAGTTATTACTTGTGGGTTTAAACAAAAAATGTTTGTCCCTACCCAGATACATTAAAGAACAATTTGAAATATAAGTTAGTGATAAACTATTCTTCTTGACCAATAAACTTAAATTTAAAATATATCATCCCGATCTCCCGAAAATTTACTGTTGGCTATACCGTATACTAAACATACACCTACCTTTAATATTATATATATATATATATATATATATATATATATATATATATATTATAATTTTATAAACTTTTTAAAAAATCAGCAATCACTACTCATAAGGCCATAAGTGTGTTATGGATGAAGTTCATCTCGTGACTCTAGTCGACAAAAGATCACAATAAATAGAGATACATAACTGAATAAAAATGATAATTATACTCTTTTTGAGTAAAATGAAATTAGAATATGTAAGTATGCACTGGCACCTGCTCAGTTGGTTTTTAGGTGGTAAATTGCAGGGAAAAAAATGTAAGTATGCGCGTGTAAAAAACGGAGTAAAAGTAAGTGTGTTGTGTGCATGAAATATTATTGTACGGAGAAATATAATGAGGCCGGGCTTCGGGTCATACCATGATGAGGGCTTTGATATTATCCCTGGTGAGTTTAATGGCGTTCTGGAGGTCGTCTGCGTCATTATGGTTCGCGTCCTCACTGTAAAAAGCTAACAGCTCATCCACCATATCGCCGTCGGCGTTATCGCCGGAGTTTTCTGGGCTTTTATTCTTTCTGCTTTGTATGTGATCGTCGATGATGGTGTCGATAAAGTGGTCGAGCATAGCCCGGGCCTTAGCGAGCCTCGGGTTCAGGCGCTGCGGATCGGCCCATTTAAGCCAAGGGAAAAAGTCGGACATGTTGAAGGCGCCAAAGAGCTTGGAGAATTCTTGGAGAATACTAATGAAATCGTCTTGTCCTTCTTTCGAGTTGGACCCGAAGGCGGCCCGGTAAATGATGTTCTTGGTGAGCCCGAACACCAGCTCGCCGACGTTAACCGGCGAGCCGGTGCTGGTGGCCGCGATTCGGACCATTTGATCAACCTCGTCTCGGACCGAGTCCCACGACTCGGCCCGTCTGCGGCTGAACAGCTTCATCACGCAAACCTTCCGCATCTGGCGCCAAAACGGGCCGTAGTGGGCGAAAGCCATGTCGGCCCGATCATATGTCAAGTAGCTGATAGCGATACTGGCCGGACGATTCGAAAACACGTGGTCTTGTACTTGGAGGACTTGACGGGCCTCCTCTGGGCCCGACACCACAACCATGTGGAGCGAGCCCATCCGTGAGTGTACCAAACCGCCGTATTGCTCCGCCAGCTTGGCCAGCCCACGGTGTGAATAGTGCTCCATCAAATTCATGTACCCAATCAACGGCCACCCTTTCGGGCCGGGCGGATAGGGTTTCCGGCGAAACCAGCTCGAAAGCAGAAACAGGAACAAGAAAGGGACGATGAAGTATAATATCATGGATTGATGACCCTCTAAAGCTTGTACTAGAGAATCCATAGAATCTTTCCTTCTATGTTCAAACACTTGCAATAAAAATTAAAAAAAAAAATCTTATGTTATATTTTCTGGGAAATCTGGTATTATGAGTGAATGGCAACCAAGAATGTTGCTGGTTGTGATAGATGAGAGAGGGTTCTTTATATACTAAGCTTTCAAGACCCAACTAACCATTTTGGAGTATTTAATTAATAATTTACTACCAAACATATTTTTCTCTTATATTTACGTAACAATTAACGTATTTTTCGATAGTAGGATATTCGATCAAACTCTCAAAGTTATTATCCAACAATAGGGAATATGAAATTATAGTTAATGCAATAAAAGCCTCCTTATATTATTTTCTCAATGTGGGACAAAGAATAATAAAGCAAAATCATGTACGATTTCTGACAAATTAAACAATCTTCACATTACCAACATTTATCAATAAAATTAAATAATTGAGTTACATTTTTCATCATCTGGAACAAAAAAAAAAAGGGACTATATATTCAAAGGAGAGTATATATAACTTCTATTTATATCTTGATGCTTTGACTTTGTTTGGAAATTAGTGGTAAGCGATTAGCATATTATGTTAGCGGTTAGCAAATAGCGAATTGTGTTACTGAGTTTGACTAACGAATTGACTGTGTTAGCAATTTGTAAAAAGATATTTAATAAAATTAATTATTTAGATTAGCAGTTAACATGTAAAATGACCTAAAGAATATACATAATAATAATAATAATAATAATAATAATAATAATTATTATTATTATTATTATTATTATTATTAATGTATAAAATTTTTAAAATAAAAATAGAGAGGGAGCCACATCAGCTCCCCTTTGTCTCCCCACTTATTCCACATCGGTAGGAAAAGTAGGGAATAGAGCCTTGAGACTCCTAAATGCTGCATATGTTTAATTGTTTTTTTTTTTTTTTTTGAGCAGAATAATTTATATTTATAGTAAAATTGGATAATACATTATAAGTTATCACACTTCGCACTTAAAATATTCCATTATATGCAATAGATTATTCTTCCCAAACATATGCAATAGATTATTTTTAGTAGGAACGGATGCACTTACATTCCATTATCTGTTATTGCTGATTCATAATGACGCAATTCAAGTATATGACTGCCTAAGCAAATTTTTTGGAGCTTACATACTAGACGTTTGGTTGGAGGGGCGGAATTATGTGGGAAAGGAATTGTAATTCCATGAGAGTTGAATTATTGGGAATAAAGTGGGAATTTAAATTCCAGTATTTGGTTGACAAGAATAGAATTACTGGGAATTTCAATTCCAATGTTTGGTATATATGGGAATTGAAAGGGAATAAGTAGTATAAAGTCAAAAATGTCCATTATTGTTGTTAGACATTAATTTTAGGTTAAAAAATGAATGGGTAATTTTGACTCATCACTATCTTTTTTTCTCAGGAATTAAAATATCAGGGGGGACATGGGATTTTAATTCCATGAAAATGGGGGAATTGCAATTCCCTCCAACCAAACTACGGAATTTAGTGGCATTTGGAATTAGATAGGAATTAAGTGGGAAGGAAATTTAAAATCCCTCCAACCAAACGCCCTGTAAAGTGAGAATATAAGTGAATATGTAAACAAGTATGAGTACATACAATCTAACTTTGTCCCAAACATATTTGGATGAGAATGGAGATCTTAGAGCAGATTGTATGCACTCATATTTATTTGTACGTTCTCACCAAAATAAGTGTTCTCATTTGAATATATATATATATATATATATATATATATATATAATAATAATAATAATAATAATAATAATAATAATCTAAACATGAAACAGTATACAATTACTTTATATTCGAACTAGACAATTTTCTAGTTAGATTTTTTTTCCCTTTCTCCCATATAGATTGGGAGAAGTTTAAGCACCCTAAACCTCAATCATTATTACATGGATCTTGTGGACCACGATCCAAAAACACGTAAAATACATTATTTTAACTTATAAAATATATTAATTTAACACATAAAGTACATTATATATTATTCTAACTCATAAAATACATTATTTTAACACATAATGTACGTTATTCTAACTCATAAAATACAATATCTTACCTAATAAATTTTATTATTTTAACATATAAAACACATTATTCTAACTCATAAAATACATTATTTTACCCAAACATACAATAGTTTGCCCCTAAACCTTAGGTCAGCTTCTCCAGTGCAACTGTGCGGGTACCTCGACCCACTCTAGACTGTTTTGACGTCCCCATTGAGCTATCACCATTGCCTTGGGTTAGCTTATAACCCAAATTCATGATTTTAGAATATCTGTATTTAAAAAAAAAAAAAAAAGTGTCCTCTTAATATTTATTTGTAGTTTGTATTTTGTAATCAAGGCACCTATTCTTTTTCTTCGTACATTATCTCTATTTATTTTGTAATTGCGCTACGAAATACAACTTAAACCAGTTTCCATCTATTTTAATGTCTTACTATACGCATCCTCACAATCACTTCACAATGCTCTATTTGATAACATAGTTATTAGCTTATAAGTTAATTTTGATTTATTTAATAGTGTTTGATTTATTTAATCACTATTAACTGTTTAACTATAAGTGTTTGATTAATTAACTTTTTTGTAACAACTTATTGTTCCAAAACGTTAAAATTCAAAAAAGTTGTTCAATGGTATCCGGGTTGGACTTCTATTTGGAAGGTTGTGATTTCGAGCCTCAGTGGAGGCGTTATTAGCTCTTTGTGTTTCAGTAGGTTGAGAAAGTATATGAACAGATACTACAATGTAATAGAGCTAGTAGCATTCAAAAAAAAAAAAAAAATTATCAAACACTCCCAATATATTTAACGTGCAATATAAGAAATTTAAAAAAATCCAAAAAAATAAAAATAAAAATCCTATAATGGGCAAACACTTGTCGCATAAAAAACCGGCATCATAACAACCTTAATTGCCATGATGAGGAAAATAATTTGATGGAAATTAAACGTCGCCATTGATGATACTTCTTTCCTTACTAATGAATTAGATTAGACTCCAGAACCATGGAAAGCATCACCTCACCTTGCAACTCATGAAAATAATCCTGAAAATATGTTATTTACACCCTAAAAAAAGAAAAAAAATTAAATCTTGATACCAAGATTAGTGAACCCTAATATATTGTCATACAATGAATTATTTGATGGTTTTTTTTTCCATGCGTGAATTTTTTCATAAACAAGTGACGAATTGATGATGAGTAGATATTTTGTCCTGCTTGGCGCTTTGTAAGAAATTAATGGCATATAGTTTGGTGCATTATGCCTTTCATATTTTCACACAAAGCATTTAGAAAATCAGACCGTTTGCTTGATTATTTTAGCCACCCCAGAAAATATTGATGAGATATGATAAAACTTGCAATAATCAACATTAATTATATTGAAATTTTGGACGTAAGACGGAGTTAATAATTAAGGTTTAGAGAGCGGCATATCAACTTGCGAAAATGTCATTTGATCTTGTGATTTGTGAACATCGCTATCGGATCGGAGGCTCTGGAGCAAGTAATTTCAACCAGAGTAATCAGAAGCCCGCGGATAAGAACATTGAAAATTTCTACCACCACCACCAATATTTCGAAGCAGACAAATCGATGGTTGCGGTCAAAATTACCAACTATATTCAATTATTTATATATATATATATATATATATATATATATATATATATATATATATATATATAAAATTAGTTAGTTAGTTGCGTTCAAACAAGAACCAGTCTTCCCATGCAAACTGCAAACTTTTGAAGGAATGCAACGTAAGTAATACTACATGAATGCATAACAACTACTCTCAAGCATGCTTGGAGGATGAGCGTAGATGTCTGCGGTGCTGCCGGTGCATTCTAGTAATTTCAGTGCAATTATATAGTAGTTTCGATGCATTAATGTAGTAGGTGCATTGCATTCATATTGGAGTTAATACCCGATATAGTCCTCAACTATAGTGGTTTTTACTCAATTTAGTCCTAAGTGATTTTTTGTGCTCAATTTAGTCCTCGACTTTGATGGTTTTACACAATTTAGTCATTTGCTAAAAATTCTGCTAGTTGACGGTTAAAAATAGGGTTCTAAAAGTAATTTCTCATCCTTCATCCCATTTGGGATGATTCATTCTTCTTCTCCTTATTAAAATCTACGCAAAAATACAAATCTTTGTACACAAATCAACTTCAACCCCATAAGGAATGAAGGTTAGGCAAATATTTATTTCTACGTGGGTTGAAGTTGATTTGGGTACGGAGATTTGAAATTTCTGTGTGGATCTTAATAAGGGGACGAAGAAGGAATCATCCCAAATGGGATGAAGGATGATAAATTACAATTAGGACCCTATTTCTAATAGTCAGGTACAGAATTTTTAACAAAGGACTAAATTGTGTAAAATCATTAAAGTCGATGACTAAATTGAGTACAAAAAGTCATTTAGGACTAAATTGAGTAAAACCAGTATACTCGAGGACTATATTGGATATTAACTCATTCATATTGTATGTAGACATGTAGTCGCGGAATTAGAGTAGTTGTCGTGCATTCATGTACTAGTAATACTTACGGTGCATGAGTTCACCCTTTCCTATGAGTCTGTGTGGACAGATCTAGTCCATTAAAAGCTATAGATAAATGGTTTAAATTTCCTCAACTATACAACTGTGCACTTCACTAAACCAAAAAATAATAATAATAATAATAATAATAATAATAAATAAAAAATCTAAAACTTTGATATCTAACTTTTAATTAATGGATCAGATTTGTCCACAGACTTAGAAAAGAGTGGACTCACTTAAACAATGACAAATATATATATATATATATATATATATATATATATATATATATATATATACACACACACACGCACACACAAACTTGACTTGACTTGCAAGGATTTACACCCATACTTAAATCATTTAATTTACAAAGTACATAAATAAAGAGTTGAAAGCGAATGGCCAGCTTGCGGACACATAATTAGGATTTAGGAGAGAGACTTGCAATATAATATTATTTAAAAACAAATATTAATATCTATATTTCCCTCTTAATTTTTGTTAAGACATAAATACTTTATATAATATCTCAATTTTTATCTGATTATTTTATCGTGGAATCAGCTAATCCATGAGTAATCAACAATTTTCCTTTTTTTTTTTCCTTTTTTGAAAGGAACAATTTTCCTATTTGATTTAGAAGTATTATAACGGGTTATTGTTAATACTAGTAATTGTCTTGTGCGATACACAAATTTTTATTAATTTAACAAATTTATCAATTAAAATTTTGATATTCTTTGAATTAGCAAAGAAAGTAATGGTTGTGGAAATAGAAAATTTTACTTGAGTTCTTGAGCTCAGAATTAGTTTGATTAAAAATGTAAGTATAACTATACAAAGTACTATATAATATTTTTAAAAGTTTAATTATACTATTATTATGTTGATTTTAAAGTTTATTGTTACTTATATTATTATTTGAATTTGATTTTTTTTAAAGGAATTTAAATTTGAAATAACTACTTTAATTATATAACTAACGTATTTAAATAAAATTTGTAAATAAAATAACAGTCGATATTTGTCGAAAATCTCCACACAACAACTTATTCATTTGAAAAAGATTATTTATGTAAGATCTATATTTATTTTATATCTAATTTCTCCTCTTTATATATGTGAAGTCAAATTAATTATAATTGAGGTTTAAATGAATATATACACAAATTATATTAAATGTAAAACTTTACCAATAAATTTGAACACAATAAACTTTTTTTTCATATTTTATTATGCTTTAATATATATAGAGAGAAAGAGCTATAATAATAAAATATAATTTATAAAATATAAATACACATAATAACTTCACAAAAATATGTATAATTACATCTACGACCCACACAATTAATGCATTCATATTTGCTAATCTTGTTTCTATCAAAATGTATTCACACTTTGGAGGAAAAATTTTATGGCTAGATTCTGCTTTATTATATATAAAGATAAAGATTTTAAATCATTGGTTATTAAATATTGTTATACATGTTAGAAATGAAACATGGTGCCTTAAAAGGAGTGATGGGGTGATTAGCTAGAGTATAATTATTGTATTTAAAAATTAAATTTCTTTTTTTTTTCATTTTTTATCCCACGATTATTGAATCTTTTATATATTTGGTTCTTGACTATTAAATTTTTTTAAAATATGGTCTCACGAATATTAGATTATTTTCATATTTGGACCCCGATTATTAATTTTTCCACGTTTGATCCCAAGATCGACTTTAAAGACCTTGCCACAATTGGTCCTCCGGCCTAATTTCCATACACTAGTAACCAATTTTGTTTCTCTTTATTATTGAACATCAATGCATAATAGTCAAGTGACTTTATTTTGAAGGAAAATGTTGTCATTTTCTATGAAAATTTGTTCAACTAAAAATTTTGATCACCTGTGACAAAAAAATTAGGCCGGAGGACAAAATGTGAATAAATTAATAATCGTGGACCAAATGTAAAAAGATCCACTAGTCGTGGGATCAAAAATAAAAATATTTATAATTGAGGACCAAAAGTCAAAATAACTCAATAAACTTGACACCAAAAGTGAAAAACACTCATGTATTCAGTTTGATTTTTATCAATACTCTTTTGATAGAAATTATCATATATAATCCTCTTAGTAGGGTATAAAATAAAATTTTGTACGGGATAGATATTTGATTGCATAAGTTGGCCAACTCTATACGAAATTCTACGTCTTAAAATTTCAAACAGGCACACGGCGTTCAGTAACAACAGCCAAAGATAATGGTCTACCTATATTATTGATCACTGATGAGGACTTATTAAGTTTATTTTATTCACTTTTTGTGTCTAACCAATTAAGTGATTTTTTAATTAACAAACTAAAATCATATTATGCCTCAAACAGCAAAGAGAGTCACATCATTTCATCTACCCCTTGAATTACGTAACTTTATTTTCACATATTTAGATAATTATTAGCGTCACATATTTAGACATTAAATTAAACTTAACCCTCTAAATTTCAGCCCAACAAAATCAGTAGTACGTTGTAGAAGGTTCGATTTACCAAAAATTTTGCAAATATTGGGAATTATTTGATTAGATGATCTGTGACAAGTTAAACCTGCCTGCCACATGAGGATGCTTAAATTTCTTTATTTCACATTTACTTTCGGGTTTTTTTTTTTTTTTTTTTTCCACTTTGTCCATCAAAATCAATTAATGAGGTTTGAATATATATATATATATATATATATATATATATATATATATATATATATATATATATATACACTAGCATTTTGTACGCGCGATGCGCGAAAATTCATGCCCAATATTAAAACATTGATAAATACAAATAATTAAAAGTTATAATTTGAATTATATATACACAAATAATATATGTATTTTTTTTGAATGTTACTAGCTCTATTACATTGTAGTATCTGTTCATATACTTTCTCAACCTACTGAAACACAAAGAGCTAATAACACCTCCACTGAGGCTCGAACTCACAATCTTCCAAATGGAAGTCCAACCTGGGTACCATGTATTTTGTACACACAAATATATAATTTATCATTCATATTTAATTAAAATATAATTAAGTATTAAATTAATATATAATAATTTTAATAAAATAATAATTAAAAAAGGAAAAAGATATGATAGATATAGGTGTATGGTAATAATGATGTTATCAATCTTAGAATTAAAAACTAACGGTGTTATAACGGTGTAAGGGTAGTTTTGTCTAATAACATTAGAATGTACAACATTTAAAGTAAAATGTACACCTTTATTTGCATACAAAAAGAGGGACATAGATCAAGGATATAACCTTAATTGAGGCTTATTATGTTTTTAGATATATATTAGGTATTGATGTAATATGTAATGTTAATTTTTATTTATAATTTTAAGGATTTCAAAATTTAATTAAAAATTTCAGTTAACTGAAAATTTTTTTTGATTCGGTTAATTTGGTAATAGAATTTTGGTACGATTAATAGTTAAAGGTTTAAAAAATTCAATTGATTAGGTTCATTTAACCAATAAATTAATCGAATGTACAACCCTACAAATGTGTGTAATAACTAGGGCGTACGCATTTGGTTGAAGAGAATCAAAATTATTTGTTTGACTTAAAAGTATTGCATTTTTTTTTTCACTTTATTACTAGTCCTTTTCTTAGCTTTTCTTAATCATTTTGAAAATATTTAGGTATAAGATTATTTTTATTCGTTTAGGAGTATTTAAACGAATTTACATAGAAAACAAAGTCACTGGCAGATGCTTTTGACATAAAATATATTTTTCACTTAGTTGATGTGTGCTTTGGGAGGAAACTGATAAATTTACATATTTACCCTTTCATCACCGTTAATTTTAACAGCTAGTTGAGGTGAGAGACTAAAAAAACAACCAAAGTCCAAACAAACAATTTAGAGACTAAATGAGGTCACATGTATAATCAAGGGATTGAGTTAGTTATTCTAATATAATTGAGGACTAAAATGATCATTCTCCCTTTACTAAAACGTTCTATCATTGATAAATCCTAATGGGTGATTGATATCGATCTTCACTTTTTAGAGGATCATATTGTTTTCATTTGAATCTAGCCATATATAATAAGTCTTGTGTGCGACAATGTCACATGAGAGTATGAGACATGCAACACTTCTTTTTTTTTTTTTGGGATAAGGGAAGAGGGGTACTGAACAGATCTATCGTTTGTTCACGGTGACATTTCCAACACCAAGGCTACCAATTGACATTATATTCATCGCGGATCAACCTACGGACCTCTTTAGAGGGGCCGTCGAATTCAATCCACTTGCATCTTTTTTTTTTTTTTTTTTTTTTTTTTTTTTGCAATATTAACTAGACTATCCGCCACCATGTTCTGATCTCGAAATATGTGGGGTATCTTGATCTCCCATAAGTTCTCCATCCAATACATTTTTAGTTACAATACATTTAATTTATATGAATCCATAAAAATTATTACGGCTCTGTTTGGCCGAACTTATTTAGGAGCTTATAGCTTATTTTAAGCTACTAATAAACTATAAGCTCTGTTTGGTAATGTTCCTAAAATAAGCTTCTAACTTAAAATAAGAGCTTATTTTGGAACGCTACCTTAGTAGCGTTTCAAAATAAGCTCCTAGCTTCCTAACTTTTTTTTTCATCTTTATCCTTATTATTTTAAAGAAATGACATAATTTACCATTCCCAATTAAAACCCTTTCCCTTCTCCTTTATCCAAAACTTTCACCACAAATATTATTATTATTATTATTATTATTATTATTATTATTATTACTAGTTTTTTTTACACGCATTGCGCGATTGGGATAATGCCCAATGTTTATTATTATTATTATTATTATTATTATTATTATTATTATTATTATTATTATTATTATTATTATTATTATTATTATTATTATTAGGTCATGTGACATGCTAATCTAAATTGTTATTCTTTTCAAATATATTTTTACCAACAGTTGATATAATTTGCTGGTAAATATATAACATTATTTTGTATTATAACTTTGATATTTAATAAAAAAAAAACACTGCACAAAAAAAAAATAATAATAATAGACAATGTAGTGAATATAATCAATTGATGAATTTGAATGCAAATAATATTTTTTTTATATTGGGGAAAAAATAAAGACAATATAACTAATGAAATTATTATTTTTAATTAATTTATTGATAATGAATAAATTTTTTTGAATAAAGACATTGTAAGGACAATGTAGTGAATATAATCAATTGATGAATTTGAATGTAAATAATTTTTATATTGGAGAAAAATAAAGAAAATATAACTAATGAAATTATTTCTCTTATTTAATTTATTGATAATGAATAATTTTTTTTGAATAAAAACATTGTAGACACATAATTCTAAATTAAAAAAATGCATATGTATTATTTTTTTGTTGTAGCTACTAAATTATTATTTAATTTAATAAAATTAAAATAGAGTACTAATTATGCCAACTTTGATTGAGATGAGGTTCGAACCTAAGACCTTTTTATTGAAATCAATGAGTAAGTTAACGGTTAACTAACAGAAATTAACGGAAAATATAATATTTAACGGAAAAGTTAACGGAAATTATAAAATTAAGGATAAATTAGTAAATCTCAAAAAAAAAATTAAAATCTAATCAATCTGAGCCATTCATTTGATTAAAAAATCAATCTAAGCCATTCATTTGATTAACAAATTTGACTGCCATTTTTTCTACCCATTATAAGCCTAACTCTCTTGGGCTCTTATTAGTATAGTAGATAGTAGATTATTGTTATTGTTATTGTTATTGTTATTGTTATTGTTATTGTTATTGTTATTGTTATTGTTATTGTTATTATTATTATTATTATTATTATTATTATTATTATTATTATTATTATTATTATTATTATTATTATTATTATTATTATTATTATGAGATTTGCAACAATATTGCTACTTCATTATGAGATGCTAGATCATGATTATGCTAATAGTTTTATTTCAAAATATTATTTTTTTAAAAAGACAAAATGTTAAATTTTAATATGTAAATAGACTAATTTAAATTTTATGAAGATGTTATTTTTAGTCTTTTTACATTTATCACCTTATCAAAAAGCTAATTTTACAAAACACTTTCAATCATAACAGTTAGCTTAACCGCTCTTCAATTTTCAGCTAGATTTACCAAACAAAGCCTACATTTTAAATAAAAAAAATATTACAGATATCATGTAAAACAATATCACAGAAGACCTATTCTTTCCTTCCTCAATACTCTCCAAATTTAATTTGGGGTTTAGTATGAAAAGAATTAATTAAATTGCCAAAATGAATTGAGGAAAGCCGGCCGGCCACGTACAAGTGGGAAGTTAAGAATGATTGGTTTCCACATGATGAAATTATGCGTTATTGGATTTGATCGCCATCGTTTTCGAGTTAGGTGGTCTGCTTTGAGTTCAAACTTCCAAACTCTTTTTTTTGCAAAATTTTGATTAACAATTTAGCTTTTTTAAATATTTATTTATTTATTACATTATCATTTGTTGGGCTGATGTGTGGAATGTTAATTAAAGTTTAGCTTCCCAGAATGAGCAAGAACCTAAATATAATAAAAGAAACTCATTTAGGAATAAGAAAATATCATTAAAATTTGGACGAAATTTCGATGTGATAATACATTAATGAGAAGTTAATTCGATAAGTTTAGTGATCCTTTTCTTATTCTTCTAATAGATAGAAAAGTGGAAAATAAAAAACAAAGTTCATTTGTATTGCTACTAGTTATAACTTTTGACATAATAATAAATCTTAGACCTAATATTTAAAATATAATCGGCTCGATTATTTGTTTTAAAGAGGATACTGCCTTTTTGTTATATTGTAATTCACAGGGAAGACTTAAATTTATTTAATACCTAGACAGATCATCATAAGATTAAATAATTACATTATTAATATTTTTCTTAGTTATTAATGTTTACGCAACAATTTTTTTTTGAAGGGTCTACGCAACAATTTTACTTGATGAGCATTTGTAGACTTATCAAGCATGACGGTAGTATTGAATTGGCAAAATTTATAAATAAATTATCAGTTTTATAATAAATGGGGACGGGGAGGCAGGACGAGGCTTACTTCAGTGTGGTTCGTATGTTCACAACAGTTACGTGAACAAGTAATTAAGTTCATTTATAAATTAAATCTAGAAAAAAGTGTTAAATTGTCCCCCTAAGTCGAGTGGATAGTGCAATTGGGTCCCCTGAGTAAAAAAAGCTTCATTCAGGTCTCCTAAACCGGTAAAATTGTTCAAATAATTAAGTCCAAGTTGACTTATTTATCAAGTTAAATGCATACGGTGTTGACACGTGTCCTTATTTATATTTTTATTAAAAATATTATTTATTATAAATTAATTAAAATAATAATAGTAAAAAAAAAAAAAAGTCGTGGCCTGTCCTTGAAGATGGAAGATAGCCAAGCCACCGGCTGTCCGGCGTGGACAGCCAGTGGCTGTTATTATTATTATTATTATTATTATTATTATTATTATTATTATTATTAATTTATAATAAATAATATTTTTAATAAAAAAATAAAATAAGGACACGTGTCAACACCGTATGCATTTAACCTAATAAACAAGTCAATTTGAACTTAATTGAACAATTTTACAGGTTTAAGGGACTTGAATGGAGCTTTTTTCACTTAGGGGACCCAATTGTACTATCCACTCGACTTAGGGGGTCAATTTGATACTTTTTTATTAAATCTAATACTTAATTTACGAGAAGCCTGCAATAATTACTGACAATATACTTAAAGTGAAAAGTGTTTTGTAACCCTATCTGATAAAGATCGAATCACAAATAATTCTTTCGATGAGTTAAACTTGAAATATTATGGTTACTATTCCACCCTCCAACCAATTATTAATATAACTCTATTGGAGTTGCCTCCATATTTTTGGTCATTAAATTAAAAAGACGTGCCCATAACTACGTACTAATGCAATATTTACACCGATTGTTAAGTTACAAATTACAAAGGTGTGGTTTATATAGTGGTGAAAATTAAGTAATCTCAAAGTCAATCTTATGCAATTACAAGAGTCCTAAGGATAAGAACAGAATTCTATTCATTCAATAGAATAAGTTATACAATGCAAATAATATATCCATGAGATAGAATCCAGCTACACCTAGAAGACTAGAGTTTTAACATTCCCCTTCAAACCGAGGGTGGCGAGACACAACATGTAACTTGTCCCAAAGAAACGCGAATCTGCGAAGCCAGCAAGGGTTTGGTAAAAATATCAACGAGCTAATCTTTTGGTAGAGTCAAAGTGAACCGAGAGTTCTCCAGAGGTAACCGAACGAAGTGATAGTCAATCTCAATGTGCTTAGTCCGGGCATGAAACACATGATTAACACATATATGTAGCACCTAGATTGTCACACCATAATCTCGGAATTGGCAAAGGATTGGAGACACACCAAGCTCACGTAATAAAGACACAATCCAAGTTATCTCAGCAGAAACATCACATCCGCCAACGCCTTATATTCAGCCTCAGTAAAAGACCTGGCAACCGTATGTTGCTTTTTGCACACCCAAGAAACCATATTCGTACCTAAGAACACAACAAAGCCACTAGTAGACTTCCGATCCTCCTAGCAAGTAGCCCAGTCATAATTGAAGAAAGCATGCAGCTTCGTAGACAGACTCTTGTAAAAATTTCGGGATGTTAACTTGATTGAGACAAAATGATGTGCCGTTGAAAGAGAGATAGGGGTTGCCGGCGGGAGCGAGGCAGTAGATGTGGAGACAGTCCGCTCAGAGCTAGCAGTCCTTTCGTGTGCGTCAGCCATCAAGAACCTGAACTCTGATACCGGATGAGAACAAAATTCTAGTTATTCAATAAAATAGGTTACGCAATGCAAATAATATATCCATGAGATAGAATCCAACTACAACTAGAATACTAGAGTGCATAACACTAAGGGTAAAACTTTTAGTCATGAATTTGATCTCTTAGTGAGGTTATAATATATAGCTTCATTTTGTAGGGTTGTTGATCATATATCCCACACATTGAAATCTAAAGATGTAGTTCAACAAAGTCCGGAGAGTCAAGTTCTGCATAATAGCATGACTTTTGATGTTATATAAGTGTAAAACTTGAAACAAAGGTACATCTTTAATTTTTTTATTATTAATTATAACATTTAGCATAGTAGTAAACATGCAATCTTGAGAGATGTATCAAAGTATATCACAAATATTTACTCTTAGCTTGCTATATCACAAAAATTTACTTTAGGTAAATGTAAACTTGCATTATTAAGGACGGCTTGGATTTGGCTCACAAATTCAAGGAGATTCAGGCATCTCATATAGGTCGGGAGGGAAACAAATGTGCAGATTGGCTTGCCAACATGAGACAATCAATCAGCTGGGGTACGACCATTCTTAACAATGCCTTGGAAAGTTTGCAAGTCCTGCTTCACGCCGACACCATGAACACGCCGAACCTTAGGGTGGAATAATCGCTCACGTTTGAGGGCTTCAGATGTACAAAAAGAAAAAAGAAAAAAAAACTTGCATTATTAATCAAAATTGTAAGATCGAGATCTTCTGGTCTAACAATATCAATTTATAATTTATTTTTAAAAAAAAAATCATAAGCTCAATTTTCAGCTCTGATCTGCAAATATTTTTCTTTTAAATCTAGTCAACAATGATTGGTAGCAAATTGATGAGAGCATGGTATTTATTATAATCGTCACTTTTAACCGGCCCCCAATGAGATCATTCCAATATACATATATAACCAAGTAACCAAGAAATTAAATCAGATTGGCTTAAACCTCTAAGTAAACCAAATTAATTATCACAAAAAGCTTCTGCATCAAAGTGTATCTATCTTTGACTTTGCTTGATAACTCACACAAGAAACTAAGCAAGTTGGAGATGGCTTATAATAATTAATTAAAATGATAGTTTAAAGATTTATATGTGTATATATAGAGACACACGCACTCAACGCATCTTGTTTGATGTGATATCTACAAATCTAATAAAAACTAATAAAGTTAGACCCTTACGGGAACTAAAAAAAAATTGTTGGAATTGTTTGTTGAAATGAATAGTTCATATTATTATGATTTTAGTATTTTTTTTTCTATTTTACCTTCTATTATATCAATTACTTTTTCTAAATACCTCTGTCATTCCCTCAGTGTAAACTTTAATAACGGAATATTCCGTTAACTATTTATTATTATTAACTTACTCAATGATTTTTATAACGAAAATCTTAGGTTCGAACACCATCCCAATCAAAATTGACATAATTATTAAACATATACTATGAATATGTTAGAGTATATTAAAAAATACAATATAAAATTTAACATGAGCTTTGGTTAATTAATTAGAATCACGCATTGGACATTGATGAAACTGTACACCTAATTTACAGTATATATTCAACACAGGTGAGAAACTATGCCTATTATCATTGTCTTTTCGGGGAAGGAGGATTTGGTTATGTTTTTTAAGGTGCACTGCGCCAAGACACTAAAATTACAGTGGAGCACATAGGGAACTAGATCAAATCAAGAATTCATTTATGGCTCACGTCAATTAATTAATAGGGTTTTGTGTTGCAAAAACTATGTTTGGGTACTATCCAGTGAATGTGCTTCCCTCTAAAACTGTTATTGCACCAGTTAATCCAACATTTCTGCCAAAGGTCATAGTTATGCGTTCTTGAAATATTTACTTCTATAAAAAAAAAAATTCGAGAATCTTGCATTGATATGTGTCAGAGGATATCGAATGATACTTTAATAAATTCTAAAACTCTAATTTTAAAATACACATTGGGCATTAGACTATTCTCGAAATGTGCGTGTGGTAACTAGTATATCATGATGCCCAATGTATATTTTTTAATTAGTGTTTTAAAATTATCCATTGTTGTTGAAATTGGGGATATATTCTAACCTTTTGGGAGAGAAGAAAGTTGTATCAGAATTATCCATTATGGTGTTGTTTGGCAGAGTTTATAACTTATTTTAAGCTACTAATAAGCTATAAGCTCTGTTTGGTAATGTTCCCAAAATAAGCTAAGTAGTTTAAAATAAGAGCTTATTTTGAAAAGCTACCTTAAGTAGCTTTCAAAATAAGCTAGAAGTTTCCTAACTTTTTTCCATCTTTATCCTTATTATCAACTATTATATATATATATATATATATATATATATATATATATATATATATATATATATATATATATACTAATACTAATAAGAGCCAAAGAGAGCTAGGCCTATAATGGGTAGAAAATATGACGGTTAAATTTTTAAATAAAATAAATGGTTCAAATTGATTAGATTTTAAATTTTTCTTAAGATTTCTTAATTTATCGCTAAACCCTAAACCCTAATTTATCCTTAATGAATATGATTATCTGCTAATTTTTCTATTAAATATTATATTTTTCGTTAATTTCCGTTAGTTCATTATATTGTTAACTTACTTGATTTCAATAAGAAATGTCTTAGGTTCGAACCCCATCCCAATCAAAGTTGACATAATTAGTATTCTATTTTACTCTTATTAAATTAAATAATAATTTAGTAGCTACAATAAAATAATAATAATAATAATAATAATACATATGCATTTCTTTAATTTAGAATTATGTGTCTACAATGTCTTTATTCAAAAAAAAATATTCAATATCAATAAATCAATAAATTAAATAAGAGAAATAATTTAATTAGTTATATATTTTTTTAAAACAATTTCATTAGTTATATTGTCTTTATTTTTCTCCAATATAAAAATTCTTTATATTCAAATTCATCAATTGATTATATTCGCTACATTGTCCCTATAATATCTTTATTAAAACAAATATTCATTAGTTATATTGTCTTTATTTTTGTCCAAAGTAAAAATTATTTACATTCAAATTCATCAATCGATTATATTCACTACATTGTCTATTATCTTTTTTGTGCACTCTTTTTTAATTAAATATCAAAGTTATAATACAAAATAATGCTATATATTTATTTACCAAGTATTTTATTAATACCAAGAAAAAATTTAAAAATATATAATTAATAAAGCCAATCATAACCAAGTGGCTTGTGGTCCACTGGTATCCGATTGGCCCCTTATGTGGGATGTCTTAGGTTTGAGTCTCGGTGTAGGCGTAGATAGTATATGGGTATCCCCCTTCCTTTGTAATAAAAACAAAAAACAAAAAATAAAGTTAATTATATTAACTACTTGAGGGATTTTGACAATCAGCTGAGCCAGCGAAATTGGCTCTATAGTAAAAAAAATGGGGAAATCATTCTAAAAAAGGCTAAGTGAAAATATTGTAAATTGCAATGTTTGTATTTTCAGTGGTTTGGAACAAATTGTTGCTTCAAACTGTTGAATAACCAAACACTTTCTTTAACATTTTGATATTTGGGTTACATCATATTTACCAATCGTCCAATATCTTAGAGTTACACTATAATTAAAAATTTTAAATTTTTACTACATCTAAATTCCTTAAATTAGGAATTTCTTTATCCATAATAATTTATTCAACAATAATAGTTGAACTAAATGAACACTAAGCAAAACATCTAAAAGACTGGTACCGTTGATTCATTCATTGATCTTGTATATATGTACTATGAAAATTACTTATAAACATTGGGTAGAAAAAATGACCGTCAAATTATTAAATCAAATGAATGGTTCAGATTATTCAGATTTTAATTTTTCCTTCAGATTTTTTAATTTATCCTTAATTTTATGAATATCCATTAACTTTTTCGTTAAATACCATTAATTCACCGTTAGTCTAATTCTAATATTAAAGTCTAATATAAAATTATAACTACACCATTAATATAATTCTATTATTAAAGTGTTAATAGAACTCTAACCACAAATCCTACTGTCGAAATCTCCTCATCATACAATATTAGTATATACTTAATATTTTTATGCCCTAATTTTTATTTGCTCTCTCTTATGTCCCGTATTTGGTTTCAACCATACCTATACAATTATTTTATTGACAATTATAAGCAATCTTGAATATATTATCTTGCATTTGTAAACTTAGAATTACATATTTAAATATGCAAATTCAACATTCAATTATCTATGCATAAACAATTCCAATATAATCCTGTCTTGATATACTTTAAAGTACTTATTTGAAAAAAAAAATATTGGGCATTATCCCAATTGCGCAATGCGCGTAAAAAACTAGTTTTAAATAAATGGCATCTTTTACTGTTCTTAATTAAAACTCTTTTGACATTTTTTATTATCCTATATTTTTATTCATCCTCTTCCGTAACTATTCACCGCCCAATAACTCTTTCAAAATTCAAACTTCAATCGTCCGTTCATAAATAAATGACAACCTTTACCCTTACCAATTAAAACTTTTTTTCTTTTGTTTTAATTTAATATACGTTTCATATATATTATAAAAACAAAAACTTTTTTTATAAATTAAATATATCTCATATATTTAATAATACTAAATAAAATAATAATCACAACATTTAAATTTTATGGAAATATTTTTTTTAATCTTTTTACATTTATCAGCTTGTCAAAAAGTTAATTTTACTAAATATTTTACATAATCAACTTAACAGCTCTTCAATTTTCAGCTTCTAACTTATAACTTTTTAACTTTGAGCTATTTTTTTTAGCTAAGTTTGTCAAACATAATCTATATGTTGTCACAAATATCCCGCAAATTCCTATAATATCTAATCAAGTCTTAATTAAAAAGGGGTGTAAGATTATATTTCGGGCAACCTCAAGATAAATGATTGTCGTTTTCCAAAAAAAATTTTAAAAAATTAAAAAGATGATTGTCTGATTATGTCAGATGGCAGCAGAATTCACCAATCATCATATTTTTTTTTATCGACAAGGAATGGATTAAATAAAACTACAAGTAACTCGGTTCTCCAAAAAATAAATAAATAAATAAATAAATAAATAAATAAATAAAAAGTAACTAAGAGCACTATAGTATGAAAAGACAGCCGTGTTGATGAATAAATTGCCACGTTTTAATGTTAAAATGTGAGTATTATTTGATGATATAAAAATATATTGTTGAATAATTTGTCATGATTAGTGTTAAATTTTTAGCATTATTACTTGATGGCAAACAAATGTATTATATATATATATATATATATATATATATATATATATATATATACACGTTTTCAGTGTTGAATTAAATTAATATTAAATTTATTTAACAACATAATTGATGTTATAAATTGAAATAATAATCCTAACATAAATTGATTGGCTTAAGCTTGAATTCAACGAGTAACAAGAAAATAAAGTTCTTAGTCATTTAGAGTGGTTTGCGATCTAAATGCTATTATAGTAATATTAGTGTGACCGATTTTTTTTTTTTGTTATATTTAAGGACTATTTAAGACTATCTAGCAGTGAAATCTAGACGTAACAAGAAAGTTAATAATACAAAGACATGTATACATGAGCAATTGGCCTTTGCCACTCATGGCTAGCTATACTCATATATAAGACCATTTCAAGATTGATAGATGGAATTGAAAGGTAATATATAATTCAACAATAAATTAGTCATTAAAATTTAAATTTAAAATTTTATTTAAGAAAAGACAAACTCTTTTAACTTAACCAGTTAATAATCTATGTCTATTATTATTTCTCATTTTTATCATTTTTTTCATATATAGATTGTAGAAAATTTTGTGTATCGTTTCAAAATCAGATTGATAATAATTTCTCTAGTGGCTTCTTACTTCAATCTCTTGTCACTATGACCTCACCATCAAACCAGGGGAGACAAACTAAAATATCTCAAGTAATAATTTTGCACTGCAAAAATCTCTCAACATTTATTAATATTAATGGATACATTATATTTGCTTTCACTTTCAGCATAAGTGCATGGGTATGTTTTAGATAATCTGTCACTAAGTGGTAGAAACTAGGAAACGCCCATTTCAATGGAGATAGAATTTGAACTGTATATTTTGTGTACTCCTTTTTTTTTTTTTTTTGTTCTTTTTTGACTTTTCACGTGTTACATTTTGAAAATTTGAATTTCTTTTTGTTTTTCAAAATATTCAGGAAAAATTATTCCTGAAGAATTCAAGGTACAATGAATTACTAGGTGGTATCTTTAAGACTCTTGAATTTATACTTTTTCTAATATCATGAACAGAAATTGTCAGTATTTTATTACAATATTTGTTGAATTTTCTTTGAAAGAATCATATTAGTTTGACGACCTCTTTAGACTATTGGTGTCTTTAGAATTTTGTGCGTGCACTAAGTTATTTAATTCTTTATTTTGCGTTGAAAATTTTCAAATATGAATATAGTGAATGAGAGTGGTACATCAAGGAAAATGGTAGCCTATATTGGAATACTCTTATATGTATATGTGTGTGTATATAATTAAATTGATGAAAAATGGTTTATAAAATTAATTTCATGAATGGAAGAATGGTTTATTGGCTATTGATATTTACTAATTATATCCTAGACGTTTAATTGGATCATAATTGATTCATTTGACTATTGATTTTGTTCCAGATTTGATTCGAACTCCGGTTAAATATTTGTTAACTACTGCAATCCAAAGTGTCAATTCTCGACCACCGGGGTTTGATCCTATGACCTTCCCTCAAGGGGAGCCACATAGGTGTCATCTGAGCACCAGGTGCTTGGCTTTAATAGGTGTTTAATTTAAGGTAATAATGTAAAAATTACCTAACAGAATTAATCACCTCTCCAATTTTGCAAATTTTAGAGTATTGAAACAAATGATATAATCACATCAAATTTGGGGTAAAGACTTATCAATAGTTTGGTCCCGGTAAATTATTGTGTGGACCATAACAAAAAATACATTTTAATATACTAAAAGTACATTATTCGTGTACTGCATGTACATTATACAAAATAATGTACTTTTGTTACTCAAATAATATACTTTTCTTAAATACAATGTACATTTTTAATATATTAAAAGTATATTATTTGTATACTGAATGTACATTATTTTATAATATGGTCACAATAATGATTAAGTATGGTCAAAATTGGGTTATGCATCAACCTATTCTTCACATTCCGACTAATGATGAATCTAGTGTATAAAGTTTAATTATGAACCCATTTTGCCTGGGTAACAAACCAATTTTTACATTCTGACCCTTAAATTTAACTCATAATAAACAAATATTTAACATGAGTACCAAATTCAAATTAAAATCAATAATCAAGGGACTAATTAAATTGTAATGATGAAAATTGATAAATATCAATAATTAAGAGATCATTCTTCGAATTAACTCTATCGATTTATTATAACGTTTAAACTGACTTATGCCTAATATAACAAAAACAATTTACCAATAAAAGTTAAATAATTCAAAAATTAAATTAGCAAATCAAGAGCTTGTAGACAATACAAAATTTGGTTGATAGAAGCTATATTGGAACTATCGGATAGCTTAGGTCTTAATTAACGTTAAACTGAAACTTGCCGGCAATCATCAGTTCAACGGTTGATAAATGTTATTCACATTATCTAATCCAAAAGTCTATCACAACATTGTTATGAGTTATGACAATTTGACAATCACAACAATTTAACCCAAAGTCTATGAGAACTGCAGTGATCGATATGATGTATTCCAAATTATTACTCGCTCTCAATAATATTCAAAACTCGAGTATTTTATTTCCTTTGTTAAGAAAAACAAGATTAATAAATCAAAAAAAAAAAAAAGAACAAAAAAACAAACAAAAAAAAAACAAAAAAAAACAAAAAAAAAAACAAAAAAAAAAAACAAAAACAAAAACAAAAACAAAAACAAAACAAAACAAAATAAAAACAAAAACAAAAACAAAAACAAAAAAGAACAAAAAATACAAGATTTACTTGGCTTGACAGTGTGCGCGCCTACGTCGTACATAGAAGCGATTAAGTTCTTTATTAATTGTGATGATAATATATTTAGATTTACAAATACCATATTTATATATAACTCTAATTATGGTACATTTATAAAATTACCCTTATACCTTACATGTCGCTCCATTCCACTCCGCTCTACTCATTTTGCTTCATTGCACTCCAGGGTACTTGTAATCTTCTAGTAACCTATGAAACATATACATTTTTTAATGGATAATATATAAATGTGATATTAAACAAATTAGGTGAAGATAAAGTGTAAATTCAATTACACTTAATACTACAAATGATCTTCTGACTATTGGACTAGTATTCCTTTTAGTTCTCGACTTTCAATTTGATCAAAACACATATCTTGACTTCCATTTTTATCATAAATAATCCCCTGTCAAGATTTCTGTTAGATGGATGTTAAATCTATGGGTATTATCGTCAAATTAATTAATATGGTTATGATTATCTCTTTTAAAGAATTATGGTGGTTAATTTAATATAATTATGGTGACCTCTTTTAATTAGAGAATTATATATATAGTTAAAATGAGATCAAATTCTTATTGAATTAAAATGTATGAGAAATGATTATTTTTTTTTAATATTGTCAAATACATTTATCTTTTTAATTTATGGAAAATCAGCATCTACTACCTAGAGGTGTGATCTGGGTGCAGTGAAATTTATCTTGTGACCTAGAAGGCAAAAGACTACAATGAGGTAATTAAACCAGCCTATGTAGGTTGCGCATAACTTATCGGCTCAAACTAAGAAGACCAACAAGCAGCTTCTACTGGTTATCAAGTCAACTGTTTGACCAACTCGGCTATGGATTTTCTCAAAATGCATTTATTTAATTTAATATGAACATAATCCATGGATTGCTCCGATAGCCTAATGTCACGCAATCACGCCTATGCCCTACATAATTCTCTAGAAGATGTAATGGTAATCATATTAATTAATTTGACGATAGTATCCCTAGATTTAACACACATTTAACATTAATTTTAATGGATAGCTATTTGTGATCAAAAATAAAAAGTCAAGGTACGTGTTTTGGTCGAATTAAAAGTCAATGACTAAAATAAGTACTAACTCAATAGTTAGAGGACCGTTTATGGTATTAACTAATTCAATTAGCTTATCACATATTACATACATACTATAGAGGTGTGTTTATATTTTAGTTAATTAATGTTGAAAAGAATTCACGTTAATATCGAATTGAGTTAATTCTCAAAATGGTCCTTCAATTATGGCCTTTTCTCAAAGTGGTCCTTTAACTTTTAATTTCTCCAAAGTGGTCCTCCGACTTTTGAATTTTAAGCTAAAATGGTCACCCGTTAGCTTTGGCGTTAAGTTGGTGTTAAAATGAAGGGTAAAATTGGAAATTTAAGTTTTACACTTCAATTTAAAGCAATTTGTGATTCCTTTTAGCAATCTGCGCACATATTTCTTCAAATTAGGTTTTTGTTCTCCTAAATCTGCAATCAAAATGTGATATAATCAACTAGAAGGCCAAAAATCTTTGCCTTTGGAAGTTTGTGGATGAAGTTGAAGATGAACTTTTTTAGTCTTCTAGTTGATTATCTCACATTTTGATTGCAGATTTAGGAAAGCAAAAGCCTAATTTGAAGAAATATGTACGCAGACTGCTGAAAGGAATCACAGATTGCTTTAAATTGGAGTGCAAAATTTAAATTTTTAATTTTACCATTTATTTTAACACCAATTTAACGTCAAAGCTAACAGGAAACTATTTTGACTTAAAATTTAAAAGTCGGTGAACCACTTTAAAAAATTAAAAATCAAAGAATCAAATTAAGAAAAGACTATAGTCGAAGGACCATTTTAGGAATTAACTCAATCGAATTTATTTGTCAAAAATCCTGACTTTTGGACCGAGGGAGTGGACAAAAGCTGAGAATTGAAAATTTTGAAGAGTCGAACGAAACGGCATGCAATAGACTCCGTAAATGTTTTATTAGGGATGTCACTGAATTTTAATATTAGAAAACTGTGAACAGTCAACTGTTAAAATTATTTATTAATGTTATAAATGACATAATGACTAGGATATGTTTATAAAAAAAAAAATTGAAATAAAGGATATGTTTATAATTTTTTATGATTTTAATTTGATACATACATATATATCATAAATAATTGTACAGAATATTATTAAAAATTATTAGTGATAATATCATTTATAAGCATATATGTTTTATATAATTATACTGGTTTAAATGCGGACAGACGGACAGTGTTGCCCGTTCGGTCAGTACGAATTCACAATTAGATATGTAAAAATGCACCACACAGTATTCAGAAATGCATCAATGCACCACAAAATGCCACCATACACCAAAAAAAATAAAAAATGCATCACACTGTACCACACCTAATAGTGCATTTTCGAACATTTTGTGAGTGCATTTATACGTAACTAATGGTGAATGACCACACGACCGCACGAGAAGCACCGTCCGCACAGAAACCTGAACCTTATACTAAGTACGTGCAATTAGCATCGACATTAATCAATATTATAAAAATTATTTATCCATTCATCCATCATATTATGTAGTATGAACAAGAACAACACTACATAGGACCGTAGTTGTTGTAAGAACTAAGAAGTGGTGGTCAGTGGTTTGTTCTGTACCCACTTGGCATTTAATTGCCGACTTTGACTAAATACAATTTATTGTTTTGTCTTTTCATTTCTATTTTGGCAATTTGGCTTTGTGGGCTGGTAATAATATAATTAAACTAATATAGAATCTTGGCATTCCATGTTCGGGAAGAGAATGACATTTTAACGATTTATTATTATTATTATTTTAAAAATATATAGAGAATTTAAATTTTGTGAATTAAGTAAATGCATTTTATAATTAAAAACAAAGAGTGAATTATGAAAATTTAGAGAAACGAAAAACAAAGTGATGGTCGGGTTACATATAAGACGACAACTGTATTGGTTCAACAGACAACAACCTCAATGTAGTAATGGTTCCGTTCTACTACCAATTTGTCGGACACCACATCAGCAACTTCTATGTAGTATGATTGACCTAAGCGTCTAGCTAAGTAACGCCACATTAGTTCTGTCAACTGCTCACCTTCATGATGTCCCAACGAAGACGCCAACTCACTTCACTTGTACTTTTACCAATCAAGGTTGAGAGCCTCTCGAGCTCTCTATTAGAATAATGTCTAGACAATTATATCCAAATTATTGACATTGGTTAGTATAAATATCACTTTTCTATTAGAATATTGACTTGTTCATTTATTTTTAAAATCATTGTATTACTTTTCCCGTGCATATTTGGTTTTGATAGTTCCTATTATTGTTGAAAGAATCCTAAAGTACCCAACCCTCAAATATGTAAATAGGGCCCCAAGTTGAAGGCCAAAGAAAAATGGGGCCCAAATCGAAGCCCAATGGAAACTGTGGCTACACAATTTAATAGATATATATTAATGCTCTCGTTGCCTTCGAACTGGGTGTTTGGTCTAGTGGTATGATTCTCGCTTCGGGTGCGAGAGGTCGCGAGTTCGATTCTCGCAACACCCCTGAAACCTGGTTTTGGCCCCTGTTACCCTGTATGTGACTACACAGCTGGACCACCGTCCTTCATTAGAACCTAAAATTGTTCAGAACAAATGTGTTCAGGTTTTTCGTATGCATAAACAATATAAATTATAGATATGATTCATTTTAGTTTTAGGACCTAGGAGTGGTTACAGGTTAGTCAATGTAATCACGCTCAGAGTATAAAAGATAAAAGTAAACTGAAAACACAAGAATCCAAAGCAAAGAATTCTCCGATCCCCTGATCTTGTCTGTTGAGCCATTGAGTCCCCGTGATTTGCATCATCTGATCATTCCAAATGTTCTATCGGGTCAGGATCTTGGGTTAGGATCCAACCTTTTGGAAGAAGAAGAAGAATTCTCCGATGCCTTAACCTCAAGAAAATTTGGAACCCCTTTCTCAAAATATTTATACACTGAGATGCTTGATCAAAAAAGGAAACAAATCTCCTAAATTAATACCACCAAATTCCCGATCAATCATGCCTGCATTTAGTGCTAACTGTAAGATTTTCCCTTATAATATATATTGATATTATATATTAGGGCCTTAATTAAGTGGTGCAAGTTGACTAGGCTTATTAAGTGGTGTGGTTGGACTTAATAACTAGTAGTTGTTAGTCAACCAAACTATGTGCCTAATATAATCCTGGATTGATGGGATACAGGATGGTTGTTGTTAGCACATTCAGTTACGGTACTCAGACCGCTCAGTAGATACCAATACACCATCTAGGGTTCTGAGTCAGGTCTGAGACAAAACATGGCTGACGGTCTACCGTTAAGAGTGGCAACACGACAGGAACATCAACTATGGCTGGAGATCAACACGGCTACGCTTCCGCTATCATACGATGTTAGGTTTCTCGTATACTGTGGTTCATATAGTTAGACTATTGTATATCTAACATTTGGTTTCAGAGCCTTTATAATCTCTGTCTGGTTGATTGTTTTGCCTAAAACAATATTAAGTTAAAGTTTTCATATACATCAAGTTTTTGTATATGTTTCATATATTAATTCGTTGAAATATGCATACAAAATATATCTATTCAGTCATGATATAATTAAGTAATTTAGTATGTATGTTTTGAGTATTAATTAGTATTGATACTGCCGTAATTAATCTTAAGAGCCTAAAGCATAATTTTGAAATTATTTTCAAAATTCTTAATTTTTCTCTACTGCCATGTTTTATCATTGAGCCGGCGACTGTAGATGGATTGAGAGACGGCGGAAACTTAAAAAAAAAAAAAAAATCAGTTCTTCTGTCCCATTCGACACTGCTTCATCGCTGCTGATTCTCACGGCATATAGGGTTGCTTTAGGCTAATTAATTTGAGGAAGATGATGGTGGAATGTTATGTGGGCCGGGTCTGGCCCATTCGGCCAGACCTGGACTATTAAAAAAAAATCTTGGGCCTGTTTTGTTTTATTGGGCTTGCTTCAGTTTCTCCATCATCATATTTGAACTTCTTCTAACTTAATTGATCAAATTAATTTCTCTTTCAGTTATTATTAAATTATCATTCAATTTGGGACAAATATTAAGTTTTAATTTGCTGTTTGAATTTTAATTTAATATTAAGGTGCACATTAAATTGTTTCAAGTATTACAATTTATTAAGAAAATATGGGTTAATAATATATTAATATGCAAATCCAAGCACGCTACGTATATTTATTAAATAATTATTTTATTGTTATAATTATACATTCGTAATAGCATGCATTAAGGTTGGATTTAGCATATTATTAACTCATAAATTCATTATCAAATATCATTCAATTTTGGATCGTTAGGCCAATTTTAGTCATTACGGCCTATTAAAGGTAGTTTGTTGTGGTTTCCCCTTAATTTTGAGCACATTTTAGTATTATGTGTCTCTGGGACTTTAGAACCTATTTTGAACAAGCTATTTGGGACCTATCATGGGTCATTAAGTATGAATCCCACCATTTTGATTGATATTTTAATAATAATTATAACTCCTTATAACATGTTTATTAAGTTTTAATTATTACTAACTACCATATTTTATAATGGTATTCATCGTTGGTAATAATATTAAGTTTTGGGTCTACTTCAGTATTAGACCAATGTCCATCCATGTTATAATTCACTTGGGTCATTGAGATTTATGAGCCTAATTTGAGTGAATAAGTGCTATAATTATTGTTTTGGCCTGTTTAGAGATATTAAAGATTTAATTGTTATTTTGGCCATTAAGAACTATAACTATTGTTTAAGTTGATTAAATTTTAATCTATCAATAGTTTTTAGGGCTTTAATAATATTAAGTCTTTAATTTTATGGCAAAAGCAATATAGTTGGTATATTGTCATAATAATGGTAATTTGGTTATTACCTTAACTTCAGTCTCCCTAAGTATCATAATAATCATGGTTAATTATTATGTGATAAATTGAGATTAGCATTTGGCATCCCTTAATTACAGTTTTGCCTTTATTGTAATTATTATTAATTGGCATTATTAATTACTGTTATTAAGTTTAAGGGGCTAATCTCATTTTATTACCTTTCATAATAATTATTATTTCATGGTAATCTGCTATATTTGGTACATTGGCATGATTACCACTTCATTTTACATGACTATTAATGTTGGTAATTAAGTCCTACCAATAAATTTTTAATGTACCATTGGACGCTCATCGAGGCTAGTGACACCGACAGTGAAGATGAGAGAACTCTGGAGTTTTTTTCTTCTCTTGTGGATTATCATCGTTGTTAGCGCAATGGAGAGATGCGGTTTGCATCATTAAGGTTAGCCATTAATTATCTTTTACAGTTATTATTGATAATTAGTGTTACAGTTACAGTTAACCGCTAATTTGGACTAGTCACATATTTTATCTTTAGAAAATGAAAACATTTAAAGGTGCATTACCATACTTTGATTTGTCATTATTATTAATGTTAATAGTGATTATAATGTTACTTATTGCTATTAATAATTAATTAATGATGACATTAATATTGTTATGGTATTCAGTTATGCACCTTGAACTGTTTCCAAATAAATTTATGTGACAATATTCCAGTACAGAAAATAATTTTTCTTGACATTAATGTTTTTCGGACTTCAAATTTTATCAAGTTTTTAAAATTTTATCCGAAAACGTTTATAAATGTTAGCGGTTTTAACCATTGTTTTTCCATATTTAGTCTCCTACTTAATGTGATAATATTATTATGGCTATTTTGGTTATTTGCAATTTTGCCATTAATAATAATAATATTATTATTAACTGAGTTATGGAGAGTGATTTTGAGTCAATTTAGTAATGTTGGAAAAACATATTTTCTAGGCATTTGACTTTTGCCATTAATTCCATAATTCATTTAGTTCTTTGAATTATGACTGTCCATATTTGGTTAAGTATAAATAAATGAATATTTTGTTTAAATTCATATTCTTTAGTTGGTTCATACTCCTTAGATTGTTTTATGCATTCGATCATATTAAGTGCATAATATTAAGTTTAATTATGCAATTAGGGTTTGTGAGATTTTGATTTACAAATGATAGCATATCCTTTTGGTTTGATGTTGTTTGAATTTGTAAATTCAGTTATTTCTCATAAATTTGATCTTTATGCATTAAAACATTTTACCATGAGCTTACAATTTAAAAATTTTAAAGTATATATTCAGTACATTATTATTCAACATGTTGAGTATCTTTTGGTTTGGGCTCATCGGTGTTTGAATATTAAGTTTATACTTTAAAATCTCATATTGTAAATTGCTTTAAGTTATGCAATTTATTTGGAATATATGAGTTTAATGCTTAATTTTATGCATATTTGTCCACCGCATAATATTCTGTTTTAAATTATGCAATTTTATTATGCCTTTAGCAATGCATACTTTGAGATGGAATTATATTAGTTCCTATTTAAGTTGGACTTACGCATAAACTTTAGTTGCAGTAGTGCCTGAATTTAAGCACGTTTAGTCCGCTAATTTAGTTCACCATTTAAGCTTTAATCATAGGTGAACCATACAGTTTTTTGGTGTATATCCTCCAATTTTAGGTTCATACCCCCAAACAATTATACATTAAGTATATATAAATCGGAGAGACATACTAGTTTTAATGGTCATGACTTAAGAACATCTTGAGCCACTAGTCTCCTTAAATTGATACTCTATTTAAGGAATTGGTTTTCAGTGAGACTTAGTCTCTAACCGCCTTTCCTTGGAGTATATTTAGATTTTCCCATCACAATCTGGTATAATCTGTTTGTCAAAATTTTAAGTATTTCTTGCCAATGTGATTTTATTTCGGTTCATTAAAGACTAGCAAAAGCATCTTTAATTTATTGAAATATCTTGAGTTTTCAATCTTGGTTAATTAAGAAAATGCTACAGCATATTTGGCTACCTAAGATTGTTAAGTTTTAATCATATAAAGTTTAGGCAAGAATTTGATAATTGTCTAGTGATCTTATAATTTTAATTTGGTTTTGGATTAGCCACAGCATCCTTAATCTGTTAAAATTATATATTAAGCGGTTTATTTTGATCACATAAAGTTTTAGAGATATCATTTGTGATTAATTGTATGTAATATGATGAAATTTAGCCCACAGGCAATTTCGTTATATTTGTATAATTAATCAGGATGAAATACTGGACTACAGTCATAATTTAGCCCACAGGCAATTATGTATCGGAATGTAGTTTAGTAGTTTTATCAGTGACGATAGAAATAAATCAATTTATTTACTTTATGGTTATTTGTAAATAATTTCCAATTCTATCATGAAGTTTAATTTTATGATGTAAACTTTAGATCATATTTCTTAATTTGCCCACAGGGATTAAGAAAATGAACATGATTTCTTAAGTTTTATCATAATGGTTGTAGTGAATCTTATTGACTAAAACTTTAGCCTACAGGCAAGTTTTATGTCATTTGATTCTTCAACTCATTTGATAATGGTTTCATCATAAATAAATTTTTCAGTTGGATCTAATTGAGTAAAACTTTAGCCCACAGGCAAGTTTTATGTCTCTAGATTCTTCTGGCTCTTTAGTAATTGTGGAAAATATTATCATAAGGGTTTCTTAATTGGATTTCATAGAATTAAAACTTTAGCCCACAGGCAAGTTTTATGTCAATAAATCCCTCAACCCATTAGATAATAATTTTATCACAATTCTTAGAATTTATAAATTTAGTTCAATTATAATTCTAAGTTTCATGGTTTGCATTGGCAAAACATGTTTTTCAGTCACTTCCCAAAATTTAGCAACTTTTATTAATTGATCCACGAATCTTGCTCGGTTCTTCGGACTAACTGTAGTAAGTTACGTGATTTGACATACATATTTTGGATTCCATTAATAATAAAATGTATTTTTTTGAGCCAAATTCTAACTTGGTTTTGGAAGGTGTATTTTTATTTTAGTATGTCCGACTATGGTGGGGATTATATCTTCATTATTTAGTTAGACTTTAATTGGAACCAAAAATTGATTATTTAGTATGTCCAACTAATGGTGGGGAATTATGTCTTCATTTGTTAGTTGGTCAATAAATCAATTATGAGTATGTATGTTATTAAGTTCATTTTATTAATTTCGCTGAAGAATGTTTTAATCAGTGGGAGTGATCATTTAGAAAAGGATCATTAAGATACTCCACTAAAGTTTATGGATTTAAATGGCTTCATACATCCTAAATTTGATTGTATGTCAAACAATAAGTCCATAAGATTCCACAAGTATTAATCTTGTATTTGTTCATATAAATTCATAAGTTCAAATTATTGAACATTTGGTTGTGCAACATATTTATGAAAATGTTGTAACAATATTAAGGAATTTATTATAACAAAACATTTAACTTGTGGTGCACTGTCAATTAATAAATTCTTCAGTGATTAATAGGGTCTTTAGTTTCTTCAAAATTGATCCTGTGCCATTTTGGTTTGTAAGGCTCAGAACAATTTTGTGGGACACATAAGTAAGACTCATTATGTTCCGTTCATTTAAAGTGAACATTGAAGTTATTTGGGAAGTTATGGTGTATGATTAAGATTCCAAATTCATGGACTTAGACCTTTGGTTTATTGTCTAAGTTATTGGAATGCTTCTGTGACTTGACTATCTTTTGGCAATTTTTGATGAGTGGGAGTGACAGACGTGTCAACTTCAAGCTCTTAGCTGTTAGAGATAGTACTTAAAGTTAACTTATAAAGAAGTCATGGAATATAGTTAGCATTATGCTAACATTAAGAGATCTCTACTTAAGGCATGCTTATAAAGTTTTAGAGATCATACAGTATACTCTTCTGTACAATTTGGATGTGTTTCTCCTTCAGTTGTGCACATAATGTATTTTGAGAAACATCCCTTAAGGTACCGAGAATAAACATAGGATTTGTTCATTAAGGACCTAAGTTGAAGAATTAAAATGCATGTGACCATAATGGATACTACTCTGATTAAATAGAGGACATATCACTATGATTCGTGTGTTTTGTTCTTTGATGATGGTTGTGCTGGTACTTGCACCAAGTGGGAGAATGTAAGATTTTCCCTTATAATATATATTGATATTATATATTAGGGCCTTAATTAAGTGGTGCAAGTTGACTAGGCTTATTAAGTGGTGTGGTTGGACTTAATAACTAGTAGTTGTTAGTCAACCAAACTCTGTGCCTAATATAATCCTGGATTGATGGGATACAGGATGGTTGTTGTTAGCACATTCAGTTACGGTACTCAGACCGCTCAGTAAATACCAATACACCATCTAGGGTTCTGAGTCAGGTCTGAGACAAAACATGGCTGACGGTTTACCGTTAAGAGTGACAACACGACAGGAACATCAACTATGGCTGGAGATCAACACGGCTACGCTTCCGCTATCATACGAGGTTAGGTTTCTCGTATACTGTGGTTCATATAGTTAGACTATTGTATATCTAACACTAACAACCTACCAAAAGTACAAGATCATGTTCCAAATTTAGAAAAAACAAACTATTTTATTAAGGAAATACACCTACATAAATCTCTATCTTTGTTGCATCGAAATCTCGTCAATACTTATGAAAATCCTCCTCAATAACCACTTGACAACCTAACCCGAGGATCTAGTGGTCTAACACTCTCTCAGATGCTTTCCGACCAACCACTCTAGGGTTGACCATTTGGATCTCAGTGCCCTATTCATCAATTCCATCAAAATTTTCTCATTTTTAATGTATGCACTGTTTTAAATTATAAATGATTGTGAAATTAAGTTTTTAAATTTGCTAATTATGCACAAATTATATAGGGTATTTTTTGTTTTCTTCTCTTTTCTTTTTGGTGTACAATTTACTATGAATTTTTAAGTGATAGTTAGAATAACCTTATTTGAAGTGTTGGTGAACTTAAATCATGGTAGATCACTCATAGTCCCATTGTCAAATGATTAAGATGGGAGAGGGAGACAACAATCTGCATATGCATATTATAGGGGCAATAATGCAATATGGGAGCAACCTCTCAAAGTGAGGGGTTTCTTGTGCGCAGTGAGCAAAGGTCTAACCTCTGTGGTTCATGTTCAGTTAAGTTACCATGATTTACATCCTCATAAATACTCTGTCAGGTCGGAGTGTAGGACCCTTAAGGTTGGGGTTCAGCCTTTTGGAAAAATATTATAGGGGCAATATGACATTTGTGTAGAAAGAATATTATAGGGGCAATATTAGGGTTGGGGTTCAGCATTTAATGATATTCGATTCACCACATTTATAGAAAAGTTAATTTCTCTACAAATTGAATTACGAATTCCCACACCAAGACTATGTGGTTTAATGGTATCCAGGTTGGATTTCCATTTGAAATGTTATGAGTTCTCGAGCCTCAGTGGAGGCGTTATTGGTTCTTTGTGTTTCAGTAAATTGAGAATGTATATGAACAGATACTACAATGTAATAGGGTCAGAAACATTCAAAAAAAAAAAGAATTACGAATTACGAATTCCCACAATCATAATGAACATAAACTTTGGTATTTTGAGAAACCTTCAAAAGGAATTAGATTTTTTTTTCCTTTGCTGATCTTGTTAGTGTTTTACAACTTAGATTGATGTTATGTTTTTTTATTATATTTATTCTGTGGTACCTAAATTATATATATTTCCTAGAAAAAAATGACACTTTTTTCATGAATTATATGATTATAGCGTTTTTGTCCCTTGAATTATTCATGTATTTATAATTTATATTAATCCCCTCAATTATATTAAAAGTAGCGGATTTTTCTATTTTATATGGAGTATTAAATTGACACTTTTATCCTTAAAAATTAAGTATTTCATTTTTTTTCTTAACAAATCATTGCTTATATGCGGGCTTATATGCGGGAATCATAATAAATGTGGAAAGAGCAAACACCATTTGTAAATATTATAATTATAATTTTAAGATAATGCTAGAAAAAAATTAAGACTTCAACACAAATAATTTATTAATGTTAATTAATTATAACACTAATATTAATTTTACTAGATTTGATCACGGTTCTAGTTCTGAGCCGACGGTTCATGATTTTGAGAAATGAAAAATTGGCGATTCCGATTTGAATCGCCTGTTCGAACCTTTTTTGGGTAAATTATATTTTCTATTTTATAATAATCCAAATTCACTTATTTGTATTCTTTTTTTTTTTTTTTGGGTTAGAAATCGGAGGCGGTTCCGATATTCAATTTTAATAAACCCAAGCCGAGATTGTTTGGGTTCTGGTTCTAAACTGCAACAGTAACCGTTCTTACGATTTCGATTTCAATTCAATTCGATTTGCTGTGGTTATCTTTAAATGTTATTAACATTAGCTTAAATTTTTAATTATAATATTTACAAATGATGTGCTCTTTTTGTATTTATACTGATTCATAGATGTAAGCAATAATTTGTTAGAAGACAAAAATAAATGAAATATTTATTTTTAAAGATAAAAATGTACATGTAATAGAAAATTGAAAAAAATCCTCACTTTTAAAATAATTGAAGTACAAAAACTCTATAAACATATAATTCATAGAGAAAAAATGTCATTTTTCATATTTCTTAAAAAAAAAAAAAAAAAAAACCATACATTGAGGGATTAAAACATTGAGGCATTATTATTCAAGGAATAATGTGCCCCAAGGCCTTACAGTCCGTCAAAGATTTTTGTTTCCCGCCCTCACACAAAAATAATCTCAACGGACAACGGTACAAACAGTTGTCCCCAAGTCGGACTTTAACGGAACCCGGTTTTAGATCCAGCAGAGGACCCGGGATTGCTCCGGACAAGTAGTTGCTTCCGAGCAGCAGCCTCTCCAACCGCGATACCCCTGGACCCGGCTCCAACACCTTCATTGCGTATTGGGTCGGTATAATACCCGACAACTTGTTGTTCTCCAGTGAGAGAGACGATAATCTGGGCATTAAACCCATGAACCCGGGCAAGAACCCGCGGATGTGGTTGTTGCTCAAGTCCACCGCAATAAGTTGGGAATCGTGAAACCATTTCCCGGCGGCGGGTTCGTCGATTGACCCGAATTGGTTATGTGAAACGGTGACCTGTTGGAGAGACGGGTGGGTGAAAAGAGCCGCCGGGATTGACCCACTAAGTTTGTTGTGACTCAGGTCCAGTACCTCTAGAGAGAGCAAGGCGGTTACGCTCGCCGGAAGATTTCCCTCCACCGCGTTGTTCCTCATGGAGAGCTGGACGAGAGATGCCGGGAGCTCAGCCGGAAGCCCGCCGGAGATCCCGTTGTTGCTGACGTCAAGGAAATACAGGGTATTCAACCCAGTAAGCTGGGGAAACTCCCCGGTGAGGTTGTTGCATTGAAGGTCGATGCGTTTAAGGTTGTTGAGACGGTTAATACTCGAGGGGACCGTTCCTTCAAGGTTGTTATAGTCGAGGTAGAGCTCTTCAAGCCCCGACAGCAACCCGAGTGACGGGGGGATGGGCCCAGAAAATAAATTATGCGACAGAGTGATTCGCCGGAGGTTTAGGAGGTGAGAGAGGGAGTGAGGGATAGAGCCATGGAAAGAATTGGCGGAGAGGTCAAGAGTTTGGAGGTAAGGGAGGTTGTTCCAAGAAACGGAAGTGAGTGAAGCGGAGTAACCCCAGTGATCAAGAGCGAGTTCCGTGACTCTGGCGAGGGAGGAAACGGCGACGTCGCATCGGAAGCCGCAGGTGAAGTTTCCGGTGAATAAATTGTCGCAGGGATCGAGGGAGAAGTCCCAGGAGGCAAGACAGGAACCGGGAGTGATTGAAGTGGGATCCACGCTGTTCTTGAGCTGCTTCAACACCTCCACGTCTTGCCAGTGCGTTGTTGAATGCACATGCAAGTGCAATAACAGTAACTGAACAGAAACCAATACTATATCGAAACGTGAAGTAAAGAAACTAACCATTTCTTGAAATCCTGATATTAATGACTAATGAGGTTCAACTCCACCTAATATATATGGATAGATGACAATTATCCTGAACGAACTGTTAGGCAGGGTCCCAGATTTCTCATATGAATATAAACAAACCAAATAGGTGCATGACAAATAGCTCATTTCTCTACCAAATATCGGTAGGTAATCTTATCATTGCATATAATAACGCTGGCAGTATCACTCTTCATTTGTTTTAATATGTATTTTGGTTATGAAGTGCAAGCTGGTGGCTTTGGTTTTGCATAATGCAGGCAAGGGGCCAAATTATCACAATTTTCAACTATTTTTTCACCTAATATCGGAATTTCTTGTTGCACCAAGCTAGGTTGGCTTTTTAATGCCGGATTGAAACTAGAAGAATCTGTCACCAAACGCATCATGTGCAGTAGTTATAAAGCATCCAATAATCAACTGACTCAGCATTCAACAAACTTCCTAGCTACCAGTTACTTGGCAGTCACTTCATGTGGGGAGGAAGAGATGAAATTGATTTACTTTCAAGAAGAAAATGAAGTTTTAACTATATATCCGACCATCTGTACAAGACGGTATATGGTAAACCGCAATGACCAGTAGTGACAGTAACAAGGATGTTTGTTCACTAACTATAATGGAGGTAGTAAGTAAAAATAGATAGACAATAATTGCTGTGATGTATAAACAGTATTGTTGAGTGAATTGGAAGCTGATCTAGCCTTTACCAAAGCTTAACATCAGGAATCAAGATTGGATACTGAATTTTCTCAAAAGTTTTCTATAACAGATAAATTTATTCGGCGATATACAAATTAACAAGACTTAGGCCTTCAACCTCCTCTTCTACTGACAAATCAAAAATAAATGAACTAGTAAAAGAAAAATGAAGGGGGGAAGGAGATAATGTATTTAGGTACGATTTTTTTTTTTTTTTTGGGTGGGGTATGACTGAGGGGGAAGGGATTGTACTTGAAACCTCTCACATGGCGTTTCAGGTCTATGGCAAAGGGTGGATCTATTTGCTAATTAAACATTCATGCTAAAGGTCGGTATGTACACATCCTGTTGTGGGCGAAGGGCGTTTACTCTCAGTGAAGGATATAAAAGTCATCCACCGGGGAGGGTTAATTGAAAGCAATAAAATAACTGACGCTACCTCTAAATGGTTTTTATCTGTTCAGGCCTCCCCCTCAGGTGACCAATCAAATTTGCTAAGCTGTGCTTTGTCTTTCTGTGAAATGCTGTCCAAGTACCGCTGGACATGCTTTCTGTTGATTTCAAACACAAAGCCCATTCCTTTGATCTACAAGTACACAGTTATCCATGAATTAGTCAGAGAAGTTCTCAAAGGTAGGAAAACACTATAATCCAAAAAGTGCACGAGTCCATGATTCATAAGCAGAGATTGCAGTGGGTTTTGGCACTGTTTTGCTGTGCTTATTTGGCAGGCAGCCTATTGGAACTTTTCTACTCCAAAAAGCATAAATTAGAGGTTTAAAAAGGACCTCTTTTTCAAGAAGCTCCACAGTTGAGACTTTATCACCAAAAAAAAAAAAAAAAAAACCTCTTTTTAAAGAAGCTCCAGCTGGACAAGCAATTTAATATTCTTCAAAAATGTGTTACCTAATTCAGCTATCCTAAGAATACACCATTGACCCATGTGCTTATTTAAATAAATAAATAATCTTCAAATCCCTAAAAAGTTAATATGCTAAGTAGTATATTTAGTTTGGTTTATGTCAAGCACCTCAGATTCTTTAACAGGTAGAACTATGGCATCATAGCATAATCATGCGAAAGTATTTCTACATTGACTGGTGCGTGAATATAATGCCATCTTCAAATGTCATACTTATAACTTAATGCAATCCTTGCACCAAAAAAGTAACATACATCAATTGTCTATAAAGAGGGAAAAAAAAGTCATAGGGATAAAAGTAAAAGGGGAACTGTAAGAATACCAAAATCAAAAGTGTGTACAAGAATGTGAAAATAAAACCATGTAAGAAATCAGTTCCTTAACACACTGTGCACCTAAGAATTTGGTGAAGAGATGAGACGTTCATGCAAAAGGAGAAAAAGTACGGAAAATAAATTATTAGTGGTGTTTCAGTTGGTCTTTCTGTTTGGATCAAATTGAAAATAATTAATGAAAAATGAATAGTTACAACTAGGAAGATCAAAGAGAAACACATTAAGCTTCAAATAACAGTCTTCAATTTCAGAGCTTCCTAGGGCCAAATAAGAGAGAGATTCACATTGAAAAAATGAATGAAGAAGTTGAGGAAGGCTACTCTTAAACCCAGAAAGTTTTTTTATACCCTTCTTTTATTTGCTCATATTTTGATAGAATCTAGACTCTAGAGGAACCTTGTTTCTATATATACTTTCAAGTTTTCCTCACTATTTTCATTGTCACCCACACAGGAAATCATTTCATAGGAAACCCTTTATTCTTTCAACAAACCCAATTTCAAAATAAAGCATAAAAGTAGGAGGGAAGATAAATACCTCAATCAGACAACTAGAACTTAGAAACTGCATTTTTCCAGAATCAACTGACTTGCCATTCACTGTTATCGAACTCTTTCCAATATTCCTCAAAAAGAAAGATCCATCTCGTTCCATCCTAATAATTGCCTAAATATGTGTAAAGAGATAATAATAAACAAAAACTGAAATTGTATAACATGCAACAAATACGGAATGCAGATAAGCTAAGTATATAAAGGAAAGAACCATAAACTCTATACAAAAATTAGCACCAAAAAATGGCTGTTAGAATTTTTTAAAAGGGTGTTCTAAAAGAACAATTGAAATCAAAACTCTGTAGTAGTTTCCAAAATAATTGTCACAATGGAAGTAAGGCTGGAAAGGACTAGATAATCTCACTTGACGTCTAGACACTTTGTTCGCATTGCCTTCTTTTCGCAAATCAATATCAACATCAATGTCATCTGTTGATCTCCCAAGTACAACCTGCAAAGGAAAGCATGTTTAGTTAAAAATGTGTACCATAAGAATGATTCATTGTGAGTTCAACAAACAGGGGACAACTTGCAAACCTTGTAAATAATGCTGAAAGTTCCCCACGCACATACACTTTTCATTATCAAATACTCTCGTCCCTCAACAACTATCATTTCTATTGTGGGATATTCCACAAAAATTGTACTAAGATAAATCATAAATTCAATGGTTTTAGTATGTAGCCTTCCAACAACGAATGTTGTAAAAATCGCTAGGCACTGATCGGGCTTTGATGGGTGCCTAACTTTAAAAAACTGGTTTTTTAAAGATTTCGAGGCCTCTAGCAAGTATTCCTCCCATAAAATACAAATCCAGAGTACTAGGCTGCAGCGATTCTGTGAATGAAGCATGATGCTAGGCGAGGTTAGGTTTGTTTCGCTCAAAACGACGTCGTTTTGAGCGAAACAAAAGATTAAAAAAAAATAAGAAAAAATCAGCCAAGTCGGCCAAGCGCACTTCCCTTCGACCTAGGGAAACCTAGGCAGCCACCTAGGTCGATTTTTACAACACCCCTTTATAGGTATCAAAGCCCCTCACTCTGAAATTAAGGATAGATGAAAGATACAGAGTAATGATGTATCTGTGATGGGCAAGAATCTGGGAAATATATTTCATTTAAATATTAACCATGTATTAAATACAGTTACCTAAAGGGAAATTGTATGAGGGGAGATAGAGGAAATAATAAACAAAAAGAAAAGGAATACAAGAGGAAATGAAAAAGGCAATTAATGATCACTCTTCAAGAAAAATAAAATGAAAATTGAAAATGTAAAATATGAATTATGTATTTATGTACCTCTGTTTTCTTGATGAAGTACTTTAGATGACGGCCATATAAGATGGCAAAAGCCCCATGAGATGTCATGGCTCTATGCATACAAGAACGAGCACATTGTTCCAACCTTATGACTGTCCTTTTACTTTCCTCAGGATGATACCTTATTACTGGATATTACCAATGACAATAGCTCAGAGTTATAAATAGAAGATATCAAAAAGATATATAATCAATTCTTTTATATTTTGATGAAATAGATATTTCAGGCCATTCTATTAGTAATCAGTCACAGAAAACAAATATAGTTGACACTTGATGGCTACCAGGCTAAATGATTGGCAACTGAAATTCTCTATAAATGTATAGTTAGCTTGTATGATGCTGTATTACATTTTCCCAGATCCTATTGTGCATCCTATACACATGGATTTTACAAAGACCAAATTGTTAAAATTTCACAAAATTTACCTTGTTTTGCAGTATATGAGTCTTGATCAGGTGGATCTAAGTCCATGTCAAGTATCTGAAATCCAAGAGCAAACAAGGAACTATGCATCAGCAACCTTAAATCTGAGACCTGAACAAAGAATAACAGAAAGAATTTTAAGAATTACCATAGCTTCAATATCAGAAAAATAAGGGACATCATCATCACTTGGTGGTTCTTCCTGGTCTGATGTTGAGGGGTTGGCTGACGATTCTATAGCAGGTTTAGCAGAGCCTGATTCAGCAAATCGTGGCATGTCAGGAAATGTGTCTGGTGCATCTCCAACCTGCGCACAACACACAAGCAGCTCTGGGATATTAGCATACTGCATAATCACAAATATAAAGAGCTCAGTCTTTGGAAGAAGTTCAGATGCTAACAAAATCATTTACCATTCCAGCTCTAGCAGCACCTCGCTCTTGCACTCTATCAATGGGGACCTCTGAAATTGCTTGCAGGGATCTGCCCAGACTTGAGTCTCCAAGTGCCCTGTTAGCATCCCCAGGAAGCAAGGCGAGACGGTTAGTATCAGGCAATTTGGATTTCACAGCACATGCAACCACTTTATGCTGAACACGTGTTTCTCCTAAAATGGTTTGTCCAATCTTGTGTGACCACCCAAGAGATTGTACAGAATCTTTCCCTCTTATTAAGGAGTTTACTCCTTGTTTAGCATCCTTCTGATTAGCAGCAGATGATGTGTCCATATAGCGTGCACTCCTGGGTGATGTCACAGCAGAACCAAAGGATGTGGAAGGGTGGATAAGTAAGAATATATCATCATTACACGGGATTTCAGTGTCCTCAGTGTTTAATGTGCAGCAAATGCTACCATCACTTAGTTTATTTGTATCAGGATTTGATGTTAAGTTAGATGGCAAATTAATCTCTGAACAAGAAGAAACTTCCGGACCACATGTAGAAGAAGCAACAACCTCTGAGTCGATAGGCATTGCACCATTTGGAGGCAAAGGAATTGTTTTTGAATCCACAAACGTTTCAGATTCATGAGTACATGCCCCACCTTCCTGAATGCGATCAGAAGAATCCATGAGAATAGCATTTTTATCAGATGACTTATCTACTATGTTCCTCACATCCTCGTCCACCATGAGAATCTCATCGTCATTTGAAAGATTCAAAAGTGAATCTGGTAGATCTGTAAAATCACCATCTGATGTAGCTGACGGTTGACAGCATTCCTCACTAACTAAGCATTTTCCATAGCTAAGGGAATTACCTTTGGGCACATGAGGGACTTCACTGAGTTTAATCCTAGGCTGAATACAAGTACTCCTCTCCTGTAATGAAGCTGAAAACCCCTCAGAGAATCCATTTTTCCTCAAAACTTCATTTACTTGATTATCATCAGCTGTATTTGTGCATCCAGTCTGATATGCAATAGAAGGGGTGGGAGCAATCTCACCCAATGCTTCTGGGAAAGCATTACGCAGGATAGTCAGTTCTGCTTCCTGGAACCCTAAATTATCTGAAATACAGTCCCCAAGGACACTTCTGTCCCGGGACACAGCATCATGTGTAGCATGCTGCTGAAAATCAGCTCCATGTCCACTGAAATCATGTAAATTGGGTTCATCCAGAAAACCAAGATCAGAGGCATTGAAAATTTCATTTCGAATTTTCTTTCGCATGGCATAGTACTGTTTGCGGATGCTCATGATTTTTCTCTTTTGAGGAACCTCCTTGTTTCCTTTAATGTTTTCCGATCTATTAAACTTTAAAGAAGGGCTGACACCAGAAAGTTCAAGCTCTATCATACAAGCAGAAGAAAGCTCTGAAATATCAGGATCGTAAAGAAGTGAGTGCCACCGTTCCCGCAGTTCTTGTAATGTGTATCTGCGAGAAAATTGCACTGCACCTTTAGCGAGTGCTTCCAGAGAAGCACCAGCCTGCAAATAGGTGGAAATTAATATCAATTACGTGAGTAAGATTTTGTGACATAAAAGGAAAAAAGCAAAGTTGCAACAGCAATGTTATGATAACTTTGGATGCTCAAGAATGAAGTTTAATTGTAATCATCAGTGTAATGAATAACACAAGCCTCTGAAGTCTGAACCATCCGCAATGTATAACACCGCATATAATTTAATTTTAGCTCTAACAGATATCCAATGGGCAAAATATTGACTCCAGAAACTATTTAAAATGAAAAGAATAAACAGCATGGAAGAAAATCTCATGAGGCAAGAACTCAAGCAAGAAGGCTGTTGAGCTAGTAAATAACAGCCATTGTTTTTCTCTGAAGTGCAAATTCAGCTAAAACAATTTATCTTAAGGCAAGCAATGACAACAAGCAGGTAGAAGCATTAAGAATCAAGTTTACTTTCTAGTTTCTACACAGTCATCCCTTTAAATATTGAGATTTTCCCTTCCAAAGGTATAAGTTCATGGAATTCAAAATGGCATAGGAAAAACAATCTGAAAATGTTAGACTTCACTTGCTCACACGTTTACAGGAAGGGAATTCAAGACTGAGAAAGTTTACTGCAAACACAAGTACACAACCGAAGAGAAGAAAAAGACAGAGATCAAGGCTTTAAAGTAATGTGAGTAATTAAAAAAAAAAATGATCTAGAAATGAAGAAAATTGAAATTCACGAGTTGAAATTTAAGCTAACAATTTGGAACAGCTCATTCGTTCCTTTAATTGCACATTAGCCATACCGCAAGCATTTGTACTTGATTCGGTTTACAAGTGAGATATCCAACTGATGTGAAAATCCAGACAAACTGAATCGTACAACAAACACGCAACACTAAACAAATCGGACTCATGGAAGCTAATAATAAATAAATAAATAAATAAATAAATAGCGGGAAGCTAACAACAATAAACTTTAGAAGCTTAGAGTTAAACAGAAAACAGAAATTAATAAATTCAACGTGGTTTGGACTTTGATATTAACCTCGACGGCGTTCTTCAACAAGAGGTCGTCTTCGGAAATCCAAGGTGGGGTGATTGGAGCAGTGGTTGCCATCTCTGTTCGGATGAACCCTAAAATCTGCAGAAATAATTTGAATCTACCGGAGTTTTAGCGCTACCTGATTTGAATTTTTACCTCTGATTTCTAGGGAATTCCATCGGAAAATTTTGAATCTCTCGGAGCTCACTCCAACGATTATGGTGGTCGTAAAATGAGAGCAGAGAGAGAGAGAGAGCTGTAGATTTTATTTTATTTTATTTAATCTTTTTCCCTTTTGGAAAACATATAAATTACTCCTACAAATCTAAAATTGTACTACAACTTCTTTTCTCTTTTTCTTTCTTTTTATTTCCGTATTTATTATTTAACCACCACGGTAACGTTCTACAGTTTACATGCAGTATACACTGGACCATGACTCACACATCGTTATATGGATTATGATTGTTAAATGAAATTGTAGTAAAATTAAAATTATACTTTAATGTTATTATAATTAAATTAGTGTGTGAAAATTGAAACTAGAAAACAAAGTAAATTATTGTCAAATAAAACTTATTATAATTAAAATAATACTTTTGTATTACTATAATGAAATTAGTGTGCATTGAAAATGAAATTAAAAACCAAAGTCATACAATAACATATATTGTCAAATGACCTGAATTGTGATTTAAATAATATTTTAATATTACTATAATTGAACTAGTACGTGTAGAAAATGAAACAAAAAAGTAGAGCTCAAGCGATAATGTATACTATTAAATGAAACTATAGTATAATTAAAATGATAATATAGTATTGTTATAATGAAACTAGCGTGGAGGAAAAAATGAAACTAAAAAATATAACAATATTGTCAAATAAAACTGAAATGTAATTAAAATGATACATACGATCATAGTCCATGATGCTACATAAACCATGATCCATAGTAAAATTTGTCGTTTACATGCCTTTGGGCTTTCCCACTTCACTTTCACGACATAAAAATGTCATTTGTAGTTTTTTTTTTTAAATCAAATAATTTAGTTTGTGCCCATGACCTTGTAATCTAGTGGTACAAAGTGGTGCGCCTAATTTGAAGGTTTTAGTTTGTATACAATATCAATTTTATTTATTAATTCGATATCACAATTATTGTGTAAATTCAAAAGTCAAAACACATGCAATTAAATTAAATCGAATATGAATATATCAATAACTTGTGGTTTAATTGAAAGTGTTTGCCCCTCCTGTTAAAGTCTAATTGAAATTGAAGGGTGGAAAAAATTTATGTATAAAAGAACGAAATACTAGCATAAGTTGAGAGGAAAGAATAATAAACAGAATATGCTAGCTAGATATAGATCGATATGGAGAATGGACAAAAAGCTTAGCAGTATGGGAGTTGTTCATGGCCGCCGTACACCAGGCCAGTGCTGTAGTTCGGAGTATTCTTTAATGATCCACATTCATTCCTTGAATTCAACCACACAAATTTGGAAAAGAGTAAGTGGCCTCGAAAAAAGTGACAAAATAATAGAATATGATTTTTATATCTCATCATTTTAATTCTTCTTACCTTATTTGTGTGGTTTGTGGACCATTAACGAGTTACACATTCTTGAATAATAGATACAAATTTTCTTCATCATCTCAAAACAAAAATGGGAATAGGATTATTCTAAATTATATGATATATGTTAAGTACTTATGCTCAGATGGCATGTAGTTACCTCTTCCATGTGAGAGGTCATGAGATCGGGTCTTGGTCGTTGACTCTGTGCCCTCTTCATCACTACATATTACAAAGTAATAGAGTAGCATTCAAAAAAATAATTTCTATGATCAGGCTGTTGCAATTCTTGGCTACTGCTAATTGGATTCCCTTTAATATGGCTTATGCTTCCCATTTAAAGGGTGTGCAATTACCTAAGCATCAAAGGGTGTGCAATTACCTATATTGTAAACAAAGTCTTGGCACCATTTGCCTGTGCTATCCCGAATTAAGCCGCCGCAACTGGCCTTGCTTAAAGAAATTAACCTGTGATTTTTCCCAGCACAGCTGCTTCCATGACGCTGCAGTTTGTGAGATCAATTTTCCTGAAAATTTGGTGAAAATTGTATTTAAATACACATATCTTTTTTAGTTTTCATTTTAAATATGGAAGATGTTGCATGTATAGTACTTTACACATTTGTACGCATATTTCCAGGAAAAAAAAAAAAACACATTTGTACGCATATGGTATTAGAATTGTGTGGAATATCCATAGGAAACCAAGTTCATATTATATCACTTTTTAGGTTGTATGATAAAAAACATGTTATCATAATTTAAAGGGTCACATTTCTCATAGATCTTTGGACGTAAAACAGATCAGATTAATATGTAAATATAATACTTATATTAGTAAATATAATACTAAATTATGAATAAAATATTTGTTACTTATAATAAAAATTATAATACTTTTGACAACAAATGTAATACTTTTATATTTTAATTAAAAGTATTATTTTTATCATCGAAATTATTATATTTTCCTTATAAGTAATATTGTACATATAAAAGAAAAGAGTTAATAACCGATTTGGTCCTCCGACTCTCGTGAAACTACCGATTTGGTCCTCGACTATATTTTGTACCAAATTAAGTCCTCAACTTTTTAATTTTTACCCGATTTCGTCCTCCATCTCATTAACAGTGAAGTATCCGTATTCTCCAAGGACAAGAATGTAAATACACACATGCTCTTCATCCCCAAGCTCCAAATGCACCTTCCCATTTCAGAAAACAAAATCAATAAACTAAGTAATCTGTAATCCCCAAAAATTCTTTAACCTTAGTTGGTGAAGTTAGCCTCGCAGTACTCTGGAGCTCCGAGGGTCTTCGTCCCCAAGCTGGTCCTCCAAAGCTTGGAAATATCATCGACCACAACGAGATCGGAGTCCAAGTATATGACTCTGCCGACGCAAGGCTCGAGAATATCGGCTAAGTAATTCCGAGCATAGTTGAGCGGCTGCTCCAGTGCTTGCCGGATGGATTGGTGTGGGAGACCAGGAAATGAAAGAACACATTGTCTGGACACCTGGAATGTTGAAGAATCGAATGAACGACCGTGATTGAGCCTCTGAGATACTCCACATCGAGAGTAATCGCACCGTGAATGAGAGACAGATCACCAATGACGATTTTCCCCAATGCGGAACCGCATTCGCCGCCGCTCAGAAACAGAGGGGCTTTCCGAAAAGAAAATCGACCGAGAGCATCGCTGGAATTATGCAATCCGAGATAGGAGTCGAAGTTAGACAATCTGATGGCTTCTGCCGACGGGAAGGACTGCAGCGACGGCGAGAGCACAATTGCCACCACTACAGCAGAAACAAACCACGAGGAAGAGAAACCCAATGAGTTAAAATCGTTTTAAGAATGCAAAAATACAGTTAAATTAAGGGGGTTTCCGACCCAATTTGAAAAGTATAAAGCAAATGGAAGAAGAAGATTCCTTTGTTTGATCCTTTGCAAGTGTCGAAAACCCCTGTATTGGCAGTGTCAATTCGAGCAAGCCACAATTTAATGCCATGTTAGATTCCACTGGTAGTAGAGGAAGAGCGGCGGCGAAACCCACATCGAAACGGCGCTGCAGATTAAGGGTGAAAGTGACGAAGCTATGTGTATTTACATTAGTATCCTTGGAGATAACGGAGGTTTCACAGTCAAATAGACAGAGGATGAAATTGAGTAAAAATTGAAAAGTTAAGGACTAAATTTGGTAAGAATTATAGTCGAGGATCAAATCGGTAGTTTCGCAATAGTCGGAGGATCAAATTGGTCATTAACTCTAAAAGAAAATGTAGTATTATTGATGAAAAATGCAATACTTTGTAAAAGTATTACATTTTCCATATAGACTTAGTATTACATTTGCTAGTATAAGTATTACATTTCATCTTGATCCAACCTATCTCACAGACAAGAATCTGTGAGATAGTCTCACACAAATTTTTGCTAATTTAAATCTAATCTAAAAACATAATAAGTGTGAATGAAAGTTATACCCCTAATTTATGTCCATTTTTTCCGTTAAGTTTTTTTTGTACATTATGCTATAAAGGTTGTACATTAAAATATTTTGGACAAACATACCCCTACTGTTATAACTTCCGTTATCTTTTCCACTATTGTTACCATGCACATGCATCCACCATATATTTTCTTATCTTCTTCATTAATAATAATATATACACATTAAATATTTGAGTTATATGTTAATTATTACATAAATATAAATATCAAATTTATAAAAATGATTTACATTATTATTATTATTATTTAGAATAATTTAAATATCTAAAATCTAAATAAATTTAAAATTTTAATATAATGTATTAATATTGGGCACCTATTTTTTGCGCATCGCGCATAAAAAATACTAGTCATATAATATATGTTGATAGTTAATCTTTTTTATTTTTTTTTTGGATCAAGATTGAGGGGGACACCCAAAGAGACTAAAAGACCTCATGTTCCCTATGGGAAGCTTGGTTAATTCTTCGCACAGTTGAAGCACCGATCTTGTCAAGAGCAATCACACTCGCTAAAATCGGCGGAGGCTCCTCAAGGATGTGGAGCCCTTGTTGAGTTGTGGCCGCCATGGAAGCTAATATGCCAGCCAGGTGATTTTGTTCTCTATAAACATGCGCATATCTGACCTCAGATAACTCCGCCGCTTCTCTGGTACACAACTTGCCAATATTGTGGTTCTGATCTCTCCAATCACTTCCCTTTCGAAGCCTCTCCACTGTGGCTCTCGAGTCGCTTTCAAGGATGATCCTGGTGGCTCCGTAGTCCCTTGCCATGCGTAGGCCGTGTAGGACAGTCCAGGTCTCCGCAGCCTCTATTGAGCATCTGCCTATTTTGCACATAAATCCTCTTTGCCAATCTCCCGATTCGTCTCTTAGGACGCCGCCACAGCATGCTACTCCATTCCTTTTGCAACTTCCATCAACATTGAGTTTTAACCAACCCCTCATCAGTTTTACCCAAGACAGCCTAGCTTCCTCGATCGGTGTGTTTCTGCCAGGGTTGTAAAAATCGGTCTAGGCGCCCGCTTAGCGCCTAACTCGACCGATTTGGCCGCCTAGCGTCTAAGTTAGTCGAGTTAATCCATCCATTTTGGTCGAGTTAACCCGATCGGCTCGGCCTATTTTTTTTATTATATATGTGTGTGCGCGCGCATACATATATATAATATGACATATATACACTCGTAGACTAGTTTGATACTTTGAATCTTTGGATGATTGGAGTATTTGAGTATTTCATATTTGAGTATTTTTAATTTTTAATATTGTTTTAATGTTTTTTTTTTTTGAAAATCATTGTTTTGATGTTATGACTTATGAGTTATCATTAATTCATTTATTTGGATGTGTTATTTGATTAAATTTTGAAAACAACCTCATTAAAATTGTCAAACTGCAAGTCTACCACTGTTTTTTTGGCGCCCGCCTAGCGCCGCCTAGACCGCCTAGGCGCTAGGCGCTATCCGGGCGCCCGACTAGCGCCATCTGCAACCATGGTTTCTGCTGAGGGGCCATCAAAATGTAAAAGTATTACATTTCCCATATAGATTTAGTATTACATTTGCTCGCATAAGTATTACATTTCATCTTGAACCTATCTCATAGACAAACATCCAAAACACAAGTTATTGCCTAATTTAAATCATATAATATATGTTGATGGTTAATACAACTATTATTTTGTTTAAATAATGTATTTTGTAGTATGTCATATTATGTTAGTCAACTATTGCATCATAATTTGTTTGCTGTTATACTGTGCACTTTCAAAAATAATACTGAGTATAAATACCATTAGACACCTTTGAATTGTCTTAATGTTACTAAAGAAGTCATTTCAACAAAAAAAAATGCTTACTATAGAAGTCACATTTACCAAATAAAATGTCATTACACACTTAACAATGTAAAATGAAATATATTTTTTTAATAGTAACGGAAGGGAACTCAAAACACATAACTCGTGATTCACAATGCCTCTTCTCGTGTTCGGAATCCCATCACATTCATTGTTGAGCGCATGCTCGATCTTCGAGTGAGGGCATGATATCTTATTCCATCCAACCTCCTGAGTCCTGAGTGAGCACTACTTTCTCCCAATGAATGATATTTGAATAAAAGTTTAGTATGTATCAAATGTTGTATAACTTGATACAGGCGTTCAAATCTTTTCATATTTATTAATTACTCATCAAATGAAGAATGGATTAATCAAATGAAGTTACATTATATGTCAATCACGACAAAACTTAAAACATGGTTAAAGCACCATTTGTTATGTTGGATCAAAAGCTGTCTGTCTTGGATTCTTGAGCTTAGCAGGACCATGAAATGATATCCCAGATTGGTTAAATAGCGACAGCAAATGCAGCAGCTCTTCATGGGAGAGCTTCGATGGCCTCTTATCATCAAATCCGCCAGAACTTAGAATGTTGATAATCATCTCCCTAAAAGAGGCCAACTCTATTATTTCCGAGCCAGACTGCAAACTACAGTCTTCAACACTTTCTTGATCCTCTTTCATTTCTTGCAGTTTCATAAGCTCCATTAACAGCCTTTTCTGCTTAAACGTCGCGCCCAGGGTCTTGTTCTTCTTGGTAAAACAAGTTCTTGTGAATGCCCACCATTCATCAAGATTGACATCTGGGATTGAAGCTTTTGGATGAATCTTGACAACCGAGGAATCGACTTTTGGGCAAGGTAAGAAGTCCCTCTTGCTCACATCCATCACAAACTCCACATCAGCCACCAGCTTCACATTCACGGCCAGCCGGTTGAACTCAGAATCACCCGGGTTCGCCAGCAGCCTCCTCGCGAATTCCTTCTGTAGCAGAAGTGTGGCGCTCCGATATGCATTTGCCCCGAACACCAATTTAGCCAACAGAGGTGAGGAAATCCCATATGGAATGTTGGCTACCATGAGATCAAACCGTGGAAACTCGGTCTTTAGAGCATCTTGGCATACAACCTGAAAGGAAAACAAAAAAAACCAATAAGAATTAGCATCTTCTAGTACATGTTTCAAAGTTCAAACACATAAGCTTCATTCAGGCATTTTAACAAACAGTTTGCCCGAATTGATCATACAGTTAATTTATCATCGAGGCCGTGTTCAGCTAAAGACCGAGTTTCCTGAATTGATTAGCATCTTCTAGTACACGTTTCAAACACATAAGCTTATTTCAGACATTATAACAAACAGTTTGCCCGAATTGATCATACACTTAATTTATCACCGAGGCCGTGTTCAGCCGCGCGTTTGTTAAGGATCTCCACCATGCGTTTGTCGATCTCGATGGCTATGACTCTTTCGGCAGCACTTACTAGCTTAAGAGTAAGGTTTCCGGTGCCGGGCCCGATTTCCAGGACAGTATCAGTGGGGAGTACGTTGGATTTCCCGACGATGGAGTCTAGAACTCGCGGGTTAGTGAGAAGGTGTTGGCCTCTGCTCTTGAGCAAATATATGTTTGCTTCTTGGTTTTCGATTTTCCGGCGAACGTTGCCGTCGTCTTCTTCGTGGTTGCTCCTGCCGCCGTTGAAGCGACGGCTTGATTTTGAACGAAGCTGTCGCTGAAGAAAGTGCCGGCGTAGGAGGTGCCTGAAGATATTATATTGGAGCAGATATTGGCGATGAAGCATCTTCTACGATTCTCGTATGATTCCGGGATGTTTTTCCGACCGAATCAACCGTTCAAAATTTGAAGCTGAAGAAGAAGGATGAAGAAATAGGCAATCGGGTACTAAATGGGCTGGGTTGGAATTTCTTAAGCCCGATTGTCTTTCGGTCTGTACAAAAAATTATTGTTAGGCCATGATAAGAATTGTCTAGTATGCAAAGGTTAATTGCTTACTAGCCCATGGCCTAACCCCATTTTTTATAAACCCATATTGGCCCAGAGTCACAACTTCCAATCGTTATACCGTGCACCAGGACGCACCGCGCACATAGCACTGTGCGCCTCGCGCTTCCCAAAATGACGTCGTTTTGTTAAGTTGTTAAAAAAAAAATTCATATTTCGAATGCATATAAACTCATAACAGAATACACATAAACTTTTAACATAATACACATAAACTCTTAACTGAGTACACATAAATTCTTAACTGAATACACATAAACTTTTAATTGAATACACATAATGGGTTTGGTTAACATAATACACATAAACTCTTAACTGAATACACATAAACTCATAATACAATACACATAAAATTTTAATTGAATACACATAATGAGGTTTGGTCTGTTCGGATGGACGGAGTGACGTCAGCATGAAACGCGCGCGTTTTTTGCCTGGGCGCACATTGCTATGTGCACCGTGATACACGATATAAATTGCCCACAACTTCCAATTGTTATACCATGGACCATGATTCATATTGCATTGTGAACTTTGATATAAAAATTATATACTTTTAGTTAACACATTTTGTACCTACAATTAATAGTTTCTGTATATGTAAATAAATAATTTGATAATTGTTGACACATAATATGATAGCTACAGGTACAGAAACTATCAACTACATGTACAGAATTGAATGTGTCAACTATAGATAATTTGAAGGTTATTTTTGGATAATTGTTGACACATAATATGAAGGTATATAAACTATTAACTGCAGGTACATAATGTGTCAACTATAGATATGGAATCTGAAGGTTATTTTTGGACCAAGGTCTACAATGCATGATAGACCGTGGTTCATGGTATAATTTGCCCACAACTTCTACGAAAAATCACCAATATAAAACTAGGGGTGTGTTTGGTTTGCGCATGAAAATTGAAATCGGAATGAGAATCAAATACTTGGTAATGGTAATGAGTTTTGGTGAAAGTATTTTGCAGTTTGGTAGTAAGGTAGAATTTGAATGATTATCAATATTGATGTTTGGTTATGTATGACCCTATAATATGAATTAAAAATTTTAAAAATACAAAAACAAAAAAAAAAAAAACAAAAAAAAAACAAAAAAACAAAAACAAAACAAAACAAAACAAAAAATTAATGAGTTTGATCCAAATATAATGACATCCAAAGCACCCAAGATGAACAAAAATTTAAAAGCACTAATTCAAACTTAAAAATCAAATTACCAACATAAAATGAAATAATAACCCTTTTTAATTAGGGAATAAGGTTCTTAATTGAAGGATTAATCAAATCCTAATAGTTGTGTTTTCAGCAATTGCCAACCAAACAATAACTATGATTTCGATTTTCGTTCCTAGTGTGTAAACACAAGAACAACGCACCCTAGAATGCTTGTAGTACATATATGAGTATATATAGAAAAGTAGTATGTAGAATATATATAAGAGGTTTCTAAGTTACACTGGAATGTACGTACTATTTATACTATGTCTCTTGATCAATATAATTAATGCTATAATGGTCTGTGGCAAGTAAGCTTGGCCTTGCATGCTAGCTCTGGTTATTTGGTATTCCAGACTTGTTATTTGAACTTCTTATTTAGATTATTTGATCTTTTGGGTCATCATATTACATATACCTCCATCAAACACATTTACTTCTTTTCTCTAGTTTTACTTTTTTTTTTTTTTCTTCTAATTTTCCTTTCTTCACTTCTCTATTTCAACTCTTTAAGTTTTCAAATTCATTTTCAATAATTATAAACACAAAAGTACAGTGAACCTAAGAAGTTAAAGACGGTAGCTATAGAGAAAGTATGAGATATTAATTTGTCATATAGAAAATTGGATACTAGCTAGGGAGAAAGACATAAAATGTTGGAGACTAAGTCCAACCACTTATTCACTACTCCAAATTGAAGAATATGTCTAACTTGTTTTTCCAAAACTTAAAAAAAATGAAACAAATGACATTAGTCATTCAATTATGAGGGAAGTATAAATTTAGTCATTCAATTATTTGTAATACACATTTAGTCCTTTATTTACTATCAAAGTGGTAGATTTAGTTCATAAATGATCAAATCAACTATTTTATAAAGTATATATTGGTGTAAAAAATAATTCTCGAATAATCAAATTCATCACTTTAATAATAATTGAAGGACTAAATCTACACTTCAAATAATTAAATGATTAAATTAATCTACACTTTGATCATAATCTAGAAACTAAAAAATATCATTTTCCCATGAAAAAGTAATATTTATATTTCTTTATTTTGTTAAAATGGGTTCATATCACATAAAAATAAATTAATTTTTTCAATTAATAAATACACCTTAAATCTAACAAATGAGTAGCAACTAGTATAGCCATGCCAACCAACCAATATATGTTCCATCCTGGATCAGATCTACAACAACATATCCTCATATATCGGATCTTCAAAGATTGCTTTCGCAATTTCCATACACTCACGGCCATTCCCCATTCATGCTAGCTAAATGAGCTACCCCAAACCTAAAGTCGATCTTTAAGATCGAATCAATCTACGACATACATTATATTATGGACAAAACAAAAATTAATTATTAGCAAATGCCAAACATCCATGATGAGGACAAGACACCAAACAATATAATATAAGAAGGGGAAAAAAATATAACAATGAATATGTAGGCATGCATGCACGCACGAATGATAACAATGAATATGTGGAGCCGTGGAAATGAAGGAATGACGACACACTACTGCACATTTGTAGCTAGTGCATGTGCCCACCCCTAATGAATTCGTCCACCACCTTTAAAGTTTAGTTTAAGGTTTTGTTTGTTTTTTGGGAGTAAAGGGAGGGGAACCCGATATCACACTAGCTATTCATGTAGAAAGCTATTCTAGCCTTATCGTAATCCATGAATTCTTTGACCATCTCCGGAGGCTCGTGGAATTTGAGCTTTTGGTGTGTTTGGGTAAACTAAGTGTGTAAGGTTAAGAAAATGATATTTGGATTTGTATATTTATGTTGATTTTGACAGCCGTAAATTTCATTTGATTGGTAATGTAATGGATACTCATTCTGTAAAACTTAAGGGAATAACTTATCAAAAAAATTAGTTCAATAAGTGGGGGAACTCCTTAAATTTGATTGGGGAGTTAATATTGTAGAATCATATCACTACACATCCCCGTGAGAAGTTAAAATTTACAATAGCCCAATCTAGATGCATGGCTTGGACTCCAATCCCTCTCAATCTTAACTTATTAAAAACTAAATGACCCTTTTTTAGGTCGTCCCTTTGCTATGAAAGGACCGGATGAATATACAATTCTCATCTTGGATATATAAACAACTCTCACTTAGAATAGCTTAACTATTGTACTCTAGACCTATGACAGGTAGACAACCTTTACTTGAGATAACTTAGCCTTCTGGCGCTAAATATCTTTCTTCCAAATAATCCTTTCTGGTCATACACCATCACCCCAACAAAAGCAACGATAATACCGTACACTCTCTGGGTGAGATTGTATCATGCATAACATGATATTTTTGAGCACGTAAGAGTTCTCTGTGGTTTCGCTTGAAAGTCACGAGTTCAACTACATTCTTGACAACACCATCTCCTGTGGAGAGTAGAGTTTGTCAACGAATTGAATCAACTTTGTTAGCCATTGAACATTGAAGCCGCTATTAATTAGTGCTTTAATTTTAAAATAATAATATGTTAAGAATGATAAATTATATTCACAATCATTTTATTAAATTAAAATTAGGTTAGACTTAAGTTCATATAAGTTTTATTTTGTTAAAGATATGTTATATAGTATTACTAATAATTTAAACTTTTATTTGAAATAAAATATAATCAGGTTTGTTGGTGTGAGTGGGCGTGCACTCTCATCTCTTAAGAGAGGTCGGGTGCATAATGCATAATAATTACATGCATACATCATACCATATCATATATACGGTTGAATACATACATAGAAACATAGATAATTGAAAATTCAATTCGTTTCTTGCCTATTACAAGGTACAGGGTCTTTGTTTTTTATGCTTTGCCTAGCATTAGCTGATTGTAGTAAAGTGTTTAGTAAATTAGTTGTTACATGTTAGCTGATTACATACAAAATGATTTTTCAAAAAGCTAATAAACAAAACTACTCGATCATTTGAGAAGTTTTTTGAATTTTAGCATTTTGAAGCAATAAATTGTTACAAAAAACTAATTAGTTAAACACTCATATTAATTATTTAACCAAGTCAAAATTGACTGATAGGTTAACTATTTTACCAAACATAGCCTATATATGGTAAACACTACCCAGTAGTGACTAATCCCCTCGCTGAATAGTGAGTGGGACAGCTGACCTAGATATTTAAGGCTGCTCCATTCTCAAACCAAGGATCGAACCCTTAACCTTTGGTTAAGGATGGATGAGTTCCTTCTACTCAACCACAACCTCCAGGTTTTTTTAATTACTTGTTATTCATTCCAAACAATCATTCTAACGGTTTTCCAAAAAAAAAAAAAAAAAAAAAAAAAAACAATCATTAAACAACGTATAGTGGTTATTAAAATGTGACTAATTCTTCATCATCTTTGTCGACTTACTCCTTTCCAGAATTCCAGATACATTCCTCCTTCAATTCATCGCACATTTATCTATCTATCTATAAATACATTCATCTTCAGAGCACAAGTCCATCATCAACGAAAACAAAAATCCATTCTTTTTGACAATATATATATATATTTTTTGAAAACTTGTTTTTGACAATACTTAGTTTCATAATAATGTGGTCGGTTTCCAAAGTTTTGGTTCTCCAGTTTATGCTTCTTTGTAGCCTTTTAGCTGCTGAAGCTTCTGTTATTCATCGTCACAAATTCACTGGAAGCATATATATATATATATATATATATATATATATATATATATATATATATATATATATATATATATATATATATATATATATATATAATCGCACTCGGGTGCGAATGCTTCGCCCAGGAGCGAAATAGGAATGAATTTTGTCTGTCCACGTGTTCAGATCTAATGGATGAGAAACACTGATTTTTTTTAAAAAGCGCGGTGACATTTTTATTATGACCCCTTTTTTAATTTTCAGTCAATTATTAATATTCAGTTATTTTTTCAGTTTACCTAATTTCCATTCCATTTTTAACTGATGATGTAGAATATTATTGTGAAATATTTATATTCTTTTTTTTTTTATTTTTTTATAAAAAATTTACCTTTACTATTTACTATTGTTTGGGTGGGAAATCAAGTAAATAGGTTTTGTTATTAATTATTGTATAGATTGACTCATTTACGAATTAGTTCAATAAATCGTAAATATTACTAATTGTTTGGTCACAAAATAAGCTTTATCTATATATATATATATATATATATATATATATATATATATATATATATATATATATATATTATTTAATAAATTTGAAATTATAAAAATAAAAAATGATTAAACTGTGTAAAGTATATCAATGAATATTACGGATTATTTGCTTAGAGGAATTGCTTACTGAAAAAACGTTAGTGAATTATTTTATTATAAGCAGCAAAAAATTGTGTATATAAATTAATAAATTAGTTGTATAAATTAAAAATGAAAAAACCAGAAATACATACTTAAAATTAGATTTCTAACTTATTTAATTTTCAGAATTTCGGAATAAATTTGTAATTGTAAATAGTAAGGTAAGAATAATTCTTATGCAATATACGATTTGACAACTCAATTAATATTAAGATTCCATGCAATGAACATGTATATCATCTTGTGTACTCATTTGAACGGTAATTTATTTTTATACAATAATTATGCATAATAAATTAATATTATGCTAATTAATAACTAATAAAATTTATTATTAATTTGAGCATTAAAATTAGTCTGGATGGAAAAAAATGGATTGGTTCAATAAATTGTAAATATTACCAATTGTTTGGTTAGAAAATGATCATTATCAAATTAAAATTGATTAATTTGACAAATTATACTTAAGATAAATATTACGAATTATTTACTTATATAATACTTTTATTGAATTATTATTTTATAATAAGGAGTTAAAATTTATGAATATGGGTCTTGTTCCTCCTCTTCTTGAAGGTCTCCGTTCTCTACACCATTGCTATGCAGTTGCAGAGAATATTCCCTTTCGTTCTTTGTAACTTGGTACTGTTTGTATTGAAGAGAATGTAATGTATATATAGATGTTTAGATATGATTAAGGGTAACAGTTATGGTTTTTATTATATTACCAATTACCAATTACCAATTACCAATTACAAATTAAAATTAGGGTTACCATTTTACATTTGCTTACCAAAAAATTATATATAGATACTTAATTTATATTTGAAGAATATATTTACCTAATTTACTTTATATACAGTATTAAGTATGTCTACACGTAAATGAATAATATATAATATATAATATATAATATATAATTTCTATATTTTGATAATTAATTAAATTAGAAAATTAGGATATTATATAAATGCCCCTAAGTTTGGGGGGGGGGGGGGGAATTTATATGGTTTTTATTATATTATTATTATTATTATTGTTGTTGTTATTATTATTATTATTATTATTATTATTGTTATTCTATTGTTATTGTTATTATTTTTATTTTATTTTATTATGATTACATTATTTCATAATATTTTTATTATACTTGAACAATAATATTTTTAATAATATTATAGAATATAATACCATACATAATATTACCAATTATGTAATATAACAATTAATAGATTTTATTTAATTTCCATTTGAAATTTACTAACCAAATAAGCTTTACTACAAAAGTTTTGGGGGGAAAATTTGTTAGGAGGATTTTATTTATATATATATATATAGATTGTTTAGGCGTGAACTTGTAAAGGAGGATTTGTTTTATTATTTAATATAAAATATAAATATAGATTACCAAATAAAATTAGGTTTTTATTTTAAATATTATATTTGAACAATAATATTATCAATTATTATTATTATTATTATTATTATTATTATTATTGTTATTATTATTATTATTATTACTACTACTACTGCTATGGAGTAATTATGGCGATCCCATAATTACGCCAAAAAATATATACACTTTTTGACCTATACACTGAGGAATTGAGCATGGACTTCATAACTTTCAAAATCGACACCATGAGAATAAAACAACTTAACAAATCAGAACTTCAGAACCGATTACTTCAATAATCAACGCAAAGAACTAAGAAGAATATAATAATAGTCAATTGGTGTATTAAAGGCGATTCCTGCTATATCTTGTCGTGTATATTACAACAGAAACACTTAACCACTCCCCAATCTCCAATCACCCATGAGTCACACATTTTATTGTGTGGCACTTTAAATTCTTGATCAATAACAGTATAGCAAAAAAATGAAGAGAGAGATTAGAGGAGTCAGCACTCAGCATCCCTTTAAACGGGCATGAGTAGGCACCACTCAAAGCGAGATTCACATGAGGCTACCTTTCATCAATGATAATGAAACTTCAATAGAAACAAAAATCAATATATGAAATGGACTTGGAGTAACAGTAAAAATATTCAGAATAAATCATAATCTAGGAATATAATATGAATAGCTTTTCGCTGGAAAAAGTATTAAATTTGGACAATACAACCATGAAAAACGTATTGTATCTAATCCAATCAAACTACTTGGATGCTAAACCTACCGTTAATTTCGAAACGCGGCTAAACTGAATGATCAAGGCTGAAGACCTAGTGGGAAAAAAGGGATGCAATATAAAATGAAGACTTATAATTTTTGTAGTCAGCAACTCACTGTATTTATAGGTGAAAAATATGAGAATTATAAATTTATAAATTTTTTAAAAAAGAAAGTGTATTTATTTATTTAAGGTATTTCCCTAATCAATTCATTATATTGATATTCCTAATCAATTCATTATATTAATATTCCTAATTAATCTTATTCCTAATTAATTCATAATATTGGTATTACTAAATTTTCATTTTCCATTTGCTTACCAAATAAGCTTTATTAAGTATTTGACCAATAAAATATAAAATATTTAATTAATTTGACTACAAAAATTTGGGCGGGAAAATGAAATAGGAGGATTTTACTTTTATATATAGAATATATAGATATAGAAGATATAGATATAGATGTAGAGCTAGTCCTCAAAAATCAGATATCATCACATACCTTATGCTTTCAAATTTTTTTTTTAAAAAAAAAAATCACATACGTTATGTTTGTCGGTCTTTTGAAGATAGAAAAGACCACCATTGCCCAAATGGCTGCTCGAAAGATTCCAATCTGAATCAATGTCTGCCAAAACTGTAAGAAAAACTACAGAAATCACGACGAAGCGCAGTATTGCCATGCCCATATAATTTCATTTGACACGCACACTACAACCTAAAAATCAAATGTGATATGTTTCTGGGCATTAACCAATTCCAAGAAACACCCACTGCACAGAAATTTTCAACGAACCCAACTCAAAAATTTGTAAAGAAAATCCCGAGAAAACTAAGATTTCTAAAGATACGACATTAAAATGTTTATCATTAACAATACAAAAGCTGCGTTTTTCTTCCGCCTTCGACGTAATTTCACAAAAAACTTTGGCCAAGACTTGCCTGAAGCTCAGTGGTGACATGATACTCATCCATGTCCGTAGTTCTTGTTAATGGCGGCCATGATAAGCTTTTCGCACTCAGGCTCCATCCAAGTGGTCACAAACGACGCCAAGTTCAACCTCGGATTCATGTCCAGAATCATCAGCTCATCATTTATGATCTGGAACGCGGTTTCCTTGGGGATCGAGTTCTCTGGCATTATAAACATGCGATCATTCGCCAGCGTTCATTTTCTCACTTTTTTTTGAAGTAACCTAATCGAAGAACATAAAATGGAACGGAATAAATAGAGTAAGGAGTATATATTTACCGAGGAAGGGGAGCTCAAACGTATCTGGAAGCGAAGGTTGAGCAAATGGAGACATCAGACTCGGAAGCTGTCTTCGACAAAATCATGGTGAGACTGATCGGACAGAGGAGAGAATGACCGGTTGGTGATAATTTTATCATCAATAAAATACCATACATAACAATACCATAATCACGTAATAAAAATTAATTTCCATTAAACATTTACTTACCAAATAAGATTTATCAATTATTTAACTAATAAAATATTTAATTAAGGTAATAACATTATATAAACTATTATTATTATTATTATTATTATTATTACTATTATTATTAGATTACATAAATGCCCTTAAGTTTTGGGGGGAAAACTTGGTTAGGAGGATTTTATTTTTATATATATATAATATAGATATATAGATATAGATTCCATTGAGCTTTTGAATGTTTTGCATGCTTATACTTATTATGCATGTATGTATGCATTATATATAATATGCAGATTGAAGAGAGTCCATACACGAAGCTTTGCAGCACTAAGAAAATCTTGACGGTGTACGGGAAGTTTCTTGGACCGGTTCTGTACGCCACTAAAGGAGACACACTTGCTGTCCACGTTATAACAAAGGATCAGAAAACATAACCATCCATTGATATATTTTATTTTTATTTTTTTTTACCGTACTCTAGTTCAATCGATAACGGGGCACTGTTATCTCCTTTTAAAAAAAAAAAAAAAAAAAAAAAAAATTCAGACCGCTTCGTTATAGGAGTATATGTTCATAATTTTATTACTATATGTTAATAACTGTACATTCATAACTCCATAACTGTACGTTCATAACTCTATAACTGTACATTCATAACTCCATAATTGTACATTCATAACTCCATAATTGTACATTCATAACTCCATAATTGTACATTCATAATTTTCGAAACTCTATGTTCACAATTTTAGAGCTCTATGTTCATAATTTTATCACTATATGTTCATAATTGTACGTTCATAATGTTAGAGCTCTCTGTTCATAATTCGATCAATAACTGTACATTTATAATTCCATACTGTAGATTCATAATCTCATAACTGTAGATTCATAACTCCATAACTGTAGATTCATAACTCTATAAGTGTACATTCATAACTCCATAACTGTACATTCATAATCTTCGAAGCTCTATATTCACAATTTTAAAGCTCCATGATCATAATTTTATCACTATATATGTTCATAATGTTAGAGCTCTGTGTTCATAATTTCATAATTGCATAACTGTACATTCATAACGGCATAACTGTACATTCATAACGGCATAACCGTACATTCATAATCCAAAAAAAAAAAAATTAACGCCGTTAACACCGTTAACGGCAAAACGCGCGCAATTTTTTATTTTTATTTTTTTAACTAAATGACGCGTTTTTTTTGAAAAACGACATCGTTTTGGGCCCGTATCCACAATGAATTGTGGACACGGGTCCAGGGCATAATTTGCCACTCTAGTTAGTTGGAACTTGTATATATTATTAGAAGTTAGAACGTACAAATTAAATATAACTGATTGAGCTAGATTTCTTGCAGGCATGGAGTAAAAATGACGAGGTATCCATGGACAGATGGTCCAGAATTTGTAACTCAATGTCCTATTCAACCAGGGACTAAATTTAGTCAAAAGGTAGTGCTTTCGGATGAAGAAGGTACATTGTGTGGCACCCTCACAGTCAATGGTCTCGTGCCACCGTGCATGGTGCCTTTCTGATTTATCCTAAGAAGGGAAGTCAATTTCTCCTTTCCCTAAACCCTCAGCTGAAGTGCCCATCATATTAGGTATATATATTATTATATGCCACATTCATTTATACGTTGTTCTTTAGTTCCCTTAACAATATTACGGTAATTAATTCTTGAAATGCAGAAGAATGGTGGAAGAGCGATATAAAAGATGTTTTTACTCAGTTTACTGTCAATGGAGGAGATCCAAACATCTCTGATGCTTATATGATTAATGGCCAGCCTGGGGATCTATTTCCATGCTCCAAAAATGGTATATATATAGTTATTTATTTATTTCAATTTCAATCTCGCTCACTCCACATAATCATTCAATTCTAATGGAATATTATATTCATAATATAATTAATATATATATTCTGAACAGATACATTCAAGCTAACCGTGGATATGGGAAAACATATTTGCTGTGAATGGTGAATGCAGTGATGAACAACATCATATTTTTCTCCATCGCTAACCACAATATCACAGTGGTTGGATCCAACAATACAAACTCTTCGGTTGGTTTTACAGCAAAACTCCGAAGCTTGGCCGACCCAAAACACGCCATATGTGCATCGCACGTTCATCGCACGTGCAGATAATTGGGTAATTAATATGCTCGAATTCAAGCCATATTATCATTTATTTATACTTAGGAGTTAGGATTTACTTCATTTTCTTAGTTTGTTTCTTTTAAAATGAAAATATGTAATGCAGACATGCAATGTAACACAATATGTGAAAATTAAATAAATGAAGCGCCAAAATAAGTACACAGTTTGAATTTTTTAACACAGTTAGAGAATTGTTTGCTTTTATACTCTCAAATGTAGTTTATGCTAATGTGTGTTTTGTGTTTTATGAAAAAACTCTGTAAAACATAATGGCAAATATATAATTGTTAACCTAAAATAAGACAAGCGAGTCATATATTATTTAATTAATTATCTCATATTTTTGTACTAATCTCATAATCAAATAATTGTACATTTGCATTAATCTTATTATCTAAATATATAATACAAAATTTCACCTGTGCATCGCACGTACATTGCACGTGTATCGCACAGACATGGTTGACCCGATCTTCTCTTCACACTCAAATTACATAGAATGGTTTGAATATCATAGAATGATTTATTTAGTTGGGTGAACTTGATTCGAAGGTTTAATTTAGGTTGGGAAAAAGGTAATTTTTAGGTTTTGATAAGTCCTCATCAGCGGCTCAGCCCACCGGGTTATACGTTACGTAGGAATTACCATGACTTGATCATGGTCGAACTCTCTCGAGTTCTAGAAAACACTTAGTTTCGTATCTTAAAAATTTTCAAACTCTATATTATACCCTATATTATTCATATAAAACATCAGTATTTGTAGTTGTAGAATCCTAGTTTCGTTGGACACTTACTAAGATAACTACAAATTCTAACAAACTACAAAGCAACTAATCATGATAATCTAATCTAACTTCTAATCTAATCTAATCAACCTTTTGGAAGAATGATAATCTAATATAACTTCTAATCTAATCTAATCTAATCGAATCTAATTTAATTTAACCCTATAATAAAGCAACAACCTCCTAAAAATTTCGTTTTCCCGCCCACCCAATACAATGTCGTTTGGCATCAAAGTGCTGAAAATTTTATTTTTCCACCCACCTAATACGATGTCGTTTGGTAAGGCTGCAATCCAAATGCGTCTAATTAATGTTGTTCACATTAGATTGCAGATTCTCAGCATTTAATTGTATTGTTTTGTACAAGATGAATATACATTGGTTGATCTTAGAGCATCCACACTAGTAGTTATTTAAGAGTTATTTCTACATGAATTCTCTCCACTCAAAGTTAATAGCTGATGTGGGGAGAAGTTATTTCAAAAATATTTCTTATGCAAAGTATGGTATATTTGTGGTCCCAATAAGTAAGAGAAATAATTAAAATATAGTGAGTTAAATGGTGGGTGCATAAAAAACTGAGAAATAACTCAAAATTGATGTAAAGAAGGGTTTTTTGTAATTGAATGAAATGATAGAGGATGAGGTGAATGCTGGGACCCACAAATAACTGAGAAATAACCTCAACTGATAAGGATGCTCTTACCAATCCTAACTATAATAAAGCAAAATAGATTTTGTGCAAAATTCCCGTCCAGCCATTACGATGCCGGGTTTTTTTTTTTTTTTTTTTTTTTTTTTCAATTCAAATGGAAGACGTGTGTAAGGCCTGAAATTTAGGAGAGTGGTTTAGTGGCTATTGCGTGTGAAATTAATCTAAATGTGTATGGGAGTGTTTAAAAGTACAATATTGTGTATTATTTTATACATTACCCAGCTGACTTCTACACCTATACATCTACACAGCCTACAGTAAGTATTTACAAACATATAGACCCTTTGCTTATATATAGAAAAGGGTTACAAGAAAACAAAAAACGAATGCTGCAATCTGCTTTAGATGCTTCAACTGTAAAGCACAACAATTCATCTTCAGTACAGGTCCATCATCAACAAAAATGTTGTCAGATTCAAAGGTTGTCTTGGTTCTCCAGTTTCTGCTCCTTTGTTGCCTCTTAGCTGCTGAAGCTTCTCTTATTCAGCATATATCGCAAATTCAATGTAAACATATATATCTTCATTTATAGTATTGGGGGATCATTTTACTATATTCCACTAGTATATTTACTCATGCATTGCACGGAATGAATTTGCTATAATAGTTTAAAAATATTTAGATCACTGGATTTGTTTCTGTTTTTTGTTGAATCTTTTTCTCGCCTCGATAGATAATTTGATAAGCCAATGATTTTTTTCCGTGTTTCAGAATACGGTTAACCAACATGTTAACTAATCGATTACGATAAATTGGATCGGATTTTGCTATTTTTTTTTTCTGCAGTACCTCGATGTGACATGAGCGTGAAAGGGGTTCAAGAATCAGTTTTCTTTTTATAAGGGCTAAAATCACTTATTTTGGCTTTTTTACCCCATATTGTAGGGTGGATCTCGAAAGATATGAAAGATCTCCCTCCAAGCCGTACATCCGACTTTCATCGAATACGGCTTTCCGCAGAATTCTATATGTATCTATGAGATCGAGTATGGAATTCTGTTTACTCACTTTCAATTGAGTATCCGTTTCCCTCCCTTTCTTGTTAGGATTGGAAATCCTGTATTTTACATATCCATACGATTGAGTCCTTTTTACATTATCTTGTACTAACTAATAAAAGGCCTAGGGCTGAAAGTGATCTTAGAAACCAATCGCGTTCCGGGAAAAAATCTCAATATTGTATTCTCCTAGAAGAAAAACAAAAATTGCGTTTTCATTATGGTCTTACAGAACAACAGTTAATTCAATACGTTCGGATTGCCAGAAAAGCCAAGGGGTCAACAGGTCAAGTTTTACTACAATTACTTGAAATGCGTTTGGATAACATCCTTTTTCGATTGGGTATGGCTTCAACTATTCCTGCAGCCCATCAATTAGTGAATCATCGACATATTTTAGTGAATGGTTGTATAGTAGATATTTACCTTCAAATTTATTAATTTATTATATTCACTACACTGTTCATTGTCTCCTTTTTACATTATCTTGTAATATATATTTATTTACCAAGTATTTTATACAAATATAATAAATATTAATATTTTGTTCAATACTTTCACATGATAACCTACGACACATATCTCACAACACATGAAACATGTAGGAAAAAGAACTATTACTACTAAATATCAATAGGTGTTTGTAAGATAAAGAGATCATATTTCAACTAAAATCCCAGTTATATACACAACAAGACAAATTTAAAACTTCTTACACCATAATCTCATTGCATGATGATTCCCTCTATGCTGTCACCAGTAACCTAATTGCACATGACACACTACCAATAAAAATAAAAAATAAAAAAAGAAGAAGACATGTACTGAAGATGAAAACAATGACAATGCTATCCAAAAGAGAATTAAGAAGAATTGGAGAAATTTAAACAAAAAGTAGTATTTATTTAGACTATCACTTTTAGACTAACTATTTAGACTAGCGTTATTACAAAGTTGTAAATATTTATTTTAGTAACAATTATAATCAATCTCTCATATATTATCTTGAATTTATATACTTTAAATTACCGATTTAAATAAACAAATTCAACATTTATTTACCTATGCATAAACATTTCCTATATAATATTGCATTGATATACTTTAAAATACTTATTTAAAAATAATCATTGGGCATTATCCCATTCGCGCAAAGCGCGTAAAAAAAACAAGTACAATTATATAAATTATAACAACGAATATTATATAGTATAATTAATGAAATATGTTGAATCGATTATATTTTTTGGTATTATCATTGTTTGAATTCGAGTAAATAATTGTCCAATTATCCGTGCTATGCACGCATGCATGATGCACATGCTATGCACGGATGAAAGTTGTTATTATGTATTTAGATAATAAAAATAAAGAGAAAATTATAATTTGTTGTACAAGCTCATGTTAGACATGCTCAGGACCGGCATTCAATAACAATCCTCCTTTTATCTTTCTTGGTTGCTTTTATCATACATTACAGTATATACAAATACAGTAAAACTACCCAATATTAATTTGTACTCAGCTAGATTTGGGGATTACGTTTTTGAATGTTTTGCTTATACTTATTATGCCATGTATGTATGTATGCATTATATATAATCTGCAGATTGAAGAGACTCCATGCACGAAGCTTTGCAGCAGTAAGAAGATCTTGACAGTGAACGGGAAGTTCCCTAGACTGGTTCTTTATGCCACTAAAGGACATACACTTATTGTCCATGTTTATAACAAAGATTCCAAAAATATAACCATCCATGATCCATTGGTATATATATATATATATATATATATATATATATATATATATATATATATATTTACTGTACTCTAGTTAGTTGGAACTGGTATATATTATTAGAAGTTAGAACGTACAAATTAAATATAACTGATTGAGCTAGGTTTCTTGCAGGCATGGAGTAAAAATGTCGAGGTATTCATGGACAGATGGTCCAGAATTTGTAACTCAATGTCCTATTCAATTAGGAACTAAATTTAGTCAAAATTAAGATAGTGCTTTACGATGAAGAAGGTACATTGTGGTGGCACGCTCACAATCACTAGTTTCGTGCCACCGTGCATGGTGCCCTTTTGATTTATCCTAAGGGAAGCCAATTTCCTTTCCCTAAACCCTCAGCTGAAGTGCCCATCATATTAGGTATATATATTACTACTAGTAGTTAGAATACGCGTGAAGCGCGAATTAATCATGCCCAACGTGTGAAACTAAAGTGAGGATAATCACTATATAAGTTAAAAATAAATGTTGCTTAATATGAATTTTAACTTGTCCAAAAATAGTTTTACTGCTTATTGTAATAAATAAAGATAAGGAAATTGAGAATATGTTTTGGATGGGTCATGAAGGCATCGACAAATTATTGTATGGACCACGATCAGATCCAAAATGACGTCGTTAATATTATGAGTAAGAATAATATGCTTTATGAGTTAGAATAATTTACTTTATGTGTTAGAATAATGAAACTACTGGAGTAACATAATGTATTTTATGAGTTAGAATAATGTACATTATAAGTTATAAAAATGTATGTACAATCAAAAGAATACAAAGTACAATCTTTTAGAAAAGAACACACTATTATACCAACACATTTTGTATTCCCGATATACCCTTACCTTCATTGGCTCTTCTTAAAGTTGTAGATGTAGATACGCCACATGCATGCACCAGCAGGCCAAGTTACGTTGTTCTTTAATTTGGAAATATATAGATATAACTAGTTTTTTACGCGCATTGCGCGATTGGGATAATGCCCAATGCATTTTTTTTAAAAATAAGTACTTTAAAGTATATTGAGGCAGGATTATATTGAAATTGTTCATGCATAGATAATTGAAGGTTGAATTTGCGTATTTAAATAGGTAATTTTTCTCCCAAAGGTTGAGTCCCCAACCCCAAGGGCCCCCCACACTCCGACCCGACAGAGCATTGTGGGAAGTTGTAAATCACGGTGACTCAATGGTTCAGCAGACAGGGTCAAATGCTGATACGCACAAGGAATCTGCCCACTTTGGACATAATTCCCGCACTGCCGCTGCCGAGGTTCAAACCTTGGTCTCCTCTCCTAAATACTACCCACTAAACATTGAGCTAAGTCCGTGCGGGTTAAATAGGTAATTCTAAGTTTACAAATGCAAGATAATATAGTCAAGATTGATTATAATTGTCAATAAAATAATTGTATAGGTATGGTTGAAACCAAATACGGGACATAAGGGAAAACAAATAAAAATTAGGGCATAAAATATTAAATATATACTAATATTGTTTGAGGAGATTCCGACATTAGGATTTGTGGTTAAGTTCGATTAAGACTTTAATATTAGAATTAGATTAATGGCGTAGTTATAATTCTATATTAGACTTTAATATTAGAATTAGACTAACGGTGAATTAACCGAAAAGTTAAATGGATAATCATATAATTAAGGATAAATTATAAAATCTTAAATGAAAAAAATTAAAACCTGAACAATATGAACCATTCATTTGATTTAATAATTTGGCGGTCATTTTTTCTACCCAATGTTAATAATTAAATAAATTCACTGGTCAAATCCGCTAACGCTAACCGCTAACTGCTGATTGTCAAACAAGGACATTGCGAGGTAGTTCTCACTTCAATTTGTTGTGTGATTTGAATACGCTCTTTGTCACAAAATCTCTCAAGTAGTTAATATGATTGGCTTTATTAATTATTTTTTTTTTTAATTTTTTCATGGTATTAATAAAATACTTGATAAATAAATATATAGCATTATTTTTGTATTATAACTTTGATATTTAATTAGAAAAATAGTGCACAAAAAGATAATAGATAATGTAGTGAATATAATCAATTGATGAATTTGAATGTAAAAATTTTTACATTTGAGAAAAATAAAGACAATATAACTAATGAAAATATTTCTTTTAATTAATTTATTGATAATTAATAATTTTTTTCACTGAATAAAGACATTGTAAGGATAATGTAGCGAATATAATCAATTAATAAATTTGAATATAAAGAATTTTTATATGGAAGAAAAATAAAGAGAATATAACTAATAAAATTATTTCTCTTATTTAATTTATTGATAATGAATAATTTTTTTTTTAAATAAAGACATTGTGGACACATAATTCTAAATTAAAGAAATGCATATGTATTATTTTTTGTTGTAACTACTAAATTATTATTTATATAATTTAATAAGAGTAAAATAGAGTACTAATTATGCCAACTTTGATTAGGATGAGGTTCGAACCTAAGACTTTTTTTTATTGAAATCAATGAGTAAGTTAACGGTGAACTAACGGCAATTCTTAAAATTTTAACGGAATTAGTAACGGTGTGTGGGTATTTTAGGAAATTTTAGTGTAAAATTTAAATCTGATCAATCTTTTAATCAATCTGAGCCATACATTTGATTAAAATCTGTGTCCGCTATTTTTTCTACCCATTATAGGCCTAACTCTATTGGGCTCTTATTAGTATAGTAGATAGATATTATGATCCATAACAATATCACACTATTATAGAGAAAATATCATTTTTGCTTCCTTGACTATCATAGTTGAAGCACTTTTGGTCTTTAACTATTGCTTTTTTTTTTTTTTTTTCTAATTAGGTGCATGACTTTCTAATTAGTATCGGATTTGGTCCTCCAATCTAATTTTACGGTCACTTACTATCAGAATTTCAACTGAAAAAATAATGTGGTGTAATTGAAAAATTATTTTGATCCTTTCAATTTTATTTTATTTTCCTCTTTTATTTTTCTTCTTCTTCTCCCTTTCTTCATCACCCGTTTCTATTTCTGACTAGCCCTAAGAAGTCTTCTTCTTCCTCTTACGCCTCTTTTATTTTGCTCTTTATTTCTTTCTTCCTCTCCTGTTCATTTCCTTTCTTCCCTCTATTTCTTCAATCTCTACATAACCCTAGCAAGACAATCCCAACATATGTCAATTTCATCTTCTTTTAGCCATCGGAGTTATTATGGATTTGGTTAATGTATTCCAGTAAAACATTGCTATTGTGATCACGAAGTCAAGCTACGCACATCATGGACAAATGATAATCTAGGTCAAAGGTTTTGACAATGTCAAAATAATGGGGTAAGAAATTCTTCATCAATGTTTCCTTCTTCTTTTTTTTTTTTAAAAAAAAAATTATTTAAGTGAAATATGTAATGTGATTTAATTCTTCATCAATTTAATTCGCAGAACAATGGAGGTTGTGGATATATGGAGTGGTTTGATCCTCCAATTTGTAAGAGGGTAAAGAAAATTATTTTGAGATTACTAAAAAGATTAAACCGACAACAAGAAGAAATTAATAGACTTGAGATGAAGCTTAAATATGGGGAGGCAAGACTTGACAATGAAGCTCAGTGGAAGTTTGATATTGTGTTGCTTAAAATTTTAAAAAAATATATGGTGATGTGAGCTTGATGCAATTACGTGTTCATGAACGTAAATGAACACGTTCACGAACGTTAACAAACAATAATGAACGCTTAACAAACAAACACGAACAAGATTTTTAAATTAAAAACCTTAACAAAGGTGAAACTTTGGAAGAATGACCAGGGATCGAGTCTCACCAACGGCAGTGTGGGAGCTACCTCTCAAAGTGAGGGGGTTCCTTGTGTGCAGTGAGCACCGGTCTAGCCTCTGTGGTTCATGTTCAGTTGAGTTACCACGATTTACATCCTCCCAAATGCTCTTCGAGTCGAAGTGTGGGGGGTCCTTAGGGTTGGGATTCAGCCTTACGGAAGAAGATTTTCAAATTAAAAACCTTAACAAACGAACACAAACACTCCTAGTTTATTTTATAGCCTATACTTTATTTTGGGTTATTAATATGTTACCATGGGAAATAAAAGAGACTTTAAAGTAAAATCCTTTAACTTTCTTCAATTCATAAAGGAAAACTGAATTTTAAAATAAAAATAATAATACTTTAATTACTGTCAGAGGCGCGTTTGACGCGCCCAGCATTGGGCGCAATGGTGATAGCCACGCATGGCATTTTCTGACATTATTTCCACATTATATACTGGTGGTGATGCTCTTAGTTTTTTGTAAAAACTTATTACTTCGAAATGCTAAAATTCAAAAAGCTGCTTAAAGTAGCTTTTTCGATCACCTTTTTTATAAAATCATTTTGCATGTAATCAATTAACAACTAATTTACCAATCACTTTTCTATATCAACTAATACTATCAACTAGTCAAACCTACCAACCCAAACAACTAACAACTATTTACCAGAACACCCCATAAATTTTAAGAATTTTGGGTCATTCTCATTTAGCTTTTAAGTTTTCAACTAGACATGACAATAATATATTAGGGAAAAGATTCATTGTATTAGTGAGATACTTGATTATAAATTTGCTAAGTGTTTAATTTTTACTTGAAAAATAGTAGAATTACAGGATGAATAGTATTGGGAGGTTTCTTTTCAGAGTATGAAGCTAAGGTCCCTATTTATACTAATAGGTGACAGATCTACCTGGTTACCTAACCTTGACCAATGAGAACATAAAGTTTGACCAATGAAACCTGCTCTACATCCTGAGACCAACGACATGACTCGGACTGTACATTATTGCTTGACACGTAAAGCTTTTTACAGACATACGTAACTATTGTCTTTGTCTATGTAAAATCTGGGCTTTTAAAACCATAAAATTGATTTTTGACTTTGAATATATCATTGAGTTTTGAATTTTGATTAACTAATTGTACAATTGGATAAAGTTCAAATCTTATAACCTAACAAAAATTTATAATTTCGATTAATTAATTGTACAATTGAAGGATGTGTTTCAGATTAATTTATTTTTTGATGGACTTCGAGCAACATGTAAACCATAGTCATAACTAAAAGTCTAATCTAAACTTACATTTATAGAACTTGATCAGTTGATCATATTAAACTTTTATCAGTAGTAATTTGAATAATACACTGATAATTCTCCTAAAATTTGTTGATAGAACAGGTTCATCTTGATAATATTTTGATCATAAATCATAATATGTCCATTGATTTAGAGAACTTTTGGTAACAAGACAGTTAAGTATTAGGTTATCAGTGACTCATAGCAAGAAGCACCAGTGGTCTAGTGGTAGAATAGTACCCTGCCACGGTACAGACCCGGGTTCGATTCCCGGCTGGTGCAATAAGTTAAGCAATGATGAAAGCTGCGCTCTTGTGGTGATTTGGGTCTCCACAAATTATCTGATCTTTAATCCGACGACTAGCAGCGCCTCTGAGCTCATCTTTACTTTTTTAATTTTTAATTTTTTTTTCTCTCTCTTTTTTGGTAGACTATTTCCACATAACTAGTAAAATCTCTCCACTATGTTTAACATTTTTATCTTCAAATTATTTTATAGTAAAATTAATATTTAGTGTATTATGAATGTATAAATATTATGTAATCAATCATATTTTGTTATGTCATTAAAAAAGTAAATTTGATTTTATTAAATTCTTTTTTGAGTTAATTACCGAAATGGTCCCTTGACTATAATGAAATTACCAATTTGGTCATTGACTATTTTTTTTGACCAATTAAGTTCCTCAATTTTAAAAATCTTAATCAATTTGGTCTTCCATTTGTTTGACCGTTAGTCAACCGTTAACTTGGGACCAAATTGCTAATTCGCTATAGTCAAGGGACCATTTTGGTAATTAACTTTAAGGGTCGGCAATTCGGTTCAGTTTTCTCGAACCGAACAGTACCAAACTAGTTAGATTCGGTAATATACCGAACAATTGAACGGTAATAGATTCTTGTATATCGAACGATTCGGTAAAAACTCGAACCGAACTGAATTGTTCGATAAAAACTGAACCGAACTAAATACCGTTTGAATTTATACATTATTCCTATCTTATTCTTTGCCCACCGAATTGCAATTCCTTTCCTTCCTCCCAACCAAACACCCCCTAATGGTCTATGGCTAGTGAGCTTGGCCTTGCATGTTAGCTCTAGTTCGCAAAGGTAGGTGGTTAATTAGTTGCCAACACAACTGAAGTGGTGTAATAGTTCCTATAACAAGTTATTATATTAGTTGGATATATGTGGCCAACACATTCAATTCGACTCAACGTACTCAAGTACCTGTAGCCATAGGTCATTCCTCCCACCCATTTTTGTTCAATTGGATAGTTTGGTCTACTTGTGGTATTCCAAACTTGTTGTTTTGAACTTCATATTTAGATTATTTGATCTCTTGGGTCATCATGTACCAAAATCAAACACATTTACTTCTTTTCTCTAATTTTGCTTTCTTTTTTTTTTTCTTTTTTTTTTTTTTCAAGTTTTCCTTTCTTCACTTTTCTATTTCTTTAAGTATTCAAATTCATTTTCAATAATTATACACACAAAAGTGTACCTAAAAGACGGTATCTATAGAAAAAATATGAGATATTAATTGGTCATATGAAAAAATGGACTAGAGAGAAAGACAGAGAAATATTGGAGATTAAGGCTCCGTTTGGAAAGCAGGAAAATGACTTTTGGAAAAAATGTTTTCTGGAAAATAAGTTATTTTCCAGAAAACATTTTCCTTTTTGGTGTTTGGCTACACAACGGAAAACTGTCTTTGTGTGTTTGGTTCATTTTTTAGAAAATGAATAGGAAAATGAAAAGAATTGAATACTTCAAAATTTTTATTGTTTGATATTTTTGATAAAATCCTTTTTGTGAATAACACTCTTTTGATATATATATATATATATATATATATATATATATATATATATATATATATTAACATTTTAAAAAATGTAACTTTTTTTAATTTTTAAATACAAAAAAATTAATATTATTCGTAGATTTTTTTTTAACTTTGAATTAAAAAAATCGCGGACCGGCTCGCGGGGCCTGTCAACCCGCATGGGGCGGGCTTTGGTTGCATGAACCCTAGCCTGCGGGTTTGGTGGGCCGACTTGCAAAAGCTCGCAAAAAATTAGGCTCGAAAATTTTGCATGTGCATCCCTTGAAAAATGACTTCCCTAAAAAAAACAATCGTTATGCTGTGCATCTGTGTGCACCCATAGACGGAGCCAGAGGGGGGGCAGGGGCATGGTGGCTACAGGGGAGCTGACCCCCCATAGTAGGACGCACGTTTTTAGTCAAAACGACGTCGTTTTTGCATCGTGTGCACCATGCAAAATATCATGGCCCATAGATCAGACAACTTTTACTTAGATAGCCTTCTTGATGCAAAATATCTTTCTTCCAAATAGTCCTTTCTTGTCACACACCATCATCCCAACAAACAGGCGCGGAGGGACATGGTGGCTACAGGGGGCCTTGGTCTCGTCCAAAAACAAAAATTATTAATATTAGTAGGGGTAGAGGATTTAGATTTTAGAGGAACATGGTAACTGGGGACAAAAATAATACTTAATATAGATATAGATTAGACTTAAAAAAAAAAAAAAAAAAAAAAAAACAGGTGTAACAATAATCTGCTAAATTGCATTTTGTTTAGGAAAATTTATATGCATATCAAGAAAACTTTCATAGTCTTCCAACAATTATAATATTAATTCACAGCCACCAACATTTATTAAGGTTTTGCAAGACGATGAAGAAATTAACCACTTCCACAAGCATCCGAAAACAAAGGTCAATTCATCTTTTACTGTATATTATTTATTAACCAGTTAATCAGTATATATCTCAATTCATCTTTCCCTTTCTGATCGAGTTTGCATATCCACTTAATTACTCGAATTCAAGCAATGATAATATCATAAAACATAATCGATTCAACTACTCATTTCATCAATTATGTTATATAATATGCGGTGTTATAATTTTTTTTATTATAAGGGATACCTATATACACACTATATGCCTCAACTAAGGTTTGAACCTATCAAACCCCACTTAGGGGAGCAACCGAATACCAGTGGACCACAAGCCACTTGATATGTGTTGTTATAATTTATATAATTGTATATCGATTTCAAATATTCTTAAAATATTATAACAAATTCATTCTGTGCAACGCACGTGTGAAAATACTAACTAGTATTTAAAAAAAAAAAAAAAAAAAAAAAAAGGCAATTAGTTGAGTGGTGTGCAGGAGAATATACTCCGGATATATCGCCCTATACATTTTTACATTTATTCAATATCGGGTCAAGCCTGGTGCCTATATAAAGGGGCCTAACCCCTTCATTTTAGGGAGGCCATTAAGAGGGAATACTGAGCAGTCCAAATGGGACTTTCCTTCTTTCTTCTTCATATGTTCATACACACAAATACAGACTCAATACAACACTCAAGAGGGGAAAGGATCAATAACAATCTCCTTTTATCTTTCTTGGTTGCTTTTATCATACATTACACTATATACAATCAGACATTCTTCTTGTAATAAATACTGCCCTTGCAGTTAACAATCGGACATTATTCTTCTTGCTTCATGATAAACTCACACCACTGGTTTCTCAATATACATTGCTGTTCTTTGCTTAGCTTAGTGTAGCTCATCACATTCATCTTCAGCACAGGTTCATCATCACTATTAGCAATAATCAAAATCGTAATTTTAAAGTACCAAAATTATATTCTATCCATTCATTTTTTTTTTTTTTTTTTTGGGTCTAGGATATGTTTTCTTGTATTGTAGGGGTTGAATATATCAATCATAGGATATTTTCATTGTTATATCAAGTTATAGGAAGTTGAGAATGATGTAAAACAAATTAAATAACTAAATGATCTGAATGATGAATGAATTGACACAAGGCATATATGGTGTGTTACGTGTGTATCTCTCCGATCCCTCCATATATAAATAAATTAGTAACTTTAAATTTTGATAACATTAGGAGTATAGTAATAGATGTTGGAAAAGTTCAATGTATGCTAACTGAATTTTGAATTAGTTGATACCAAATATATGCAAAAAAATTATTACAAACACAACCATAATATAATAATGTTGTCACATAATTCAATCAATACTTATTTATGATAAGACTTTAATGGCCAAAAATAGATTATTGTATACACATACACATATATATATTTATTTATATTTTATATATATAAACAAATAGTATTTTCATGGGCTTATGGATATTTGGACCATCTCTATTCATTTCACAGATGTATTTTATTTTTATGGGAAAAAATAACTAAATTATAATGTTTATTTTTATTGGAAAAAATAACTAAATTATAATGTTTTATATTTTAAAAAAATTATATCTTAGCTTATGCACTCATTTAGTCATTTTTTATAATGTTTTATATTAAAAAAAAATTATAATGTTAGCAGAGGGATACCTGTTTGGGTGAGTGACAGACACATCCAATAAAACAAAACTGAAAATTGATTATTGTTGTTGGGATTAACCGCAAATAATGAAGCTTCTCTTCAAGCTAAAAATGATCAGATAAACACTCAACAGACATTTCATGCATCAAGATTACGATTTACAAAGAAGTTTTTAATAATTTGTAATTTTGATTAGTTTGCTTTTCTATTATTACCAATTAACATTTTAAAGTCAAAATAATAATTAATATAAGACCATAACATTTATGCTTATATTTTTTATATCGTGCATCATATCGCACGGGTAAAATACTAGTATTATTAATCCATTTCGTGCATTGCACGTACGAAAATACTAGTTTCATTAAAAACACAATTCAACCATAATATAATAATGTTGTTGTCACATAATTCAATCAATACATATTTATGATAAAACTTTAATGGCTATTTCAAAGAAGAGTACAGTGACAATGATGTAAAACAATTATCAAAACTAAAGACACGCATAATATATGACGATATCCTATTTAATAAAAATAAGAATGGGCTATTTCAAAGAAGAGTGACAATGATGTAAAACAATTATCGAAACTAAAGACGCATAATATATGATGATATCCTATTTAATAAAAATAAGAATGACTATTTCAAAGAAGAGTGACAATGATGTAAAACAATTTATCGAAACTAAAGGCACGCATAATATATGACGATATCCTATTTAATAAAAAATAAGAATGAACAGCATCCTCTTATTATTATTATTATTATTATTATTATTATTATTATTATATTTTACTGTATAGTTTACTTTTTAGGGTAATCTAAAGCTTGCTTTAATTTCAAAGGTGAATTAACTTTTGTTTACGTTGGGCCACACGGGCTTATCGTTAGTTGATTATCGTTGTCTATAGCAATATTCAAGATCATCATACAAGTACTTTGCATAATTTATAATGGATGGCATGAAATGTAGCAATTATATCGTTGACCACTGATACAAACATGGTTGACCCGATCTGGGTATGTCACACTCAAATTACATAGAATGGTTTGAATATCATAGAATGGTTTATTTGGTTTGGTGAACTTGATTCGAAGGTTTAATTTAGGTTGGGAAAAGGGTAATTTTTGGATTTTGATAAGTCCTCAGCGGCTCAGCCACATCGGGCTATACGTTACGAAGGAATCACATGACTTAATCATGATCGAACTCTCTCGAGTTCTAGAAAACACTTAGTTTCGTATCTCAAAAATTTTCAAACTCTATATTATACCCTATATTATTCATATAAAACATCCCGTAGTTGTAGAATCCTAGTTTCGTTGGGATACTTACTAAGATAACTAGAAATTCTAACAAACTACAAAACAACTAATCATGATAATCTAATCTAACTTCTAATCTAATCTAATTTAATTTAACCCTATAATAAAGCAATTAAGTTATTATTTCATATTATTATTGTATAATGTATAGTCTTGTATTATGTGGTTTTTATTAGTTAGTCAAGGCTAGTTCTACTTATCAGGGTTAGTTAGAGTTTTATTTGTGATATACTCTGTAATCTTTATCATGTTTCAATTTAATCGAAAGACATTCTCCAATCTGGTATCAGCCGGGTCTCGGTCATCTTTTTCATCTCCACCGTCAAATTTCCCCCTCTTCACCGTAAACCACCGAGATGTCTTCGAACTCCTCTGAGCACACTCTTTCCCCCCCCCCCCCCCCCCCCCCGCCGATGGTCCGTCTCCGGCTGCCGGAAACTCTCTTGCAGGCGCCCACCACTACGTAACTATGAAGCTGACGTCCCGGAACTTTCTGTTCTGGCGCACGCAGCTGCTTCCGTTTCTCCGGAGCCAGGAGCTCCTCGACTACGTAGATGGCAGCCTGCCATGCCCGCCGGCGACGATCACCGTCGCTCCATCTTCCGCGGATTCAAGCAGTACTCCGCCGACCAGTGTCGTTCCAAATCCAGCACACCAAGCCTGGGTGAAATAGGATCAATCGATCCTTTCACTCTTGATCTCATCAATGTCGGATGAGGTCTTATATCTTGCTCTTGGACGAAACACCTCGGCGGCGATTTGGGAGTCCATCACCATGGTGCTTGGTTCTTCCAGCCAAGCTCGGTGCCTCAACCTTTTGGGGCAGTTCCAGCTTCTCCGACAAGGTAACTCCACCACTACCGACTACCTTGGGCGTGCGGGGGTGCTTGTTGAGTCCCTCATTCAAGCCGGACGCCCCTGTCGCTCATGGAGCAGAATTTATATGTTATCCGCGGCCTGCGTCCGGAACTGAAGACACTGGCGGCCTCTTTCACCTCCGGCAATGCAGTGATGCTCGCCCACCTCTCGGATTACCTGCAAGCCAATGAGTTCATCCTGGTGGATGATTTTCCTACAGCCAAGGGGACCGCTGCCCACTCGACGTTCTATGCAGGTTCTGGCCGTGGTGCATCATCTGGAGGCGAACGACAACAGCAGCAACATACGAGTCGTGGCTCGTCGTTCGGTGGTCGCGGTGGCCGTGGCGGCCAGAACCGAGGTGGCCGCGTAGGGCCTCGGTGCCAGATTTGCCGCTCCCACGGCCATTCTGCCGTTTACTGCTTCAAGAGGTATCACCCGTAACTAGCCGCGCCACAAGCTCATGTCACTGTATCGGCCAATGCCCCGACGGCTCCGGTTCATGCTCCTTCAGATGGGTGGTATCCGGACATCGGTGCCACCGCGCATGCGACCCCCGATGCTAATATGATGGGGCAGTCGGAGGAATACGGTGGTTCTGACGTGCTACGTGTGGGTAATGGCGCAGGTTTGGCTATTACTCGAGTCGGTCGTGCATCTCTTCCATCCGCGTCAAAATCTCTTTGTTTAAATAATATATTACATGTCCCGAGTCTCTCGGTCCCGTTACTTTCTGTTCATAAATTTGCAGTTGATAACGGTGTATATTTTGAGTTTCATGATTCTTGTTTTTTTGTGAAGGATTCTATAACCAAAGCGGTCCTACTACGGGCGAACTTTACAAGCTTTCGGCGTCACCCTCAAATTTTGCCTATGTCAGTTCCCGAGCCACTCCTACGGTTTGGCACCAAAGGCTCGGTTACCCACATAAAACTGTTCAGAATAAAGTCCTACAAAGTTGCCCAGTCAAATCCAATAAAAATGCTCCAGTCGATTCCTGTGTTTCGTGCCACCTCGGGAAATCATCGCGGTTTATGTTAGATAGTGTACTACGTTCTAGTGAAAGTGTACTAGATCTTATTTTTACTGATATTTGGGGACCGTCCCCGGTATTATCTGTTAGTGGTTACTGTTATTTCTGTTTATTTGTAGATGATTCCTCACGTTTCTGCTGGTTTTATCCATTACGGGTAAAATCAGACATATATAAATGTTTCGAGTCGTTTCGTGTGTTGGTTGAGCGCCAATTTGGGCGTTCTATAAATTCAATCCAGTCCGATCTAGGGGGTGAGTATAGAAAATTACATACTGTATTTCAAACCTTAGGCATCAATCACCGTCAGTCATGTGCTTATACACATGAGCAAAATGGACGTGTAGAGCGCCGTAATAGACATATTGTCGAAATGGGCCTTACTCTACTTGCTGAGGGAAAAGTACCTCACGAATATTGGGAACATGCCTTTGAAACAGCAACTGTCTTAATCAATTACTTACCATCCTCGGCCATAAATTATGATAGCCCATACACTCGTTTGTTCAAGGTACCACCTCCGTATACCTTTCTTCGCGTCTTCGGGTGTCATTGTTACCCATATCTGAAATTTCGTTTTCCCGTCCATCCAATACGATGTCGTTTGGCATCAAAGTCCTGAAAATTTCGTTTTCCCACCCACCTATTACGATGTCGTTTGGTAAGGCTGCAATCCGAATGCGTCTAATTAATGTTGTTCACATTAGATTGCAGATTCTCAGCATTTAATTGTATTGTTTTGTACAAGATGAATATACATTGGTTGATCTTACCAATCCTAACTATAATCCTAACTATAATAAAGACAAATAGATTTTGTGCAAAATTCCCAGTTAGCCATTACGACACCATTTTTTGCCCAATTACCCGTGCGATACACGTGCAATGCAGGCACGATGCACATGGTATGCACGGATGAAAGTTTTTATTATGTATTTAGATAATAAAAATAAAGAGAAAATTATAATTTGTTGTGTAATTGCTCATGTTAGACATGCTCAGGACCGGCATTATATTCAATAACAATATAATCCTCCTTTTATCTTTCTTGGTTGCTTTTATCGCTTCGCTAAATGCACGCTCTCTGTTCCTTCGATCACTAACCTCTCATTGCCGAATTTCATCATCTATCTATCTATACTTAGTTTCATATAAATGTTGTCAGTTTCCAAGGTTTTGGTACTCCAATTTTTGCTCCTTTGTAGCCTCTTAGCTGCTGAAGCTTATGTTATTCAGCATCACAAATTCATTGTAAGCATATATAACTTAATTTATAGTATTGGGGGATCATTTTATTACATGCCATTAAGCTTTTGAATGTTTTGCTTATACTTATTATGCCATGTATGTATGCATTATATATAATCTGCAGATTGAAGAGACTCCATGCACGAAGCTTTGCAGCAGTAAGAAGATCTTGACGGTGAACGGGAAGTTCCCTGAACCGGTTCTTTATGCCACTAAAGGAGATACAGTTAGGTATATATATTATTACTATATGCCACATTCGTTCACATGCATGCACCAGCAGGCCAAGTTACGTTGTTCTTTAATTTGGATATATATATATATATATATATATATATATATATATATATCTATGATCCATAACAATACCACAATATTATAGAGAATATCATTTTTGCTCCATTGACTATCATAACTGAAACACTTTTGGTTCTTGACTATTTCTTTTTTCAAATTAGGTGCATGACTTTTTAATTAGTATCATATTTTGTCCTCCGATCTAATTTTTCGGCCACTTACTATCAGAATTTCAATTGGAAAAATAATGTTGTGTAATTAGAAGACCATTTTAGTCCTTTCAATTTTATTTTATTTTCCTCTTTTATTTTTCTTCTTCTTCTCCCGCGTGTTTCTATTTCTGACTAACCCTAATTAAGAAGTTTTCTTCTTCCTCTTACGCCTCTTTTATTTTGCTCTTTTATTTCTTTATTCCTCTCACCTTATTCCTCTCCCGTTCATTTCCTTTCTTCCCTCTATTTCTGTACATAACCCTAACAAGACAATCCCTACATATGTCAATTTCATCTTCTTCTAGCCATCGGAGTTATTATGAATTTGGTTAATGTATTCCAGTAAAACATTGCTATTGTGACCACGAAGTCAAGCTACGCACATCATGGACAAATGATAACCCAGATCAGAGGTTTTGACAATGTCAAAATAATGGGGTAAGAAATCTTCATTAATGTTTCATTTAAAAAAAAAATTATTTAAGTGAAATATGTAATCTGATTTAATTATTCATCATTGTTTCTTCATCAATTTAATTCACCAAACAATGGAGGTTGTGGATATATGGAGTGGTTTGATCCTCCAATTAGTAAGAGGGTAAAGAAAATTATTCCGGGATTACTAAAAAGATTAAACAGACAACAAGAAGAAATTAATAGACTTGAGATGAAGCTTAAATATGGGAAGGAAAGACTTGGCAATGAAAAGTATCTAGTTGTAGTAATAGTTGTGTTTGGTATTCTGAAAAAATGTACCATTGCCTATATAAAACCATTACTGAACCAACATCATTACACTGTCAACATAATGAACCAAAATGTATCAATTTGTTTAGTGACTAAGCACAATTATTACACTGTCAACATAGTGAACCAAAATGTATCCATTGCCTATATTAACAAAACACTGTAAAGATCTCAAAAAAAAAAAAAAGCAATGAAAATGTATTATAACAGTGCCAATCCAAAAAGTATTTTAACTAGTAACCTTATTTTCAATCTAGGTTGATTGGATTTTCATTGTTCCCATGAAAATTAGACTTCAATTGATATCTTGATCTAGTTTTGAAGCTACTAATTTATTCTTTGTGGGGTTGGCTCTACCTCAATAGGTGTACATTCTCCAAACATGCCAAAGTCAATACCATCCTGTGTCAAAATATCTGCTTCCACCAAAGCACTATCATGTCCCTCCATATGTTCACTTTCTGAAGCATTTGCAATGTACACTAAACTATAATTAGAAAAGAATATGATTAAAAGAAGTTAGTTAAATACTCACTAACTGTGTTCTGAATGACAGCTTGGGCTTTTTCAGTTAGTACATGTGAATTACTTCCTACCTTTTTCCTTGGTTTAGGTAACAAAACAAATGAAACAAAATGTCAAATTAAGTAACTCTGTTCTGCAAATTTTGAACATTGAATATTAAATAAACAAATAAAATACCTGTTTTTGTAAATTGGGTAGGTTTAGTGGACATGTACTTGCATTATGCCCTGGTTTCCTACATTTTGTACAATGTATAGCTTGATATGTGTCCTAGCTTCTTGGGTCTCCCAGGTCTAGCAATATATTGAGGTGGTAGAGGAGGATCCATGCCACTTAAAGGCCATTCTTCCGGGCCTGCCATTGGCTTTATTGAACTTGCATAAATCTTGAGATAGGTGTCTGTTCTATAGCATGGATGCACATAATAAAAAACTGGTCCCTTGCCATGTTTCAACCAGATGGCAGACACTGCATGCTAGCAGGGGATTCCAATAAAATCCCATACTTTGCAACTGCAACTTCTCTTCTCCAAGTCAACTTCTTGTTGATCACCATAAAGGCCACTTACGTCAAATAAATTGAAGTCACATTGAGTGGTTATATATCCTGCTGCTTACTTTTCTATGACTTCTATCTTGTGTAAAATCTTAGGAGATCCAATAACAGAATTCATAAAACCTTGCAGAGAATACCCATGCATGATATCGTCCGACCCCCAAAGGAAGCGAGCCAGTCGACACTCACCAAACAGGTGGGCATCTGATTCATATTGGTGCTCACAAAATGTACAGCCCTCGCCGATCCATACATGCTTAGTCTTCAACGTCTCGCGGACTGGGAGAATACCACGTGCACACCTCCACAGGAGATTTTTAACTTTTGGCGGTATCGGCAGCTTCCAAAGGTGTTGCCAAGCTGTGAATTCTGATTCCGTGTTTGAAGCAGTGGTTGAATTCCGAAGGAGTTTGTACCCCTCTTTTACCGTATATGAGCCTCGCATGTCTCCAAGCCAACGCCACGTATCCTTGTATTCTAGCGACACGGGTGTGGCTAAAATCTTCGTCACATCCTCCCTTTCGAAGATCTCCTGTAGAACTTCCATGTCCCATTCACGTTGCTCTATGAGGAGTCCGCTAACGGTAACTTCACGTAGTCCTTCCATACAGGTAGTAATAAGCTTCGGATTGTCATTGTTAGCCAACCATGGCCAACCCCAAATTTTGGTGTCTAGCCCATTGCCAATTCGCCGTGCAGACTGCAAACAGAGCAGACTTTGGCCTGCCAAAATGCTCCTCCATATGAAACTCGGATTGTCCCCTATCGTAGCATCAAGAAATTCGCATTTTGGATAGTATTTTGCTTTCATAAGTCTGCTGACAAGTGAATTTGGATGTATCATTAATCTCTAGCCCTGTTTAGCGAGTAGAGCCAAGTTGAACTCATGTAGTTTTTTGAATCCCATCCCACCTTGTTCCTTCGGAGAACATAACCGGGACCAGCTGATCCAATGTAGGCCCCGACTGCCCGTACCCCCTCCCCACCAATACCGGTTGAACAATTTTTCAATATTGTCGCAGACACGGGAGGGCAAGAGAAAAACCGACATGGTAAAAATAGGAAGGGCTTGAGCAATAGATTTGAGTAGAACTTCTTTACCTGCCTTCGAAAGGAATTTATTTTTCCATGATTCCATTCGTTCTCTGATTTTCTCTTCTATATAATGAAATGTCGCAGTTTTGTTTCGGCCCAATACCGAGGGGAGTCCCAAGTACCGTCCAAAGTCAGCTGCTTCTTTCACCCCACACACGTTGTCACAATCTGTCTCATCTAGGTCGTGGTATTGTGACTGAACATAGCCACTGACTTATCAAAATTTATTAATTGACCCGATGTTGTACAGTATGCCTCTAAGCAGTCTTTAATCTTCTAGGCTTCCCGCTGAGTCGCCCGGAAGAAAAGGAGGCTGTCGTCCGCGAAAAACAGATGCGAGACCGACGGTGCTCCATGCGCCACTCGTATACCATGGATGTCCCCACAGTGCTCGGCTTTTTGAAGTAAAATGGATAGTCCTTCCGCGCACAGGATGAATAGGTACGGTGATATCGGGTCCCCCTGTCGGATTCCCCGTGTTGGTTGAATAATGCCCGCACTTTCCCCATTCAATTGGATATTGTACCGCACAGTGGTCACACATAGTAGCATTAACTCGATCCATTGTGGTGCAAACCCGAGGGCTGTCAACATACCTTCCAAAAATCGCCATTCCATTTTGTTGTACGCCTTGACCATGTCTAGTTTCACGGCCGCCCATCCCACAGCTCCACTGGTCCGCCTTCTCAGATATTGCCCGAATTCAACTGCCACAATGATATTATCGGTCAACAGCCGATCTGGAATGAAAACACTTTGTGATGGCGAGATCGCAAACTTTAAAACGTCCTTTAATCGATTGGCCAGCATCTTCGATATCACCTTGTACACCACATTGCAAAGCGCAATTGGGCGTAGATCAGCAACCTTCTCCGGTGACTTTTTCTTAAGTAATAACACAATATTTGAATAGTTTAATCCCTCAGGGAGGCAACGATTTGTAATACAATTAAGAACGAACACAGCTAAATCTTGGCCTACCACGGGCCAAAAGTTTTGATAAAAAATCGGCGACATGCCGTCTGGTCCTGGTGCTTTCTCCGAGGCCATGGAAAATAGAGCAGCTTTCACGTCGGTAACCGTGAAAGGTCGTAAGAAAGCGGCATTCATATCTTCCGAGATCTTCCTGTCAACCCGGTTGAACAAATCTGTGGTAGTACCCTCTGACTGGAAAATAACATTAAAGTATCTCAATACCTCCGTGTGCATTTCAGTGTTCTCCAGCCATACTCCCTCTGGGTTTTTGATCTGAGTAAGTAGATTCCGTCTCTTTCTTGCCGAAACCATCTTATGAAAATATTTAGTGTTTGCATCTTCGTGTTTGAGCCACAATTGTTTCGATCGTTGTCTCCAAAATTGTTCCTCTTGCTTTAATAGACTTTCAAGCTCCCCTTCGGCCATCAGGTATTGAGTTACCGCCTCCGGATCTCTGTCTTTGTAGTTGTTGACGCAAAACGGACATCCGTCTGCCAAAGTGCCTAAAATGTTCACCCCCCCCCCCACTTCCATAACCATTGTCCACACAAATCAATGCGCTGTAGAAAAGTTCTGTCCATCGATTGACACCAAGCCATATCAACAACCTTGCTACATCCTTCCTCCTCCAACCAAGCTGCTTCGAACTTAAAAGTCCTTCTAGCTGCCTGCAGAGGCCTCACCTCCAGGCTCAAGTAAATAACAGTATGGTCCGACGAGAAAGTCAGCAAGTTATGTACTACTGCCTCTTCGAACAATTCCAACCATTCAGATGATGCGGCCGCCCTATCAAAACGTTCTTCCACCCACTCTTCCGTCTCTCGTCCCCGGTCCCATGTAAACTGAGAGCCTTCCATTCCCAGGTCGATAAGCTGGCAGTCACTGAGCGCATCGTTAAAGCCGTTAAGAAGAGTATCTTGATGTGCATGGACCCCCTTTTTTTCAGAGTGACATGTAAATCTGTAATATCATTGAAGTCTCCTATAACAACCCAAGGAAGAGAATTACGATCCTTGAGTTGCCGTAGGAGATCCCAAGTAACCTGCCTCTGTGACCTCTCCGGTATGCCATAGAAGCTCGTAAGTCTCCATTGCGGTTTCCCTGGTATGTTCACAATCACGTCAATATGATTTGGCGATAACTCAGCAAAGTCGCCATATTAGCTTCTCTCCATAACAGAGCCAAACCCCCTCCCATCCCGTCTCGATCAACACAAATCATCCCTTCATACCCCAACCTCACACGCACCTTCTCTACCTGATTCGTCATTGCTTTTGTTTCCATCAAGAACACAAAACTGGGTTGCTGTTTGGACACGAGGCCCACCAATTCGCGAACTGTCCGGTCGCTACCCACTCCCCGGCAGTTCCAACTCAATATATTCATTGTGCGGGGCGGGACTGGCTCTCCAGACCCGCCAGACTCAAGTTTTTTGAACTGTCTTCCATGATGATATCCTTACCCACCACCCTATTTGACTCTCGCCCCTCCTCTCTATGGTGCTTAAGCTCTCCTTGCAGCCCTTCCCTCTCCTCCACCTCCACCAGATCTAAAGATTTCGTTGCACTGCCCGAACCAGTCGGTATGGACGCAGCTTTAGCAAGCGATGGAAGGAGCCACTTGGCCCCCACTGGTTTCACCTGGCGCCGTTGTCCTGCCCGCATCCACGAGCCGAACGGGAACTCTTCTGGTGTTATGCCTTCCTCGTATACCTTTTTGCAGAATTTATCTGTGTGTCCTATCACCCCATAATTAACAGAAGCAAAATGTGTTGAGCCTCTCATAGCGGGATGTAATCCACTGTGATGACCCATCTTTACGACACAGCTTCAGCCTTCTCTTCAGTGGTGCAGTAATCTCCACAGCCACCCTTATCCTATAGAAGCTCCTTCATGCACCCCCAAAATTATTGGGATCGTCTGCCTGATAGATGCCTACATAGTTTCTGATCCGCTCAATAAAATCAGTGGATGCATATACCGCCGGCAGCCCGTGTAGTTGGACCCAGAATGAAATACGATTAAGTGCGACATCTTTTGGTCTTATGCCTGGATCGACCCGCTCGCAAACGAGTGTGTGATTCTCGAACGACCAAGGGCCGTCGTCGAGAACCCTCTGCATATCCTTCGGATGCGGGAATTGGAACAGGAAGAGATTGTCGTCGAGCGGCACAACGCACATTCCTATCACCGGCCTCCATACAGACGCAAGGACCTGCTGCATGTGATCAAATTTGATCGCCCTATCTGTCAAAAATTTGTAGACCACCTCCCAGTGCGAAGCAGTGTCCTCCTTAATCGGAATCTCCGGGGCTTCCAACCCGCTAGTCTCCTCCTCATTCAGAGATAGACTAGCGCATCGATCCTCGATCGAAGGAAAATCCATGATATGATCTATATAGAGCGATGATCGATATAACGAATCCGGTGATTGACTGACGCAAGGATGACGATGGACGATCATCGCATCGAATGTGTATATATATAGAAACATCGGTAGAAGATGGTTATACCACGATCCACTACGCATGATAACCGTACAGGATCGATAAAGCATGATGTGCATGACGCTGGGAATGGGAAAAAACTGCCACGAAAACCCTAGAAAGCCTAGGGAGGGAACTCTCGTCGGCATTCACCTAGAGAGAGGGCCACGTTATGTCTTTCTCTTAATTTAGTTATGAAGAAAGTATAAATTTAGTCATTCAATTATGTGTAATACACATTTAGCACGTCCTTCATTTACTATCAAAGTGCAATAAATTAACCTAACATGGTAGCTCAAGTGGCAAATGAGCTTTCTTTGTGGGGGAGAATTCCGAGATAACCTGAGTTTGATTCTCGCAAGTGATGATCCCTTTGGGCCAGCTTTTGCTCCTTTTGGAGCGAACCGGGTGGACCTCTCCGTTTACTGTTAAACGGACCGAGAAAGACTCGGACCACAATGTGTTACACACCAAAATAGTTCATGATTAAATTAACCTCAGAAAGTCACTACATGCCATATGAGTACACAATGTGCTTAGCAAATAAATATATAGTTAAATACACCTTAAATCTAACAAATGAGTAGCAACTAGCCATGCCAACCAACCAATATATGTTCCATCCTGGATTAGATCTACAACAACATGTCCTCATATATCGGATCTTCAAAGATTGCTTTCGCAATTTCCATACACTCACGGCCATTCCCCATTCATGCTAAATGAGCTACCCCAAATCTAAAGTCGATCTTTAAGAATCAATCTACGACATGCATTATATTATGGACAAAACAAAAATTATTAGCAAATGCCAAACATCCATGATGAGGACAAGACACCAAACAATATAATATAAGAAGGGGAAAAAAAAATATAACAATGAATATGTAGGCATGCATGCACGCACGAATGATAACAATGAATATGTGGAGCCGTGGAAATGAAGGAACGGCGACACACTACTGCACATTTGTAGCTAGTGTGCCCACCCCTAATGAATTCGATCGTCCACCACCTTTTAAAAAAATTATCTGAATTTTAATTTAAGGTGTTGTTTGTTTACGTGGTTGTACGATCCGATGAGTAGTTACTTGATATATGTTTGGTCTCTCTGCTCCTGCCATTTCACATTATATAATAATTGTCCTTCACTGCATTTCTAACTTAGCTTCTCTAATACAATGTCTTCTTCTTCTTCTTCTTCTTTTTTTTTTTTTTTTCAGCTTTTGGTGTGTTTGGGTAAACTAAATAAGTGTGTGAGGTTAAGAAAAATGATATTTGGATTTATTTGTATGTTTATGTTGATTTTGACAACCTAAATTTCATTTGATTGGTAATGTAATCGACACTCAATCGGCAAAACTTAAGGGAATAACTTATAAAAAAAAAAATAGTTTAATAGGCAGAGGAATTCCTTAAATTTGATTGCGAAGTTAATATTATAAGATCATATCACTACACATCCCCTTGAGAAGTTGAAATTTACATTAGCCCAATAATCTAGCTAGCTAGATACCTGGCTTGGACTCCAATCCCTCTCAATCTTATTAAAAACTAAATGACCATTTTTTAGCTAGGTCCATAGGTCGCCCCGTTGCTATGAGAGCACTGGATGAATATACAATTCTCATCTTGGATAGCTTAGCTTTTACTCTGGTTGGGACTTTGAACAAATAGACCGCTCTCACTTGGAATAGCTTAGCTTTTGTACTATGGACCTTTGACGAATAGATCCGACAACTTTTACTTGAGATAATTTAGTTTTCTTGACGCTAAATATCTTTCTTCCAAATAGCCCTTTCTTGTCACACACCATCATCCCAACAAAAGCAGCAATAATACACTCTTTGGGTGAGGTTGTATCATGCATAACATGGTATTTTTGAGCAAGTAAATTACATTAATATTACAACATTCCTTACATATATGCACCACGTACGGCCACGGGTCCAGTGATTAAAACATAGAAATGTCATGTTTGACAACAATAGACAGCGATGAACAACGACATATATAATTCTGTAGAAATTCGAGGTAATTATCCGCACGAGCTTAGCTTAATAATAGTTTAATAAACATTATTTGAGAGAAGAGATCAGTGTTCGAATTTTGACGGTGACAGTATGGAGATTACGTTTAAAGTGAACAGATCCCTTGTATGCACCGATATTTAACCATGTCTGGTGAGTTATTAAACCACCGTAATTTACATCTTCTCAAATGTTTCGTTGGACCTGAACAAATGGGAGGTAATTAATCAATCAGGTCCTAGATTCCAGCAAATCAACACCCTGTTTATGATCCGTTGGATATCCATAATTAAGTCCCATATTTTCTTCAACATTTATTATGAACAGACTAGAATAAACGTAGAATGAATAAAAAAACTCATGATGATGATTAGATCAACGGCTCAAAAGGCATAATTAGTCAAATGGCTAACCACGTTGCTTCACTTTAATCTCCAACATCCGTTGCAGATTTATATACCCAAAAAGGCCTAAAGAATACAGAATCACAGATCCTCTTTTCGACCACTCTTCCCCCTTTTTCACTTTGTCCGTAAAGGGCACAAAAGGTATAACCCAATGTCAACACTTGATTTTATTACCCCAAACATAACGTAACAATACAGTAAATAATTTTTTTATTTTAAATAAAATTTAGCATTCAATTCTTACTGCATGCAATTATTTTTCATACACAGATGGTCACGATTTCAATCATTATAACACTATTGTTTAAATTCATCATAAATAATCTTTCTAGGACAAATTATATTATGAATCACTAATAAATGTTCATTTTTAATGTATTGAAAATTTATTTGAAGTATACATAAAAATGAATATTCAGTATACTTAAAATGAATTTTTAATATATTAAAAATAAACATGTATATTTGCGACCTATTGCACATTAACGGTGTTTTCTTAATGTATACACTCCGGTAATAATTATGATTTCCTTAATAATAATATTAATCGAAAGATAATTTTAACTTATATTTCTCATATATTTTTCTCCCAGAACCAAATTAAATGAGCCATAAAATTTTTATTTTTAATGTGATGTTGGGTCGTGAGTGGCCATGATAAAATATACCCAAAAAGTTGGTAAACAAAATTAATTTACGCACTTTACACTTTCCCTTTGCCTTTTCCATATATCGTTAAAGCATTACATTTATTTTAAGGATTGAAATGCTAACCAGAGCTCAATTCGTGATAGTGCGTGGCCTGTCTAAACTTCTTTTTCCTGGTGGAAAGCAAGTCTCCGAGAATCATGTGAAGTTTGGCAATGTTAGGTTGAACATTAATTTTATTGTTGCTAATAATCTCTTTAGTATATGAAATTGAAATTAGCTGGTGCAACTTAAGTTGTTCGAATAATTAATTTGGTAAATATGAAATTTCAAATTCGACCTCTTGTTAGAGGAGTCTATTAGCATTATATTTTTTTTGTTTAAATTGATCGATTAACTGGTTTCTCTCATAGCATAACGGTGTTGGTTTTACAATCAAAACAATTGATGACCGATCAACACAATTGGTCAAAAAATAAAGTGAAAAGGAAAGTTCTTTGAAAAATAAAGTGTTATTACTTTTAGTAAATAGAAAGTCACGAACTCTCAGATCAACTCTCTACAAATTATTCTTTAGAGTACTTATATAGCTAAAATCCTAATTTTGGTGCTCATACTAAAATATGAAAGTAATCCCCTAAATATGATTTACAAATTGATTCTAAAAAATGTAAGTTAGGTAAGTAGCCAATTCCCCAAGTAATTCAATTTCCTAAAACTTATCTAGAATTTTCAACAGTACTTCTCTTGAGTGTTTTCACCAATCTTGTATCAAAGGGGCTTGGGCTAAGTGTCAACTGAGGCATAAATAAATGTCTATTTGTAATATACTGAAGGCACATTATTTGTATATTAAATGTTTATTATTTAGTAGTATATCAAATAATGAATATTCAACACTAAAATAATATACTTTCAAAAATTGAATATTTAGTATATTAAAATGTACATTTAAAATATTAAAAATGTACATTATGTCAGTTGTTTACCTTACATGGTGAACTATGGTCCATAATATAATGATTTTAAGTTACCACATCGAGTGAGTCTAATACTAGATCTCATGTACTCAACTTGGCCATCAAACAGAATTAAGAATTATTCTCTTAGCTTATAGGGGTTATTCATTGTGGTACCATATATTAATCTTTTCACCTAAAAGGCTATTGAATCATCATAATTTAATTTTGTCACAATTCATATAAGGTTGGGATGTGGAGACAATAAATTTTACCTTTTCCACCTAAGGAATTATGAATTATATATCGTGGAGATTGAAGCTTTGGATTCCTAATAAGTAACAAGGAATTACATATCCACACAATCAATTAAAGGTTAGAAAAGCAGGAGCACACAGCTCATCCAATTCCTCAAGCAAATGTTGTCCGTGAACTATACGTACATTTCATGCTCAATTTTTACTTTTGTAAAATTTAAATCCATGATCTATAAAAAGGCATATATATATATATATATATATATATATATATATATATATATATATATATATATATATATATATAATTAAGTTCCATTACGGGTGTATGTTTTCCGTGCGATTGTATGGTGAGTATTGAGTAATGTGTTTTGTACTTAAGTGCGTGGGTGTGTACTTAATGTGAGTAGTTGTTGAAACTTAATGTACGGTGCATGAGTTTTGTGTTTAAGGTGCATGAGTTTATACTTAAGGTGTGTGAGTCTTGAGCTTAAGTTGTGTGAGTTTGTGCTTAATGTGAGTATGTAGTTGTTGAAACGTAAAATTCGTGTTTTTGAAACGTAAGTTGTGTTTTTGTGTGCTTAAGGTGCATGAATTTTGTGCTTAAGATGCGTGAGTTTTGTGGTGTCTGGGTTTGTGTTCTGAAGGTATTTTGTTTGTGTGCTTAACATGCGTGTGTTGTGTACTTAAAGTGCGTCAGTTTAATGCTTAATGTGAGTCTAACCGCACGGGAAGCCCCTCCCGCACCTAATCCCTTCCATATATATATATATATATATATATATATATATATATATATATATATATATAATCGTTTCATTTTCAATAATAGTAAATTCTTACTAGAATGATGTTGTTGATGTATAAGGGTTCCCAACTAAAATTCTTATGTTATTCCCCCCCCCCCCCCCCAAAAAAAAAAAAAAATCTTATGAAAATTTCAACCAAAGAAGTGCATGTATGTAGAATAGGTGTGGACCACGTACGCAGTAGAGGGTTATGGTAGTTGAACTTAGTTGAAAGCTTTCACAATTTGACAGTAAGAAAAAGACATAGGAAAAAGGATGGAATAATGGGGTTACGAGGCAGTTTCACATGGATACTGGCTTAGAGAGTTAGAGGTGGGTCCACCATTTTCCCTCTTTTATTTGGCAAAAGCAGACCAAAATACCAAATGGAGGGTTTTTTTGGTGACTGATGTTTGAGCATGTAGCGTTGAGATTCACATTCGTATTTATACGGTATAGATTGTGAGCAATAACACATGATCAAAATTTGACTATAATTACAACATAAAATTTACATTTAATGTAGTAGACTCCTATTAGACACTGGTCCTCCCACCTAGAGATCACTGAGTCACTGTGATTTACTGCTCTACTGAATCTGATTGTGAAATCATAAGAATGAGAATTTTTTACATTTATCAATAAATAGCGACATGAATCTTTAATTTTAAAGTTAAACTTATTAAATGTTTGTAGCAGTGATTATTGCGTTATGGTTGCAATATTAATTAATTAATCATAAATCGCTTTCATTATTTAATCAGCGATTGAGAAAATTAAAGAGTGAAAAAAATCTAATGACAATGATGTTATATATAATTATATATTGAATGTGTGTCGTGTCTTTCGTTATCCATATGAAACGACAAACCAAATGCATATGATGAGAATTGGAAATATAAATAAATGTGTGATGTGGACATAAATCCCCACGAAATTTCTGATTGGGTAGGAGCCAATACCCAAAGATACTTCCACACCCATATTACTATTCTCCACCGACACTTTTATTTGCCATTTATCATTGTTGCGTCGTATTTTTGTTTTCTAAACTAATTTTCATTAATTACCCAGATGAAATAATTATGAAAACGCTTACACATATACAATATTTAATAACGCTTTATCTTCTTTTTTTTTTTAAAAAAAAATACTCATAATTTTTTATAAGATAATATTTATTTACACACTTATATTTTTTGCCTAAAGAATCTAAGTCGTTATCACCGGAATTTGAACCTATGACCATTCATTTAGAAAGGAAGTTAAGATGACAACATACTATATGATAGTTTACAATAAAGTCTTTTGTTTAGATGTTTTATTTTTTAAAATTAAACTTTAAAAAATTGTTTGTATTATTTTTTTAAAAAATACTCCGTAATAAACAGTGTTATAGGCATGATAATGGGGATTCGATTTAACATAAAAAAAAAATAAAATGGAATCTAATCTCAGAGAGTCAAAGATTTGACCAAATGTCGTAGACAGGCTGACAGCTTGGCAAGCTCGTGTGCAGTGGAATAGGAACTGCGATGCGCATCGCAATCTTTTGGCTAATTATGTTGTGGAATCGTGTGCATCATACATGGTGCACTCAAAATTGAATTCATAATTTTTATATTATAAATTTATAATTTTTATATTATAAATTTATAATTATTGAACTCTATATCTACTATCTACTATACTAATAAGAGCCCAAGAGAGTTAGGCCTATAATGGGTAGAAAAAATGACGGTCACAGATTTTAATCAAATGAATGGCTCAGATTGATTAAAAGATTGATCAGATTTAAATTTTACACTAAAATTTCCTAAAATACCCACACACCGTTACTAATTCCGTTAAAATTTTAAGAATTACCGTTAGTTCACCGTTAACTTACTCATTGATTTCAATAAAAAAAGGTCTTAGGTTCGAACCTCATACCAATCAAAGTTGGCATAATTAGTACTCTGTTTTACTCTTATTAAATTATTATATAAATAATAATTTAGTAGTTACAACAAAAAACAATACATATGCATTTCTTTAATTTAGAATGGGAAAATTGTAAAAAATGCCCCTTTATAATATGCCAATTATCAATGTTACCCTTGAATTATGAGTGGTGTAAATGTTGCCCCACAATTATCAAAACGGTGCACATATAGCCCCTCCCGTAGCGGATATGTGGTTCCCCGTTAGTGTACGATACCGTTAAGTCGGAGTAAATATGTAATTTAGTTGTTTTTTTCCTCCCTCGATTCGAAGTACCAGCGATGGACAATGGTGGGGAACCACAGGTCCGTTACGGGAGGGGCTATATGTGCACCATTTTGATAATTGAGGGGCAATATTAACACCACTCATAATTAAGGGGTGACATTGATAATTGACATATTATAGAGGGACATTTTTTACAATTTTTCCATTTAGAATTATGTGTCCACAATGTCTTTATTCAAAAAAAAAATTATTCATTATCAATAAATTAAATAAGATAAATAATTTTATTAGTTATATTGTCTTTATTTTTCTTCAATATAAAAATTCTTTATATTCATATTTATTAATTGATTATATTCGCTACATTGTCCTTACAATGTCTTTATTCAGTGAAAAAAATTATTAGTTATCAATAAATTAATTAAAAGAAATATTTTCATTAGTTATATTGTCTTTATTTTTCACAAATGTAAAAATTTTTACATTCAAATTCATCAATTGATTATATTCACTACATTATCTATTATCTTTTTTTGTGCACTATTTTTCTAATTAAATATCAAAGTTATAACGTAAAGTAATGCTATATATTTATTTACCAAGTATTTTATTAATACCATGAAAAAATTTAAAAAATATAATTAATAAAGCAACCATATTAACTACTTGAGAGATTTTGTGACAAAGAGAGTATTCAAATCACACAACAAATTGAAGTGAGAACTACCTCGCAATGTCCTTGTTTGACAATCAGCAGTTAGCGAATTATACTAGCGGATTTGACCAGCGAATTTATTTAATTATTAACATTGGGTAGAAAAAATGACCGCCAAATTATTAAATCAAATGAATGGTTCATATTGTCCAGGTTTTAATTTTTTTCTTTTAAGATTTTCTAATTTATCCTTAATTATATGATTATCCATTTAACTTTTCCGTTAATTCACCGTTAGTCTAATTCTAATATTAAAGTCTAATATAGAATTATATCTACACCATTAATCTAATTCTAATATTAAAGTCTTAATAGAACTTAACCACAAATCCTAATGTTGGAATCTCCTCAAACAATATTAGTATATATTTAATATCTTATGCTCTAATTTTTATTTGTTCTCCCTTATGTCCCGTATTTGGTTTCAACCATACCTATACAATTATTTTATTGACAATTATAATCAATATTGACTATATTATCTTGCATTTGTAAACTTAGAATTACCTATTTAACCCGCACGGGCTTAGCTCAATGGTTTAGTGGGTAGTATTTGAGAGAAGAGACCAAGGTTTGAACCTCGGCGGCGGCAATGCGGGAATTATGTCCAAAGTGGGCAGATTCCTTGTGCGTATTAGCATTTGGCCCTGTCTGCTGAACCATTGAGTCACCGTGATTTACAACTTCCCACAATGCTCTGTCGGGTCGGAGTGTGGGGGGCCCTTGGGGTTGGGGACTCAACCTTTGGGAGAAGAATTACCTATTTAAATACGAAAATTCAACCTTCAATTATCTATGCATGAACAATTTCAATATAATCTTGCCTTAATATACTTTAAAGTACTTATTTTAAAAAAAAAAGCATTGGGCATTATCCCAATCGCGCAATGCGCGTAAAAAACTAGTTCACAATTACAAAACTCTATGTTCATATTTTTTTTTTTGAAAACAATATAGTATCTGTTCATATACTTTCTCAACCTATTGAAACACAAAGAGCTAATAACGCCTCCACTGAGGCTTGAACTCACAACCTTCCTAATAAAAATCCAACCCAGGTACCATTGGACCACATAATCCTGGTCTGTATTCATATTCCTAATTGTTCACATTCCCATTTTTTCATGCCATTAGTGAGATAATCAACGAACTAAGTAATGCATTAAATATTTTAGCATTGTAAAATAGATTATTGGGACAACCTCCATGATAATAGTCTAGTGGTAGAGAAGTTATACTTGAAATTTATTTTCACAACATATGAGACTTGATATGTGTGTAGTAGGACTGTATAGTTCATTGAGATATTCGAGTCATTACAAAAAAAAAATAATAATAATAATAATAAAAATAAAAAAAAATCAATGTTTCTAAAATAGTGAGTGATATACTGGATGTTGTGCTGCTCTAAAGGCTCACTTCGCGTTGTAATGTGGGGTTTCAAACAAACTAGTAGAGTTGAGTTTCACATGTTGAGGTTAGACTCCTTATATGTAATGTACAATTGAATGTGGCCTCAACGCTAAGCAAGTTCAATTTATCTTCGAGAGCTCAGCATTATTATGAAGAATTGGAATATCTTATGTAAAAATAAAATAAATAAAAAAAAACATGAAAGTCTTACTCTAGCGACATGGTGACAGTTTGATTCTCACGGAAGACATGAGGGATCATGAGAGATCCAAAGCCTAAAAAAATTGACTAGAAGTGATGATGACTAGGGGTGTGCAAAACCCGAGAAATCCGACCCATCCGCCCGACCCGAAACCCGACGGGCGAGTCCGTGGAGCGAACCGTATCCGAAACCCCTACCCGATCCGATGCTACGCTACAAGACGGATGCAAGGGGTTCGGGTGGGAGGCAGTAAACGCCACTCGAACCCGTCCGAACATCCGATAAAACCCTAGGGTTTTTTTTACCCTATGTAATACGACGTCGTTTGGTTTATATATATATATTACTCATTTCATTGAGCGCAGCCGACCTCCCATTTCACTCTTCTAGACTTCTCTCAATCTCTCATCTCTCATCTCTCGTTCTCTCTTTCGCTCTGGTCTTTGAGACTTTGAGTCTTACTCTCTAAGACTCTGAGTCTCTGTTTGTTAGAGTGTTAGACACTCGCAGAGTCGCAGTTGTAGTCTGGTGGAAGCCCTATTCGGAGACTCGGAGTAGCGACTGGCGGAGTGGTGGAATGGTGGAAGCCCTAGACCCTAGTCCGGTCACCGGACTCCGGTGGAACTGTGGAACGGTGGAATAGTGGATTCGAAGCCCTTTGTTCTCGAGGGATTAAATTTGAGAAACGAGTAATTACTAAACCCCATTTACATTTTCGTTATAGATTATTGTGTATTTGTCTTCTTGATTAGGGTTTCTAATTTTTATGATTATGTGGACTGTGATACTTGTAAATCCGTTGAGAAGTTCCGGATTGCATGTCACTAGTCCTTTGAGTTTGAATTTGTTAATTGTGTGATTAGGGTTTCTAATTTGTAACCTAATATGTGGACTCACTGGACTATGATACTTGTAAATCCGTTGAGAAGTTCCGGATTGCATGTCACTAGTCCTTTGAATGTGAATTTGTGAATTGTGTGATTAGGGTTTCTAATTTGTAACCTAATCTGTGGACTCACTGGACTATGATACTTGTAAATCCACTGAGAAGTTCCGGATTGCATGTCAGTAGTTCTTTGAGTGTGAATTTGTGAATTGTTTGATTAGGGTTTCTAATTTGTAACCTAATCTGTGGTGGAAGCCATACTGCCCTAGCCCCTTGCCACTGTGGAAGTGTAGAACTCAGGAACTGTGTGTGAAATACTGAAATCCATATAAATGTTAAGCATGATGGTATTGTTGTGGAAGCTATATAAATGTGGGAGTGTGTCTTGTACTCATGTGTGACTGAAATCCATATAAATGATGAGCATATAAAGTAGCATACATCTACTTAGCTTGAATGCCTGATTATGGATTTCATTGTAAATTGTAATTTGTAAGTTGTAATTTGTAAATATGAAATTGTAAGTTTATGGATATGTGACCCTTAAATCATTTATGTGCAATTCTGCATACATGATGAAATATTCAATTGCCTGAATTCTGCCTGTTTAACACTTTAATCAATTGATACATGTGACAAAGCCCATTCTCTGTTGATGATTTTGAATGAGTGATTTCCCATTCTGTGTCACTGATACTTTCCCCTTTTTAGATGGAAAGTGTTAGTGGTGTTACTGGTGTATCTGGAACCCAACCTGAGTTGGAAGCACAAGCTGTAGAGACTGTTACTCCTCAGTCTCAGCAGCCTTTGCCTCCACCTGTTCCAAAGAAAATGAAAGAGGTTGAATCCAGGGCTCCATGTTGGGATCACTTTGAAAAGATTAAAGACAGTGATGGCATTGTCATAAAAGGAAAATGTATATATTGTGCAAAAGTGTATTGCTGTGAGACCAAGAAACATGGGACTTCTTCACTCCGACTTCATGTGGTAAACTGCCTTAAAAATCCTCACTCTAAGGAGACAAAGCAGTCCCTACTTACATTCCAACCTGCACCTTCTTCTACTGGAACTCAAAGTAGTGAAGGAACTGAAGGGGTGTTGGGTACTTGGGTGTTTGATCAAGACTTGATAAGGAGAGCCTTAGCTGAGATGATTATTTTAGATGAACTTCCTTTTAGGATTGTTGAGGGACAGGGTTTTAGAAAGTTTGTTTTAGTTTGCTGTCCTAGGTTTAAAATCCATTCAAGATGGACTATCAGTAGGGACATTTTCAAGATATTTTCTAATGAGAGGGTCAACTTGAAGAAGTTTTTTAGGACTAGCAGTTAGAGGGTAAGTATCACAACTGATACTTGGACCTCAGTCTAAAGAATAAACTACATGTGCATAACTGCACATTTCATTGATAGTGAGTGGAAGCTGCAAAAGAAGATTATTTCATTTGTTCCTATATATTCCCACAAGGGGGAAAGTATTGCAAAGGCTTTAGAGAGTTGCCTTTTGGACTGGGGTCTAAAATCAGTGTTTAGTGTGACAGTAGATAATGCTTCCAGCAATGACACTGCCCTAGGATTCTTGAAGAAGAAGTTGGGCTCTTGGGGTTGTACTGCTGTTAGGTGTAAGTATTCACACATGAGGTGCATTGCTCACATTCTTAACTTGGTGGTACAGGATGGGTTGAAAGAATGTGACAGTTCTGTTAAGAAAGTCAGGGATGCTGTTAGGTATGTGAGGAGTTCACCTGCTAGGTTGCAGAAGTTTAAATCACTAGCTGATCTAATTGGGGTGGAAGCTAAGAATTCTCTGTGTCTAGATGTCCCTACAAGGTGGAATTCCACATATATGATGCTTAATACTGCATTATTGTTTCAGAAGGTATTTGAAGCCTATGATGATCATGACAGTTCATTTAAATCTGATTTGGGTGGAAGTGTACCTGGTTTCTTAGATTGGGAATCCATTCAATCTTTGGTTATGATTCTGAAATCTTTTTTTATGAAATGACTGTTAGGATTTCTGGATCATTGTATGTGACTTCTAATACCTTCTTTTATGAGATTTCTGATTTGTCTTGCTTGTTGAAAAATATGGAGGAAGCTACAGAAGATAGTGTTAAACTGATGGGTAAAAATATGAGGGCAAAATTTGATAAGTATTGGGGTGAGCCTGAAAAAAAATGAATTTTTTGATATTCTATGGCAATATCTTAGACCCCAGGGACAAAATTGAGTATATGCCCATTCAGTTCAACCAGTTATATGGTGAGGACAAGGGTAAAACAGTGTTTGATAAGGTTATTGTTGGCCTTAAGGAGTTGTTTGAAGATTATGTTGCATGCTTCCCTGTCCAGTCTGTTGAACAATCTGACAAATCTTCTCCCTCAATAACAATATCTTATTCTGTTTCTGTTGGGAGACCTCAATCATTACTGAAATCTCATATTAAGAAGCAAAAATTGGTGAGTGGGGATTTGTCTAGGAAAAAAATTGAGTTGGAAGTGTATCTCTCTGAGGTTATTGTGGATGAGGATGATTCATTTGACCTTCTAAGATGGTGGAAGCAGCAACCTGAAAGGTTCCCTGTCTTATCTAAAATGGCAAGGGATATTCTAGCTGTTCCAATATCAACTGTTGCTTCAGAATCAGCATTCAGTACAAGTGGAAGGGTACTTGATGCCTTTAGGAGTTCCCTAACTCCTAGAATTGTTGAGGCATTGGTGTGTGCACAGGATTGGTTAAGGTTAACCAATCAACCAATCTCAATTGAAGAAAATATTGATGATGTTGAAAGGATTGAGAAAGGTATATACTTCTAACTACCATTTTGTATCTGTTTAAATGTTTAATTGTTTAAGTTTTAATTTCCATTTTGTATTTGTACTGCAGAGTTGTGCAGCACATCCAGCACTGGAACTGGAATGCCTACAATTGTTGTATGTTTACAGTTTCCATTAATTTATTTTGAAATCTGAATTTGTGATTACTTATTTGATTTCATGATAAATTTATGCCTCTGTATCAGTGTATCATGTATGTGTATCAATGATTCAAATCAATGTCCCTCATGAGGCTGGGAAGTTGGAACTGGAACTGGAAAGTGCTCATGGCTAGGTAACATTTTAAATGTTGCTGCCATTGAGCTCAGGTATCAGTATAAGTACTGACTAAATGTCTAAATGTGACTTCTGACTTCTGACTCACTATAATTATAATTGTATAACTGTTCATTATTGTGCAATGATGATGCTTCCACCATGTTCTCTGAATATATAGTATTGGGTTTGGTATGTTGCCGGTGTATGCCATACTCATTGAGTAGTGTGTCCCAAATCCTAACTTGATATGGAAAAAAAGCGATCTGAGCACTCTTTTAGTCTTTTACAGTTTGTGTCAATCCTAACTTGAAATGTTTTGAACTTATTGTGTTTTTATGTGTTCACTTATCAGGAAGAAGAATAGAGTAATAGAGACATAGAGTACTCTATATTATATTAATCATATATTCATATATTACTTTTGGAGTTTGGGTCTTTTGGATTTCTGGCTTTCTTTTGCTCAATGCTGAATGCTGATGTGCTGATTGGAGACTGATGCTGTTGCATGCTTGCCTGCTTGCCTTGGAGTTTGGAGAAGATTGTTATATTTTGCTAATTTGCTATGAAGAATTAAAATTCTCATTACAAGTTTTAAATTTGTAACTTGTAAGTTGTAAGCTAATCTGCTGTAAATTTGTATGTTTTGAAGTTTCAGACTTTCAGTACTAGCTTCTAAGTTCTAACTTGTAATTTTGTTAATTTGATTATATGTTTACAGTTTTATAAGTTTACTTATGTTATGTTTGCTGTTAAGTAGTTAATAATTACGAGTTAGTGGCTTTTAGTACTTAAGTAGTTCCTTAGTTAGGTGTTCCATGAATTGAATATTTGATTTGTACGTTCTTATAAAACCGAATTACCAATCGGATATCCGACCGATCCGATCCCATCCGAAAATAAAAATAATCGAACGGATAAGTCAACAAAAAAAAAAACGGATAGGGTAGTCAAACTTGAATTCCGATATCCGACCGGGAGAGTATTTCCGGCATCCGAACCGTCCGATCCGGCCGACTGCACAGCCCTAATGATGACTATTTTTTGTGCACAAAGTGCATCTACAAGGATGAAAACTAAAAATTGATTGAATAACTCACAATTTATCTCATTCAGTGCCCTTAGACAGAGATTCAAGAGGACTTAAATTAGTATAACCTAAACTAACAAAATTAGTGTAAAAAAAAAATTAAAAAAAAAATCAGCGGACAAAAGATAAATGAAACGCCCCACCACAATGGCACAATTATATATTGGCCCCAAAATTCCTCCAACTCTCTCTTTAATGCGTCCACAAATGACAAACCAACCCGTACATGAGACATTACTCACATCCCACTCCACGTTACATAAATTTATTACCGCCGAAGCTTCTTCCATTCACAATTTCACATGCATCAATACATCAATACAAATAATAATAATAATAAAAACAAAACAAAAAAAAAACATCAATACATATAATAATTTCCAGTACGTAAATTTCGAAACTAACAAAAGTTGAGACTTTTTACTTGAAATTTAACTCATTAAGAGACTAAAATGGAGATTTGCTTTGTTTAAAGAAAGCGCAGTATAACCAGTATTACTATGTAAAAATAATCCTATTTAGAGATCGTGGTAAAAGAAACCATTCTTTATTGTCTCTTTTTCTTATTTTCAACAAATTTTTTATCTTTTCTTGTTTTTTTGGTTGTAGTGGGATTTCAACTTTCTTTTTGAGTGTTGAGCTCAGTGTCACGCGCTAATGGCTGTCTCTCGGTCACAGGAATTACAACTGTCCACATGTATATGCATACGGATGTACATATACTCCGTATATCTAAAAAAATACAGACTAATATATAATGATCGGATATTACATTTATATATATATAATATGCGGATTGACATGGAAACACACTTCTGCTAACTTGCTCATCTTGGTCTTTTAGCTCCGCTGCACAGTGCACAGTACTTTGTGTGGTGCTGCCCAAAGTGGGAATTGGCACTTTCCGCACTTCACATACACCACACATTCTCTCTCTGATTTTGTATTTGCAGACTTTGCAGTGTCAAGATCCTTTACTAGCTTTCAAATTTCCCTCCACCCAGAAAAAAAAATTTTCCTTCTTTTTTTGTATGTGTTCATCTAATTGTTTAAGTGATCCCAAGAGCTTGCTTTGAGGGAGAAATTGAGAGGTGGAGCCATGAGGAAATGGGTTTTGGTGCTGTGCATGGTGTTCTTTCTGAGTTCTGGGTTGACTCAGTGCAGTGTTAGCTATGATAGGAAGGCCATTGTTATCAATGGGCAAAGAAGAGTACTTTTCTCTGGGTCTATTCACTACCCAAGAAGCACCCCGGAGGTACTGTCTTCTCCTTTTTCTCTTCTCACACTACAGATTTCTATTTTGTTTGTTGCTAAAATGTATTCATATAATGTGTGTAGATGTGGGAAGATCTAATAAGCAAGGCTAAAGAAGGAGGCGTGGATGTGATTGAGACCTATGTGTTCTGGAATGTGCACGAGCCTTCTCCTGGCAATGTACATGAAATTTCTATCTTTTTTTAGTTACTTGTCTGTGTTTTGGTTCTGTATTTTATCTTAAAGTTTGCATCTTTTTTTAATTTTTCTGTGGATTCCAGTACAATTTTGAAGGGAGATATGACTTGGTGAGGTTTGTGAAGACAATTCAGAAAGCAGGGCTTTATGCTCATCTTCGCATTGGACCTTACATTTGTGGAGAGTGGAATTTTGGGTACCTCCCTACTCTTTGTTCATCTCTAGATGATTAGATCTACATTTAACCCTCTTTCAAGGACTGATTTTGCCGGACTAGAACTGAACACTTAAATATTTAACCTTTTTTTTTTGGGGTGACAAGGAAACCCGCAACCACTACTTACGGTTAAATCCCGCTTTGTGACCCTAGCCCTAACCGACAAAGAAATGTAAGGTGGTAAACCAGTTTAGGTTGTCCATAGCTCACTGGTTCAAACCAAGAAGGCCAATAAGCTGCTTCCTTGAAGAAGATTTAACCTTTTTTACTACTTCAATGTTTTGTGTGCAGAGGGTTCCCAGTTTGGCTGAAGTTTGTTCCTGGAATTAGCTTCAGAGCAGACAATGAGCCCTTCAAGGTCTGGGTTCCCAGTCTTTTCTCCCTCTACCATTTGCTTTCAATTATATAGCATTTCGTAACCAATGTAGCAAGACATTGTGATAATTTATAGCTTAACAACATTTACTACTGTTCTGGTATATCTTTCTTACCCTTTTCATGAAAATTTTATTGTTTTATGACCTGACAGATGGCTATGAAAGGGTTTACTGAGAAAATTGTTAATTTGATGAAGAGCCATAATCTATTCGAGTCTCAGGGTGGTCCAATTATACTCTCCCAGGTATGCATTTCTATCGTTGTCATCTGTTTTTCCCAATCTGATAGAGTTCTTGAATTTTGAGCAGTAGATTAGTTCATAAGCATGTGATTTTATTTATCAAATGATGATATCATGATAATGTGGTCTTCCAGATTGAGAATGAATATGGGCCACAAGCCAAGGTACTTGGCGCCTCGGGTCATCAGTATGTAACTTGGGCTGCAAAGATGGCAGTTGAAATGGACACTGGGGTCCCCTGGGTCATGTGCAAAGAAGAAGATGCCCCAGATCCTGTGGTAAGCTATTAGCAAACCTAGACTCGTTGGAGCTGAAGTTTTCGGTATCACATTTATTGTTTCATATGATACACTTAGCATCTTTGACTGTTGTGGATGATAAGGTTTCTTGGAGGACAATATGGAACTGGGCTCCTGTTTTGTTGAATTCTTAACTTCGAATGCCATTCTACGTGTAAACTGTGGCATGATTTTTTTGCTGTTTTTGGCAACAGATAAACACATGCAATGGTTTCTACTGTGATAAATTCGCCCCCAATAAACCATACAAGCCAGCAATTTGGACCGAAGCTTGGAGTGGCTGGTATGTGGTCTTGACACCTTTACTAAGTTTTCATGATATAAAAAGTTGGTCGATATTTAACTATACTATTTGGTACCACAAGGTTTACGGAATTCGGTGGCCCCATTCATCAAAGGCCAGTTCAGGATTTGGCATTTGCTGTAGCTAAATTCATTCAGAAAGGCGGTTCATTTGTTAACTACTACATGGTTAGTGCATTTCATTTATACCGAACTCCATTGAATGTTTCGATGTTTTTTATGATGACACTTGACTCACCGAGTCCCTCGTGCTCATGCCTTATCAGTACCATGGAGGCACCAATTTCGGACGCTCTGCTGGAGGCCCCTTCATCACTACTAGCTACGACTATGATGCTCCCCTTGATGAGTATGGTAAGAATGGACTACATTGCTTTCATTCTATTTTTTGGGTGACAAGGGAACGAAACCGCCACCACTACCCGAGAGTGTGTACTGGGTAAACCTCGCCTTGTGACCCTGGCCCGCAAAGGACCACAAGGAGGTAAACCAACTTAGGTTGCCCATAGTTGACTGGCTTAAACCAAGAAGGCCAATAGGTTGCTTCCACTGGGAGTCAAACTTGGAACCTTGTAGTTACCAAGCCAACACCCCGACCAACTTGGCTGGGTTGCTCCTTTACCCAAAATCCCAATTAGCAATCCTTAATTAGATGTGACGCGGGCTAATAATGCATCATTACTGAATGCAATGTATAGTTCTCAATTGAAAAGTTTTGCAGGTTTGATTAGACAACCAAAATATGGTCATTTGAAGGAGCTTCACAGGGCTGTGAAGCTATGCGAGAAGGCTTTAGTTTCAACAGATCCTACTGTCACTTCCTTGGGCGGCCTTCAAGAGGTTTTGCTTCTGATCGCCATTCTATATTCCCTGCAGTAGTTTATTTTTCAACACTTTACTTAGTGTTTGACCTTATTCCAGGCATACATATACTCTTCGGAGACCGGAGATTGTGCAGCTTTTCTCTCAAACTACGACACACAATCTGCTGCAAGAGTTATGTTTAATAACATGCACTATAATTTGCCTCCGTGGTCCATCAGCATCCTTCCAGACTGCAGGAATGTCGTCTTCAACACAGCCAAAGTATGTTAACTTACTACGATATCTCTTCTTTTTTCTAATTTTTTGTTGAGTTTGTCTCATATAGGATTATGAATATGAGTTTCTCTCCTATAAGGAATAGGTGTGAAGCATATCGTATAGGGATCAGATGCCTATAAATATATTGATTGTATCCCATCACCAGTATCACCATCACCCGTGGACGTAGGAACATTGCCGAACCATATAAATCTTGCCTTCTTTACTTTCTGCCATTATTATTGTTTATTGTTCTTGTTAATCTCAACATTTTTGATAGTAGTCTAATGATCGTTGCAGTTTAGGAGAATTAACGGTTCCCCCTACAGTTGGTTGTTGCTTTTGTTTACGTCTTGGGCTCTCGCAGGAATTTGTAATTGCTTTCCGATTCCATGTGCAGGTTGGAGCTCAGACGTCACAAATGGAAATGCTACCAACTAATTCTGAGATGTACTCGTGGGAAACTTACAACGAAGATTTATCTCCATTTGATGACAGTTCATCATTTACGGCTTTTGGCCTCTTGGAACAAATCAATGTTACTAGGGATGCGAGTGATTATTTATGGTATAAAACTAGGTAAGTTGTGACTTGTGACTAGCATCGGAACTATTATCAATGTGTTTATCACGCAAGAGGTTGGATTGTTGGCCTGTAATTTATGAAATCTGTTGGCACTGGTCCTCCCATCTAATGGGTTGTTGAGTCACCGCGATTTACCTTCCACTATCCTATAGAGCCGGGATGTGGGGCCCTGGGGGCGAGGGAATTTTCGCTTTTTTGGGCAAGCAATAATTTGATAAATTAGTTACCATCTTTTGCTAATGGCATTTTGAATGATATAACGATGGAATGTTTTCTTGTGATTACAGTGTTGATGTCGGTTCATCTGAGTCGTTCTTGCGTGGTGGGGAGCTCCCGACTCTAATAGTGCAGTCAACCGGCCATGCTCTGCATGTGTTTATCAATGGACAGCTCTCAGGTACTCCTCAATTTGAAAGGTTTGTAGATAGTGCAGATTTGTGCTTTGAGCTAATTATCAAAGAAACATCGTATATTATGCAGGTTCTGCATTTGGTACAAGGCAGAACAGGAGATTCACGTTTAGAGGAAAGGTCAACTTCCGGGCTGGAACGAATAAAATTGCATTGCTCAGTGTGGCTGTTGGATTGCCGGTTAGTACAATTCCTGCTTTTAACTGCTTTTTAGCACTTCCATTTTTGCATAGTTCAAGTAGCCGAGGAACTTGCATTGAGTGTTTTCTTTTCCTTTTCCATCTATTATTCTTTGTTCTTTTTCCTTTATGTTTGCTTGCTAATGAACTTTTAAATTGTTTTTCACTTTTCTTCATTTTTTGTTTGTTTTTGAAGAACGTGGGCGGGCATTTTGAAACATGGAACACAGGAATTTTGGGTCCAGTTGCACTTCACGGGCTTGATCAGGGAAAACTGGACTTGTCCTGGGCAAGATGGACCTATCAGGTTTTTATCTTTCGTAGCTAACTTCCATTGTTCGAAGTATTCTGAAATGAAACCTTTTTTTTTTTTTTTTTTTTAAATTTTATTTTTCTAATGGCCTTTTGCCCTTTTCAACAGGTTGGGCTTAAGGGAGAGACCATGAATCTCGTTTCTACAGATGGCACATCCTCGGTTGACTGGATGCAGGGTTCGTTAATTGCACAGAAACAGCAGCCTTTAACATGGCATAAGGTATGAATTAAGCAAATTCTATCAGAATAGAGACAATAGCAATGGAGATTTTGTGGTATAAAAGTGTCAACTTTGTAGGCTCGTTTCAACGCACCTGATGGAGACGAACCTTTAGCTTTGGACATGAGTAGCATGGGAAAAGGTCAAGTATGGATTAACGGTGAGAGTCTTGGTAGGTATTGGACTGCTTATGCGACTGGTAATTGCAATGGATGCCATTATGCTGGACCCTTTAAGCCTCCAAAGTGCCAGCTTGGTTGTGGTCAGCCAACTCAACGATGGTAAGGCTCAAAAAGAAATTTTCTTGTGAAGATACGAAGAACTAGAATCTTTGTTCTAGAAACTTAAAAATGCTCGGGTTTCAGGTACCATGTGCCAAGGTCTTTGTTGAAACCGACAGAAAATCTTTTGGTGCTTTTTGAAGAACTCGGGGGAGATCCCACGAGAATTTCTCTTGTGAGGAGATCAGTGTCCAGCGTTTGTGGTGATGTCGGTGAAATCCATCCAAACATTAGGAATTGGGAGATCGAGAGCTATGGTAGAACCCAGGAGTTGCCCAAACCAAAACTCCACCTTCATTGCAGTCCCGGTCAATCCATTTCCTCCATCAAGTTTGCGAGCTTTGGAACTCCCCTGGGAACCTGCGGGAGCTTCCAGCAAGGACCATGCCATGCTTCTACCTCGTACTCCGTCTTAGAAAAGGTAACAATCGATTTTGTATCTCTCTCGTTACTAATCAGAACACCCACTGTCCTATCTCATCGATAATGATTGTCGTTGAAACTCTTGCAGAAGTGTATCGGGCGCCAAAGATGCTCGGTAGCAATATCAAATACTAATTTCGGAGATCCCTGCCCAAATGTGGTGAAGCGATTGACCGTGGAAGCAGTCTGCACCCCTTCCCAATGGCATTGACGGTAAGGAGATCAAATGGCTAAAATATTCCACAAGTTACATACCAGAAAGAAGAATAAAGTGTGAAGCTCAAAACCCTAAAAAAAATAGCATTAGCTAGATTGATGAATGAAGTTATTATCGAGTGAAAGACTGTACCAACTACCAAGTGTTTAGCGTGTGAGAAAGGTAGGTTAGTGTTAACATAGAGGTGCCAAAGGGGCCTCTATGAAATACTAGGCAAGTGCATAGTCTCGAGAGTGTTGTGTTTCCAAATGTGAATTGTGTCGTGCGATTGTGTCTGGTCCATTTCCTCTTTTAAACCGGAAATGCATGCTGGACGAGTTGCACTGTGTTGTTGTTATTGTTATTGTTGTTATAAGAGCGATAGGTTATGCGACTCGGGGAATCCTATCCTAGCATGGCCCTTCCGATCTGTTGTTTTCATTCATTTGTGCAGTTTGTTGAAATCGAAATGGAAATATGCATTTGATCGTGTCTCTTTTGATGGTTCTGTGTATATCAGTTTACTGTGCTGTTACTAGTTGCTGGAAATTACACATGAATAACAGTAACATGATCCATTATATTTATATGCACTGGGCATTTATCTTCAACCAACAACACTATCCAGGGAATCCCAGGAAAAAGTTTTATTTGGAGTAAGAATTCTGGGTTTTCTAAGAATAACAAACCGTGGTTATCTACCACCACCCAGGAACCAGCTGAGTTGCCCGTGCGGGCAATTTGAGGTCGAATCTAATAATAAGTAGTAGTGTTAGTAGTAGTAGTGTTCGTCATGTGCTTGGCAAGAAGCTGCTGCAAGTCTTTCTTGGCCCCAACAACAGTGTCCAAAATCTTGCCTTCCTTTAAGAACATGAATGTTGGCATTCCCTCTACGCCCCAATCTGCGGTGACAGACTGCATAAACAAAACAAACCATAAAAATCTATCCTCTTCCTGGGTACTAAATTAAGGATGTTTTAGTGGTGTACTTACAGGCAGTTCATCCACATCCACCCTGAGAAACATGACACTGGGTGACTTCCTTGCAAACTCTGCAAATAATGGAGCCATCAATCGACAGGGACCGCACCATGAAGCAGTGAAGTTCACAACCATCTGCATTAGACATTCATACCGAGTTCAAACTCAGCTTTTCGGTGAATATTGTAAAAAGGAAAGGGATGAGGAACAGGATGTACCAATCTTTTCGCTTCGTTTCCTCTGCAGAGTTCATCGTTCCAGGCTTCAAAGGTGTGACAGCTGACGACTTTTCCCTCTCTTGCCATTTTCTCTTTTGTACGTTTCTTTCTGCACTAAATTTTCACAGAAAGAAATGTACAAAGCAAGAAATGCAACCTGATATCCTCCACCATCTCTAGCTCGCTTTATATAAGGGCGCCTCTGCAGAAGTGGCGTCATTTCACTTTCCTCCTTTATACGATGTTGTCATTTTCTTGAATCTATTCATATCGATAGCGTCTGGTGCTCGTTTCTCCTTTGTACCCAGAAATTCATGTCAACAACAAAATGTATATAAAAGTGTTAGTGCATGGTGAATAGAATATGCCACAGGCACCATCATCTGATTCCATTATTCTGCCATTTTGAAACCAACAGCTATATGTTCTCCATAAAAAGCATTTGCTATGTTATCTTTTCTCCAGGAAAACAGCACCTTTACTTTGTAGTTTAGTGCAGCCAGCATCTTCAAGAACGAACGGCTAAGAATAATTGTCTGGCATGCAATACAGCGACGGGTTAGCAGAGAATAATAATAAAAGCAGAAAGGAAATGCTTCGGGAGTTCATGGATGGACGTCCATGTTGCTGATAGTGACAGTATGAAAACAACGGGAAGAGAGACGTGACCTGAAATCTCGTCGGAAAATGACAGAGATGTAACAAAATTCTGCACGTTCAAACAAAGCCTTGTTCTTTTCACATGCAGGGGTGCAAGAACTCGAATCTAAGATGTAACAGTTCAAAATGAAGAAACACTGGAAGAGATCATACAAGAGATTATGTTGCCATCAAAACACAAAGAAGTCGAACAAATCCATTGTATTTCATATCAGAATCACGGTACATGTTTTACATATAGACTGAGTAGGATAGGAAACAGCGGGCGACTACAAATAGATCATCTTCTTGAAACAGTAGGAACCGATAAGAAACCAGCCAACAAGAACAGCAATGAAGATTGCCCAGTAGGTTAGGAAAGCCTCTCCCCCGAAGGTGAGCCCTAAACCGAAAACTATAAGAAAAGGTAAATAGGTTTGCAAGATGGAGGCTTTGCGAACCCATTGTCCCTTGAGTAAGATGTAAACTGCTAAACTAACAACATTCCACCCCCCAGCCTGGAAGCCCAACCGGTTTAAAGCATTGGCAACGAATGAGTGGCAGTTGCAGGTGAGAAGGTTATAAGATCGGTGCTGGAATTCTTCTGTGCTCTTGTGCAATGCACCATCCCATGTCGTAGCATCATTTCCAGTTTCACTGTAATTCTGGTCATCTTCCCTTTCATATTGAGCAGGATAGCGAGAAACACGGCACTGCAGGCAAAGATTGGGAAAAGAAAAACAGAAAATAAATGGGGTCAAAAACACATCATGGGCAAACCAGTAAACCTCCTAATCAAACAAATTATGGATTATTACAAATTTAAAGCCACCCATTTTATAGAATCCATAGTTGAAACGGGGAGCAGGGCAACAAGAGCTATACATATTTAAGAACAATTGCCTTGCCCAGGATAAGAATTGCCATACAGTTAAGGAAAGTTTCTAATTAGAAACATTAGAACATACCTCATCTTTTCTTATCCGAATGTAGCGAGCTGGTGCTCCAAATGCAAAATTGTCTACGCACACAAAATTTGGCCCTGCAAAATCCAAGATAACTCCATCCTCTCTACATATTCCAATGTGACCAATAAGAGGGATAAACCACGACATGACAGGCAGCGGTGTCCACACAATGCAGCAGGGAAAACGTGCTCTTCTTGGATCTATTTCCACACTTTCTTCAATCATCAGAGTATTTTCAGGATCAATATTGGGCTCCATTGCTAAAGCAGTAAAAGATAGACTGCAAGAATTGGTTTTGCACAATCAATAAGATTAAATCCCATATGGTGCTATAATGTTAGACAAAGCTTTGATTGCATTATCCCAAAGCATAGACACAGAGAATAAACAAATCAGCTTTACAGCATTAAAACTCAATTAACAATAGCGCTCCCCAAATCATACCTAAAGGGTTTCATCATATATCTTAAGGATTCCTTTTCCAGTTACACATCTTTGGGCATACAGTCCAAGTTATGGGCAACATGAAATGATAAAAATAATCTGTTTTCATAGGTAAAAGATAACACTAGAATTTATCTTAAAAGCTTTCAATAAATAATACTCCGTACTAGCAAACGAAACAACATAACAATAATAGGAAGCATCAATTAAACCCCAAAGTTTTAATTCTTTTTAGGTTTTCAATCAAACCCAAAGTTCAGTTGTTCATACCATAGTTGGCTAAATTGATCATTACCATTACTCAGCACCAATATACCAAAAGATCCAATTTAGCAACTACTAGCAAAGAAAGAAACGATCTATTCATATTCTTGAAACTTGGGATATCAATACTCATATAATTACAGTCAAATCCAATGAGTAGTATGGCAATTGCTTAATGTGAATCACAGAAATTAGCGGCTCCCGTGTTACCTTTGCCTTGAAGATGAATGGAAGCGCAGGCAAGCTTTTTCTTGGGTGAAGAGAGCTGACGAAATCCCAAAAGATATTCGAACCTGTGGTAGCAGTTCTATGCAGACAAAGAACCCGACGCCGAGCCCAAATTGCAGCCAGAAATCGCGGCTTGCTTACTCCCCGGCGCGAGAGATCTTGATTTCTTTCACCTCGCGCTCGCGATTAAAACTTAGAAGGGAGCCAACTCACGCCAAGCCATGTGAGCGGAAATAATATCAAGCACAGATAAATATGTTTCCATATAATTTTTCTTTAGGTAATTACCAAAATGGTCCCTTGAATAGTGAAATTATCAATTTGATCCTTGACTATTTTTTTTAATCAATTAAGTCTCTCAATTTTAAAAATCTTAATCAATTTGATCCTCCGTTTGTTTGACCGTTAGTCAACCGTTAACTTGGGGACCAAATTGATAATTTCGCTATAATCAAGGGACTATTTTGGTAATTAACTTTAGGGATCGGCAATTCGGTTTAATTTTCTCGAACTGAACCGAACTAGTTTGGTTCGGTAATATACCGAACAACGGAACGGTATTGGATTCTTGTATACCGAACGGTTCGATAAAAAATCGATCCGAATTGTTCGGTAAAAAATTGAACTAAACTGAATACCGTTTGATTTTTTTTTTTTAAAAATAATAATAATAATAATAATAATAATAATAATAATAATAATAAATAAATAAATAAATAAATAAATAATAAATCCAAGTCCCTTGCTGCTTGCTCTGCCGTTCAGCTCATATTCTCACGGGTATCTCTCGTAAATATTTTATTTGATTTCTTATGGTTTGTTATCAAAAGTTCTATATTATGTGTTATGATGTTTACATAGTCCATATCCAAAGTCTAATATATAACAAAATAACAATCCAAAGTGCAAATGGTATTCAATTCGGTTCGATTTTTTTTTCGAGGTTCAAAAAGAGTACGGTATATAGGAGGTTGGTCTTTCTCAACGTGGTGTATAGCACCACCGAACAATTCAATTCGGTTCGAGTTTTTACCGAACCGTTTGGTATACAAGAATCTATTATCGTTCGGTTGTTCGGTATATTACCGAATCTAACTAGTTTGGTATGGTTTGGTTCGAGAAAACTGAACTAAATTGCCCACCCTTAAAGTTAATTACCAAAACGGTCCCTTGATATAGCGAATTACCAATTTGGTCCCAAGTTAACGATTGACTAACGGAGGACCAAATTGGTTAAGATTTTTAAAGTTGAGGGACTTAATTGGTCAAAAAAAAAAAGTCAAGGACCAAATTGATTATTTCGCTATAGTCAAGGGACCATTTCGGTAATTAACTCTTTTTTTTTTTGGACAAAATCTCTTTTAATATCGTATTCTCATCTGTGAGACATGTCGAATTTCTTTTGTTTGATTTGTGATTTATGGTATTTTTAAATATTAATTATATTAGCCAAGACTTTGTGGTCTAATGGCAATCGGGTTGGACTCCCAGATGGGAGGTTGCAAGTATGTTTGATTAAATACTACAATGTAATAGAGTCAGTAAAATATTAATTACATTGTAGTATTTGTTCAAACATAACATACTCAAACTATTAATATTTTCAGCATAAATATAGATTTAATATGATATTTCATGCTATATATGTATAGCATAAGGGGTGAGGTCAGCTGCCCCCTGAGCACATAAAGTTAACAACGCTTCCAAGGCTCAAATCTCATGACCTCCCACATGAGAAAGGTCGCTACATGCCATCTGAACACATGGTAGGTATTCTTTTTTTTTTTTAAATGTAAAAAAAAAAAAATCACAGATGATGTTTCATTACAAAGTAAAAATTGATCTCAATTGCTATTTATGCTTTATTTTTATTATTTTGTGGCTTCCTTCATCTTCATCTACATGTTTCATCTTCAAAATTTTAGGGGCATACTCCTCTTAAAAGCTCCCTCAAATTAAAATCTTTAATTTTCACAATTTGCATTTTAGTAAAAAAAATGCAAGTCAACAATAATTGCATATAAAAATATACTTCATGAATGTTAGTAGATTAAATAGTCTCCAATGTCTATAGAAAAAATAATAAATAAATAAATAGCAATACGAATACTTACAGAGCGCATTTAAAACAAAGATTTGAATATTTTGATATGTGATAAAAATAATGACTAACAGTGTTAAATGACGAATATTGTATATTTTTTCTGAAAAAATATAATAAAATATTTTAAAATTTGTAATTTTAAGCTTTGTGATTTATTAAGTCTCTAATAATGTTTTCGCCCTCATACAATGCCAAGCTAGCTAAAATCTATGTTAAGTTGATAAAAATATTTATAATTCAAATTCTATAATATTTAATTTGTGCGTTTAAAAATTACATAAATCGATTTTAAAAAACTATTACGGAGTATAAAAAGTTAAAAATAAACACTTAATAAAAGTTGATTTGATTAATAAATGATAGAATTAATTTAACTGTTGATCCTATGAATATTGAAGTGTTGTTAATTTCAATTCATAACTTTTAAAACTAACAATTTAATACCCTAACTATTCAATTTTTATCAATTTTAATTAGTCCGCTCAAATTGCCGGTCAATTGTCGTCAATTTTCATCCACATCCCACATGCCTTTGTATTAATTCAAACAATAGTTTACAAATTCGCTTCCATTTTAACATTGAATTAAAAGATTCCGGCGATAATTGACTGACAATTTGGCCGGGCTAATTAAAATTGATAAAAATTGAATAGTCAGTACTAAATTGTTAATTTTAAAAGTTGTGGATTCAAATTGACAACACTTAATAATTATAGAACTAAAAGTAAAATTAATTCATAAATGATAAGTTAAATGAGACAAATGTACTGTTAATTAGAAAAAATGAATATAATTGATCAATTCATTATAAATGAACAAGATGAAATTGCATAAAACAAAATCTAAATAGTGTCGCAAATGTATATCATTACAAAATCATTTTCAATTATTCATAAAAAAAAAATTAAAGTTATTGTGTAAAAGTAGATGTACATATACGGAATAACAAAGAGATTTATTTATTTGTTATAATTCATATCTCTACATTATATATATCTGGAATAACATGTTATAAATATTTTTTCACTCATTTGTACATTGAATAACATAAAATGTGTATGAGTTTACTGTATATGTATATTTTGAAAATTATGTTATATAATTCATGACCATATTAATATATTATTATGTATGTTATAATATAACAAGCACCTTGTGCTTAGATGTCACATCTGTGGCTCCTCTTAAGAGAATGTTACATGATTGAACTCTAGTGATGTGGTATTGACTCTTTGGGCTGCATTAGTTAGAGAAAGTATAGAACAGATACTACCTTGTATAGGGAAGAGTTCAGGTGCGGGTATAGGCTTCCCGTGCGATTGTGCGGTTGACGCACATTAAGCATTAAAATAGCGCAACTTAAACACACAAACCATGCGCACGTAAAGTTTTAGACCGACGTAGCACCTTAATAATGAAAACCACGCATCTTAAGAAGGAAAACCACGCACCTTAAGAAGGAAAATCTCGCACCTTAATAACTAACCACGCACCTAATGTTTTAAAATGTCACACATTAAGCATACAAATCACGCACCTTAAAAAGGAAAACCACATAAAAAGTAGGCCAAAATATTTAATTTATATGACAATGACCTTGTGGTCTAGTGACACCAAATTGTTCTTTAATGGAGACGTTTTACTAGGTCATGACAAGTGTTAAGAGAAAAGATAAAGATCGAGATTTGAACCTATGAGATAAGCGTTTTAAGCTCAATTTAGAATTCAACCAACTAAACTATTCAAACTATTAGTCATGTAAACATAAATGTAGATTTTATATACAATTTAATGTTAAATAAATAAATAAATAAATATATATATATATATATATATATATATATATATATATATATATATATATTAGACATAATTTTATTAAGATTATCCCATTCCAACTCGTTGACGTGGTAGGTAGATTTTTTTTCAAAATTCATCCCGCTCCACCAAACGTAGATACTCACTATTATTTTTAAATTTTTGTTTAGTGATTCAATCCGCTAGATTAGCCCAATAGCCCGTAGTTTTGGGCTAGGGCCAATGCAACTCAAAAAGAAAAAAAACAATTAAAGACCATTTAGCCCAAGTCGATAAGCCCAAAACCCAACAGGTTGACCCAATGGACATCCCTACCTACCGCCTTGGCGCCTTGACTCAGCCTAAGCCCATGGCTAGAGCCTTGACATGCCCTTTCTCTTGTTCTGAATATCCAACATGAGTCAAAGATCAAGCCTTCACATAATCCTCAGGCAAATTATATCATGCACCACGGTACATGATCAATCATGCACCGCGCGTCAGACACTACAGTGTGTCTAAACCGACACTGTCAAAACGACGTCATTTTATTTAATGAAAAGAAACAAAATCTTCGCAAAAAATTACTCTGTTCTTCAGTTTCAATTTGTATACACTGCAGTTTCAGTTCAACACAACTACAGTTTCATTTCGATATAATTACAGTTTCATTCAATATTTATACACTCAAATATGTGAAAATGTTACGGAGTATTTAATTTTATTTTATATACACTATAATTTCATTAAAACACAACTATATGATCATTTCAATATAATTACCGCTTCATTGTACAATATACACTCAAATATGTGAAATATTATTCAGTTTCGTTTTATATATACTGTAGTTTCATTTCACAACAACTACAATATCATTTTGATATAACTGTATTTTCATTTGATAATATAAAAATAATACGTGAGACAGTGTCGGTTTAGACACACTGTAGTGTCTGACGCGCGATGCATGATTGATCATGCAACGTGGTGCATGATATAACAACCGTAATCCTCAACGTCCCCAAATAAGTCAGTTTCTTAAAGGACTCCTGTGCAAGCCAACTCATATTGCCCTGTAGGATCCTTCTCGAGCCAATCCCACGACTCAATCTTTTCTCACCCAGCACTGACGGCATCAATCACATGCGAACATAACATAGCTTCGTGTCACCAAACAAGTACATTCTAGTCATTACTTTTTTCTCATTGTCAGGCACACTGATAACTTGAAAGTAGTATTCTTTCACATCACATAGGAAATTTTCAAGCTCGGTTTTGGCACCATAAATCCATCACTCGATCCATCTACGACCTTGTGCTCACTGATCACGACTTGTTTCAAAAAGTCCACACCGAGTTTGAGTGATGCATTTTCCTCCCTCAATAACATTCGATGTCCTATCGAGCCGCATCGTGTAGTGTTTATATGTAAGTCTCCAAAGCTTTGAAATTGATGAACCGATAAGTAATTTCCCATTAAGGTTATCTGCCATTGTGCCAATCCCTTTCACATAGGTTTCTGCCTCGTCCCGAGGATCACCCGCACCGTTTGCCACCAAGTGCATTCGTGGAGTTTTCGTCATCTTGGCCATTCCGATACGTGCTCATCATCTTGAGCCGTGGGTCCCAACTTGAGCTGAACTAGGCTATGATGCCAACTATTATGGTTTGAATTTGCTCAACATTCATACCAACACGATCTACCTTTAAAAACGAAGAACCCCCCCCCCCCCCCCACCTACACTAGCTAGGCAAATCAACAAAAGGAAGACATGATTTTACTAACTAATTAACCCTCTCAACCTTGTATATTCAAAAACCAAAACAGTACACAAGATCCTCACAACACTCTAAACTAAGAGCGTTACAACACAAAACTAACTTGCAATCCACTCATAGCCTTTGCTTCTCTCCAAGACTACAAGGAATCGAGTGTTATTTAAAAGATAATGGGGCAGTTACAATCCAATTGCATAGCTAAGCCAATCTAATAACGAGTTGACACCTTGCAAAAATCGTCCACAAAAGAAGGCCACTATCAACAAGTCAACGACACCCTCACATGAGACAAACTGCTAGGGCCATTCCTCAAAACCAAGGAACGAACTGCCTAGCCGAACCAAACTGCTCTGCATCTACACGAAACCGCTTAACTGTATGGAACATCTCAATAGCTCAACCGAAAAGAAACCAACTTTAGCCCAAGGTTGTGCCCTTGGTTAAACCATGGCGTTTCGCAATAACACGTCTAAACTTAGTTGTGTCACACTAATCCGTAAGCCAATGCCCTTGCCAAATCGACAAGACTACAAGACCCAAGCCCCAGTCGAACCATGAGCTTGCCAAGATAGTACTACATTTGGCTTCCTTCATCTCCATATTTCGTAGAGATTCTTATTAGTACCTAACCTAAAGTAGACTTACTCGGTTGATAGTTGGACAAGTTGTATGCATTACTTTAGCCCATAAATGTTGAAGTAGTTTCCTTGAGTTAATCATTACACGGGCCATCTCTTGCAATGTTCCATTCTTCCTCTTAATAAAAATATTCATTTAAAAGTTATTAAATTCTCTCCCATGGCCACTTCTTATTTTTCATAACTTTAATAATAGAATCATTTTCTATTTTTTTGTACTTACACAAAATGTTAAAGGCTTGGAATGCTTATGATTTTCCGGTGATTCTCTAAGCGTTGCACATTAAGATTACTAACACAGCACGTTTAGTTCACGGAGTGAATTTTGAGGTAATAGGAATGCTATTCTAAAAGGAATGGAATAGACAAAGAATATAATAAGAATTGTATTCTATTGTTTGGTTCGTGGAAGGAATAGACTTTAGGAATTATATTACAGTGTTTGATTGATTTAAGGAATAGAAATGGAATATGTTTTAAAAGACATAAATACCTTTATAAAAATATGTGATGGTGGCGATGGTGGCGGTGGCAGTGGTGGGGTAGTGGCGGCGGCGGTGGAGGTGGCGACGGTGGCGATGGTGAAATAGGAAAAACATTTAATTGGAGGGTAAAATAAGAAATAGAAACTTTAGACTATTCCTGATAACTCAGGAATAACCTAATACTAGTGGACCCCCAAGAATCTCTCCCCTTGCAAGGGGAACATGTCATTCTCGGAAACAATGTTCCTGAGAATACAAGTGGTACCAAACAGAGGAATATGCCTATTACTGAAAATGCTATGCCAGACCTATTCCGTGAATCAAACAACCCATTAGTGGTGTACACGATAATTTTAGTGAATTACATTAATATAGAGCACATTTTGTAAACATTTAGTTAGAGCATTCTCATTAATGATATTTGCCCTTCAACTCAACTTTTTCACAATCATGTGATAATTAAAATGCATTTTCTAGCAAAATGTAGATACACGATTGTATCCAAATTCCAATCCGCATACTAACCTCCCTCGAACTTCTAATTGCATGCCCTTTCTCTCTATATATTAAGGAGAAATAGTTACTCCTTCATCCAAGTTTTTCTCCCACTGTAATTGTATGCATTTGTAAAAATACCATACAACTAAAATTTACATTATTATTATTATTATTATTATTATTATTATTATTATTATTATTATTATTATTATTATTATTATTATTAGAAAATGCTAGTCTACAATTATCTTAATTAGTGTCAAATATTCATAATAATGGATTAACCCAGGCGTATTTTTATTTTGAATTTTAAGATTTTTAAAATTTAGATATTTGGAAAGGATAGGAAGCTACCAGGAACTTTCAGTAACGGTAATCTTGAACAGAAAAAATCAATAAATAGGCTTTCACCCTTTTAAACGTAGAACCAAGTTAATGTTCATGAGTCTCCTGAACAATAAGAAGAAAAGGATGAAGAAGGCCCAGAAAATGGCATTGAAGGAAGCTCTCTCTGTTTCCACTCGAGAATCCAACAATCTCGGTACAGGTTTTTACTGCATTTTCCTGAAAGTTAATAGCTTTTGGTGATTGTGTGTGGTGTTGAATGCCATAGAAAATTTTCTGAATGTTTTTATCAGATGATTTCATTTCTAGTTTAATCTATAGTTGACCTTACTGAGTTCATCTTTCTCAAGCATTTTCTATTTCTTCTATGTTTTTGAACTTTTTTCTGCGTATATATTCTGGCAAAGGGGATGGAAGCAATAATTGAAGAAGCATTCTATTATTGTTTGTTAATTTTGTATCAAGTATTTTAAATTCAGTTTTGAAATCCGTCACATAATACTCTGTAATATATAATCATGATTTGAAAGAAAATTATTGGACATGCAACACCGATAGTGCTGTTTCTTCTGTCACTATGGATTTTTCCTTGCGTGCAACTTATAATTTGATCACAGTGATTATTCACTACAAAATGTCTTTGGTTATGTGAAATAGATCCCTGGTGGTTTGGATAGTCTGATCCGGCCTGTTGATTAGATGCCGAAGTGAGATGAAAGCCCTTCCAAGAAAGGAAAATTGTTATTTCTCTTTGGTTGCTTAGATACCATCGTGGTTGATCCTCTTCCAGAAGTGCTAGATCAGGTCAGACAAAACCATCTTGACCTATCCTTAGTCCTTACCTTGTTTGTTCTTTTTGGTTTAAATTGCATGAAATATGTTTGCTTCTGCACAGTTATTCTTATCTATGTGTTGTCCCCTGCTATCTATGACACAAATCAAATTTGTCCAGCAGAATTGTTTTGCTATCACTATCAACATTTATCCAAGTTAGCTTTCTCTGGTATTCTTTTCATTAAGTTTATTTGCATGACCCCCTCTTGGCAGGTACATATTAATGGCAGATCCTGATCATATTTTTGTCAAACCACCCCCAAGTTAGCTCAAGCTGACTACCCTGTTGGTTTCTGATTTTTCTATATTAAACCTGCTGGTCATGAAAGAAATCATCAGGAAGTTCTTTCCAGAAGTTTGCTACCTCATGGTGGGGTCATGGTTCTTCTCTCCATTTCAGTTAACTACTTAATGCCCACCTCACTCCCTCTTTGCCATGCTGACTCATTTATGTTTGTTGATTGCAGCAAACACATCAGAAGAACCAATTGAAAGACACAATAGATATGGAGGAAGCAGAAGGTATGTTTAACAAAATAAGGTATATATGTTAACCACCAGTCCTTTGTTTCCTAACCAATGATTTCTTGCCCAGATGTGGGAGAACCTTTGACTGCTGAAGAACAGGAAGAAAAAGAACGCCTCTTGGAACAGGCAAGTGAATTCATATTTGATGATTGAATTAAAGTTGTGTTCCCACCAGCTGATTTGGGACACTTGTTTTGTGTATGGATTTTCAACATGGAGCAGAAGAGACTTCAATACTTTCATCAGGGCCTGTGAGAAATATGGCCGTAATGATATAAAATGTATTGCTACGGAAATTTAAGGGAAAACAGAGGAGGAAGTTGAAAGATATGCTAAAGTTTTCTAAGAGAGATACAAAGAATTAAATGGTAAAAGAATCTGTTTAATCCTGGTTTAGTATATGTGTTTCTGACACACTAGTTCGTTCAAGTCTTGATTTAATGTCTACATTTCCCCCAGATTATGATAGGATCATCAAGAACATTGAGAGAGGAGAGGCCAGAATTTCCCCGAGAGATGAGATCATGAAAGCAATTGGGAAAAAATTGGATCGTTACAAGAACCCATGGTTGGAGTTAAAAATCCAATATGGTCAGAACAAGGGCAAGTTTTACAATGAGGAATGCGATTGTTTTATGGTAAGTTTTATGTTCCCAAAGGTATGTTGTTGTTCCATATTGAAATACTGTTGGATAATTTTAATTGATGATGTTTACCTCCCCCACCCAACTCAACCCCCAGGTGTGCATGGTTCACAAGATAGGGTATGGAAACTGGGATGACTTGAAAGCAGCTTTCCACACATCAACTTTGTTTCGTTTTGATTGGTTCGTCAAGTCTCGAACTGCCCAGGAATTGGCAAGGAGATGTGATACACTTATTCGGCTAATTGAGAAGGAAAACCAATAATTTGATGAGAGGGAGAGGCAAACCCGCAAGGAAAAGAAACTTGCCAAGGTTGGGTTGGATATTGTGCACTACACACTAGTTTACTTTGTGATGTTTATGATCCTACTTATCTTATCTTATGTTGTGTTTCCCTTCTCAAAACGCAGACGAATATGCCATCAAAGCGGGCGCCAGCAAGGCAGGCTGCAGAGAGCCCTCCTACTTCAACAAAGAAGCAGAAACAATCATCAATGGATGACTATGTCAACTTGGGAAGGAAGAGGAAATGATTGATTCTATGGTCCAGTAACAAATTGTGATCCAATCAGCAATTTTCCTGTCATTATTAAGAAGAAAACAATTAACATTGTAACATTAGAGTCAAGCACAAACAGACTACCTCTAAGGAGAGATTATTTTTGTTCATGACCCAACTTTTTATCATTAGTTTCTACTATAACAATGCTTCCTTGCTTTGCAGTAGTCTTGAAATGTAAGTAACAATTTTTTTTTTTTTTTTTTCTTTTCGTATTTTCAGGATTTAATGGAGATAACTACACCTGCTTGGATGAATGTTTCTTTGAGAATGAAACATGTGCCGGAGACTGATAAAGCTTTGATGAACAAAAGGCTCTTGCTCTACAAGTAGGTTTTGTGCATTTTTAAATTATCTCCTTGTGTCTGCTTTCAGAAGAGCGAAAGTTGGACTTTACTGAGAGGTGCTATCTCCTTGTTTCTGCTTCTTTTAAATATATAAAATTCTGACTTGTTCACCACAATTTCAAAGGGAGTGTTTTAGTGTTTCTGCTCTATATTACAGAAGATGATGGTTGGGTTTTTTTTTTTTTCTTTGTTATTAATATTAAATATTAGGAAGACATTTTCATGGTCATCATAACAATGTCAAACACTAAAAATTATAAGAGATGTGATATATTATATAATTTGACAAAATTGAACCCATTCCTTCAATTTTGTTAAATTATAAAATGTACCACATCCCTTACAATTTAAGCGTCTAACATTGTTACGATTCACATGATAAATTTTTTCATAAAAATTATTAAGAAAAAATATTTCATGACAGTCATAAGAAATTGCTACATTATATTCTTTAATTTGACAAAAATTGAAGGAATGGGTTCAATTTTGTCAAATTATAAAAAGTATATTTCCTATCATATTTTTAGTTTTCCACATTCTTACGATCCTTAGTAGGAGGAGTTTGGGCATGGTTGACTCTTGTTGTTGGATATGTTTGCTCTTGCGTACAGTTCAAAGATTGATCAAGAAGGATGAGAACTTTTGTGAGCAAATAAGGTCAGTTACCCAATTCTTTTGAATTCAACGAGAATATATCATCTAATGCATATAGCTAGTTTTTTGTTAATTATAACTTTCTAATGTTTTACCAAATAATTTTTTTAAAATTAATTTTTAAGATCAACCTTTTGGGAAGATGTAAGGGATGGGGGGCTTAGCATAACAACCAACCTAAAATTCATAGGCATCCAAAAAATATCTGCAAGTGACTAACCCAAGTTATCTCATTTTTTCCTTTGCACATATTCTACCTTGTTCTTCTTCCATTCCTTTCTTTTCTAACTCCTCATCCACCATTTCTTTTTCTCTTTCTTCTATTCCTCCATTGATCTCATCTTCCTTTCTTTTCCTCTATAATTTCTTTCCCTTATCTTTCTTCTCCGCCTCTCATTGTTTTCTCCTTCTCATTCTCATACTCTTTGTTCTCTTTCATCATTATTTCATTGTTCTTCAACCACTCTAGATCAATCTTTTACCATTTTCCTTGTCCTCTTTTCCCCCCTTCATCTTAGCATTTTCTTTTTTTTTGTTTTTCTCCTCATCCACCCCCCCCCCCCCTCCTCCTTTTATTTTTAATATTCATGCGTTTTCTCCTTTCCTTTCTCCCTTTTCCTTCAATTCATTTTCTTTCTATTTCTCCTTTTAATTCTACTTAAAATCTACTTACCTTTTCTTTTTGTCCTCTTCTCTTTTTATCTTCTCCTTTTTTCCTCCTTGTGTGCTCTTTCTCCGCCTCATTCATCCATTCCTTCTTTTTGTTAATCTACAATCACTTTTTTTTTTTTTTTTTTTTTTTTTTATTTTGACGTTGCACAAAAGCCATTACTTTACGTTCAACTAGCACTAAAAAGGCTACTCCTAGTAGAAATGGTAGAATTATTCCAAGTATTCAGCTGGAACAGCTATGTACATTTTTGATTTTCTATTCGCTCATGATCTGGTCTGGTCGACCAAATCATGATATTGAAGGATGGGACCTTTTCTCAAAAGATTCCGGATCCCGGTAAGAATTGAAAATGGTCATTTTCTTTCTATTTTGTCACCCTTCCTCATTATCAAACTTTCCTCCCCCATTTTTCTTCTTCCTCATTTCCATTAATATTTTCCTACCCCATATTATACTAATTCAATCATCCTCTTGATTTGTTTGTGTATATGATTTCTTTGAAGATGAAAAGTTGTCCACCATGGATTGGGAAACAAGATACAAGATTGCAGTTCTCTTCATTTATAAATGTTCTTCCTTCATCTCATGTTTCTCTTACCATTCCAGTGTCAGATTTTGAGAAAGCTGAAGGTGCAGGATTTGCAGATATCATACCATCATAGTAAAGACAGGCCAGGCTACTGAGATTACTGCATCATATGCTGATCATGAATATTATATCCATGAAACAGACATCATAATCGTGTGGTAGCTGAAGTCTTTTCCACTCAAATTAAAATCTTTTATTATGATGGTATCTGCAAATCCTGCAGGCTGCAACTATCATATTCATCATAACATGATAGCAATCTCATATTTTATGTTTGATTTCAATAGATCAAATCCTCTTCTTTTATATATATATATATATATATATATATATATATATATATATATATATATATATATATATATAGGGTCAGGTTCCTGTGAGAACAAAACTTCCCGTGCGGTTGGTGCGGTTTACACCATTAGGTATTCATAATAAACGCACCACACAATGTTTGAAAATACATCATTAAATGTGGTGCATTTTTTTGGTGTGTGGTTTATTTTGTAGCATTTCATTCTGCTGCATTTCGAACATTGTGTGGTGTATTTATGCATACCTAATGGTGTAAACCGCATCTACCGCACGAAAAGCCCTATTCTCATTTGAAAAAAATGATACAATATAGAAGGAAAGATAGGTGTATGTTAGCAAGTTGCATCTATTTCTGGTTTTTACACATGAAATCTTTGTAAAGTTTAGAGAAATTCATCCTTTTTTATGATTGAAAAGCCTATGACAAGGCAATGAGGAAAATTGCCAAGGGAGATATTATGGAACCTGTCTATCCCCTATTGGATGTTTTTTTTTTTGCTGAAGATCTTTACTGCTGAAATTTTGATTTTTTTTTTTTTTTCCTTCTTTGGATGGCTGGGCTACAGAGTTATTTGATTAAGGTTTTGGTGGGATTACGGCCTTAAAGGTTTAAAATGTCTGGTATAACTTTGTGGAAAGCATGTATGTATAGGGGGTAATAACTGTCTGTGCCATTTAGTGTGATTTGATTAATTATGCATTTTATAAACAAAACAATTTAACATTTTCTGTGATATGCTATAGCATTGTGGACTAAAAGTATCTCTATGTACTCTGTTATTAATATTCTCATCTTTTTGTTTCAGATACTAATGACTTTTGCCTTCACAAAGTGCGACAAGATGAAAAAGGTAAAACTAGCCGTATAGATTTTTTTATTTTATTTTTAATATATATAACTATAGTTATTATTTTATTTAAATAAATAATAAACTACATGCATCTATACTTACTAATAAGGTAAAGATGCCTCTAGTTTTTATTTTTTTAAAAAATTAGATAATAGACCGCGTATTAAGACGCAAATTATGTGGGCTATGAATACTTGGGTATTTAATTTACATTTATGTCTTTACCCCTAGATACCTCGCTATCGGAGACTTCACGATGACCTTCCAAGTTGGGATAGAGTCTGTTCATTAAGCGGCGCCGTGGGCTAGATCGAACAATATCTCACTCAATCTTGTCGTGGTTAAACTGGGGGCTCTTCCTTACCCCAGTGAGGTTAGATTTATAGTAATTTTTCTAGTATTAATCTCCTTACTTTTCTATGGGTTTGGAGTTGTTTTATGCTCCTTCTAGCCGAGGGTAGTCGGATTGTGCCCCCATTATCTATTTTCTTGCTTGGTTATTTTATTTTTCTTTTCTATACTTGGTTATTCTGCCTAAAAAAAAAAAATACTTCTCTATTTGCGATTCCTTGCTTGAAATCCTAAACCCTAAGACCTAAATGCAAACATAAACATTAAACTCTAAACCCTTAACACTAAACTAAAACTTAAACCTTAAACCCTAAATTGAACCCTAAACCCTAAATTAAACCCTAAACTCTAAATTAAACCTTAAAATTTAAACCTTATAACCTAAATCTTAAAATTAAAATGTTTTCTAGTGTTTGGTTCATGGAATTCATTTTCCATTGGAAAATGAATTCTTCAAATTTAAGGAAAACAAAATCATTGGTAAGGGTATATAGGTCTTTATACTCATTATTCCTTACAATTCCAAATCTAACCAAACAATAGAATTAGTATTCTCAGTAATTTTTTTTTTCCACCAATCAAACAATGAAATTCATCTTCTTAGTAATTGTTTTTCCATGAAATTCCAATTCCACTTCCTATAAAATATTTTCCACGAACCAAACGAGCCCTAAATCCAAAACCCTAAATTTAAACTCTAAATCTAAACTCTAAAACGAAATCAACACAATAAACTAAACCCGAAATCTTAAACCATAAACTTTAAACCCTAAAATCTAAATTAAAGCCAAAAACTTAAACTCTAGACCCTAAATCAAAACACTAATTCCTAAATCCTAAAAATAAAAACATAAATTAAACCCTAAACCTAACCCCTAGATTAAACCCTAAATCCTAAATTCTAAACCCTAAACCCTAAAAATGAAAACCTAAATAACTTGAATTCCTAAATTAAACACTAAACCCTAAAAATGAAAACCTAAATTAAACCTGAAACCCTAAATTAAACCCCAAATCCTAAATCCTAAACCTCTAAGTTAAACCCTAAACTTTAAAACCAAAACTCTAAATTAAACCCTAAACCCTAAAAACGAAAACATAAATTAAACCCTAAACTCTAATCCCTAAATTAAACCTTAAATCCTAAAATTGAAAACCTAAATTAAACCCTAAACAATAAACCTCTAAATTAAACCCTAAAGCCTAAAAATGAAAATCTAAATTAAACTCTAAACCTTAAAAATGAAAATCTAAATTAAACCCTAAACTTTAATTTTTTTTCCACCAACCAAACAATGAAATTCATCTTCTTAGTAATTATTTTTCTATGAAATTCAAATTCCACTTCCCTTAAAATATTTTCCGCAAACCAAATGAGCCTTAAATCCAAAATCCTTAATTTAAACTAAATCAAAACAATAAACTAAACCCGAAATCTTAAACCATAAACTTTAAACCCCAAAATCTAAATTAAAGCCAAAAACTTAAACTCTAGACCTTAAATCAAAACACTAATCCCTAAATCCATACCCTAAACCCTAAAAACAAAAACATAAATTAAACCTTAAACCCTAACCCCTAGATTAAACCCTAAACCCTAAATCCTAAATCTTAAATTCTAAACCCTAAATCCTAAACCCTAAAAATGAAAACCTAAATTAAACTTGAAACCCTAAATTAAACCCCAAATCCTAAACCCTAAACCTCTAAGTTAAACCCTAAACTTTAAAACTAAAATTAAGTCTTAAACCCAAAACCCTAAACCTAAACCCTAAATAAACTTAAGCCCAAAACCCTAAATTAAACCCTAAACCCTAAAAACGAAAACATAAATTAAACCCTAAACTCTACCCTAAATTAAACCTTAAACCCTAAAATTGAAAACCTAAATTAAACCTAAACACTAAACCTCTAAATTAAACCCTAAAGCCTAAAAATGAAAATCTAAATTAAACCCTAAACTTTAAACCCAAAATTAAGCCAGCCTTGAACCCTAAACCATTAAACCTAAGCCCAAGACCCTAAATTACTAAGAAGGGACTGGTCGGCCAACCAGGTCCCGAGAAAGTGTTCGATCAGAGGCGCGCCGCCGACTCAACTGGTCGTCTAATCGTATTTCATCTGCGAGGCTACCCGGGTTGGCCGATTAGGAGCGCTTGGCGGCCACCGTAAGGCACTTCACCTCATGGCTAGAAAGTCCTTGGCGATCTTCCCCATACTAAGTAGTGAATCATCTCTAAGTCTGACTGCCTTGTCTGACTTCTCATCTAGGCGGCAGATTTGGAGTATCTATCACCAGTCCCTCAGTTTTTTAGGTTTTAGTTTAACCTGAAAAGTAAAGAAAAGAGAAAAAGAACGCACGTTTCCCAAGAATCCTGGCCGCCTGGTTTATCGGCTTGCTCGGACTCGTCTGCAATTCGGGCGGGATCCCGACTGATCCCGCTGTTCCCGACTGGTTCTGCGGGGTGATACAGCTGTGATGGGAGTAATCATGACTCTTTCGTAAATCCCATCGGTTAGATTTTTGAAACGTGCCTCTTCGTAACCGTCACCTCAAATGTAACGTCGGTGAACCCCATTCGTCTGATCTAAGACACGCGTCGTGATCTCGCTGCAGCGGTTGACAGGGCGGATGGCTGCCCTCAGCTGATTCTTGTCTAAGTCCGCCGATAAGGCTCTCCCTTTCTTTGAAGTTATGAAGAGGCAGGACGGGTTCCGGTGGACTGGAGAATGCCAGGCAGCCTTTGAGGACTTAAAGAAATACCTCTTGGCTTCGCCCCTCCTGTCAAAACCTAAAGCGGGAGAGACATTGTTGTTATATTTGGCTGCCTCCCAAAGAAGCAAAAACCGGTGCTGGTGAGGGAAGAGGAAAAGGCTCAGCTACCAGTTTATTATGTCGGGTGGACTCTAAAGGACGCGGAAACTATTCACCTCTCGAGAAGGTCGCTTCGCCCTGGTCACGACGGTCAGGAAGTTAGTGCCTTACTTTCAAGCTCATACAGTCCGGGTCCTGACTGACTTGCCTCTGGCCAGTGTGCTGCGCAGCCCGTCCTCATCCGGACGGCTACTCAAGTGGGCGATGGAGCTCACCCAATACGGAATCGAATACGCCCGGTAGCCATCCATCAAGGCTCAAGTCTTAGCTAAATTCATAATAGAATGCTCCGCCTACCCGGTCGAGGGCTTATTGGTCGAAGGCCTGAGCAGCGGAATGGTGGGAAATACATACTTATAGTGCGGCCGGCTCTAAGCACTGCGGAAGTGGGGTAATAATCATAACTACGGAAGGGTTCCGCCTGTACCACGCCTTGAGATACAATTTCCAGACTTCCAATAACGAAGTAGAATACAAGGCGGTTATCGGGGGGTTGCAGTTAGTTATCGCCCTCCATGCCGTGCGCATAAGGACGGACTCCCGGCTAGTGGTCAATCAGCTGAAGAATGAATGCGTGACCAGGGAAGAAAGATTAGTACTTTACAAAGACGTGGCCGAGGTTTGTTAGATAAATTGGAAGCCTATGAGATTACCCAATCCCACGAGCTGAGAATACGGAGGCAGATATCCTATCTAAGTTGGCGTCGGGAAGTACACCCTCGCACCTGTCTATGGCTTGTCGCACCGAGGTCATAGAATGGCAGAGCACCAAAGTGTTCTCGGTTTGCACAGTTGTCCGGGTGTCCTCTTCCCCCTGACCATTCTATGACTTACCTCGGTTTGCGGACGTGGTCAGATACAAAGAGAAAGCAGAGTTGCCCAGCAAAAAGGAAGACGCTGATCGCGTTAGGAGGAAGGCTCCGTCCTATGAGTTGGTGGACGGGTTGCTCTATAAACGGTCCTTTGGGGGGCCACTGCTACGTTGCCTGCCTCCCAAAGAAGCAAAGATCGTGATGGCTGTCGCCCATCGGGGGATCTGCGCGGCCCACTAGGGCACCAACACATTAGCCAGAAAGCTCATCAGGCTATTACTGGCCGGCTATGATAAAGGATTGCGTCGAGGAAGTGCTAAGATGTTTCGTGTGCCAAATGTTCGCTAGAAAGGGCACCCGACCAGCGACCTTCTACACACCAATCACCACGGCAATCCCATTCGCCAAGTGGGACATCGATTTGCTCGGATCGCTCCCCCAAGCGCCCTATATAGCGGCCGTGGATTATTTCTCTAAATGGGTAGAGGCAGAGCCCTTGCGACTATCACCGAGTACCAGTGCCGCCGCTTAGTTTGGAAAAACATTATATGTAGATTCAGCCTGCCTGAGCAGCTGGTAACAGATAATGGACGGCAGTTTGATAATCGAGCCTTCGCGGTTTTCTGCGTGCAGAATGGTATACAGCACATCAAGGTATCCGTAGTTTACCCTCAGGCCAACATGTATTAAGAACCTAAACTGCACCCTTTTGGATGGTTTGCGAAACAAGTTGAAAGAACTGGACGGGACGTGGGTCGAGTAGCTTGAAAAAGTATTATGGGGTAACCGAACAACCCCACGGAGGGTTACTGTCGAGACCCGCTTTGCCTTGGCATACGGGTTCGAGGCTAAGGTCCTTACGGAACTCTTAGTGCCCAGTCGGTGCGTTTTGCTGTATAATGATGAAGGCAATGAGGAAACATTGTGAATCGAGAAAAAAGGTGAGATGTGACTTATGCCTGAATGATCGAATACCAGCAAGCTGTCAAGCGCTATCAGGATAAAAGAGCCCGGACTAGATACTTCCAAGTAGGGGATCTCGCGTTGAGGGAAAGGACGGCTAGCCGACCCTCTGAAGGGGGAAAAATGGCGGTCAAGGGGTGGCGAATGAAGTTTACCCAGAGACTTTCCGGTTAGAAACCACGGAAGGAGAGCCCGTGGAGCGAACTTGGAATGCCCACCATCTTAAGAAATTCTATCAGTAACCGGGCAGTTGCGTCTGTTTCTCAGTTTTTATCCTTCGATTAGTTTGTAGGCACCTAGCGGCCATTAGTTTGTGGGAATTTCCTTTCAGTTAGTTGACAATAAAGTTCAAATTATTTTGGTAATAAGGTTCTTCTTTGGTTTATATGATACCGCCTGCTCAGGCGAAGGGGGCCACTCCGCGAGGATGGTCACTTCCTCTCTACGAGGACCACTGATACCGCCTGCTCAGGCGAAAGCGGTCACGCTGCGAGGATGATCACATCCTCTCTAACGAGGACGGCTGATAGCGCCTGCTCAGGCGAAGGCGGCTACGCCGTGAGGACGATCACCTCCTCTCTATGAGGACGGCTGATATCGCCTTCGCCTAAGCAGGCGGTCTCAGCTGTCGGCCACGCCGCGAGGACGATCACCTCCTCTCTACGAGGACGACTGATATCGCTTGCTCAGGCGAAGGCAGCCACGCCGCAAGGATGATCACCTCTTCTCTACGAGGACGACTGATACCGCCTGCTCAGGCGACAATCACCTCCTTTCTACGAGGATGGTTAATACCGCTAGCTCAGGCGAAGGCGGCCACGCCGCTAGGACAATCGCCTCCTCTCTTTGAGGACGGCTGATACCGCCTACTCAGGAGAAGGCGGTTACGCTGCGAGGATGACCACCTCCTCTCTTCGAGGACGGCCATGTCGCAAGTAGGTTCTAGAAGTTCCTCAGGGGCAGTCAGCCTCGCCCACTAAGGGACTTGGCTATTTTTTATGTTCCTCAGGGGCTCGTAGGCAGTCAGCCTCGCCTAGTGAGGTTCGGCTTGGCCGTTTTTGATGTCCTCAGGGACTCGTAGGCAGTCAGCCTCGCGCACTCACGGACTTTGCCGTTTTTTATGTTCCTCAGGAGCTCATAGGCAGTCAGTCAGCCTCGCCTACAAAGGGACTTGGCCGTTTCGATGTTTCTTAGAGGCTCGTAGGCAGTCAGCCTCGCCCACTGAGGGACTTGGCCATTTTTATGTTCCTCAGGGACTCGAAGGCAGTCAGCCTCGCCCACTGAGGGACTTGGTCGTTTTGATGTTTCTCAGGGGCTCGTAGGCAGACAGCCTCGCCCACTGAGGGACTTAGCAGTTTTTGGGGTTCCTGGGAAACTGGTAGGTGGTCAGCCTCCCCCGCGAAGGATGTGGCCACTGTAGAGTCCAACTGAACAACATGAGCGGTCAACTGTACTCAGAAGATAAACAAGCCGGGAAGAAAGAAAGCAGTCGACAAATAAAAAGCCCGTCGGGCCAATCTCGCATTCAAAAGCCCTGAAGGGGAGATTACATTCGAAAATGAGCAAAAGGGAAGAAAAATGGACGACTAGGCTACTCAAGCTTCACCCTTGCCCAGCCAGATTGTTCTCTCTGTTGACTCTTCAATTCGATGATGTGGCGAAGACACATAGGCGCTCTCTCGATCATAATGAGGGCTCCACGCGACTTGTTCAAGCTCAGATTTGCTTCGCAGATATACCGAAAAGTTTCTGGAAATCGAGACCTACTATATCTGCGAAGAAGACGTTGACTTCGTATGGATTCGCGCGGGAGATATTTCAGAGACGAAGTCTGCTAGGTTTGCAGCATCCCTTCGACGTATAATGGAAAAGGGGTCGTCCTTCTTTCGAATCTGCACTTGCTTCACTGGTGAAGCGCCCATCAAATACTACACTAGCATAAGGGGTCCCTTGTAGCCTAACCCCCCTCCCTTTTCCCCGTACGTACTCGAAAGATTGGGTTTGCTGCAGTTGATCCATGTTAGCGGGTTGCTTCCTTGACGCAGCAGTAGCTGTACCGGGAAACTTGGAAAGGCTGTGGAAATGAGGACTGGGTAGCCTCTTCCCTAAGGCGATGACAGCAGGTGAGGAAGGCGGTTGGCGAGCAACGAGAGTCGGGCGTCGACCGACCAGGCATTATCTTAAAGTGTTGGGGAAGAGGAGGAAAGATGGGAAGAGACTGTGAAGTGTAAGGAGGAAGACGGGTATTTATAAGGAGGGATGGGCGACCAGAATGCGACGCGTGTCTTGGATTGGACGGACAGGAGTCGTTGATGTTTCATAACTTACATTTGAGGTGATGGTTACAAAGAAGCACTAAAGACCCAACCTGCGAAATTAGCGGAAAAGTCATGATTACTCCCATCACAGCTGTATCACCCCGCAGAACCAGTTGGGAACAGCGGGATCAGTCGGGATTCCGCCCGAGTTGCAAACGAGTCCGGGCAAGCCGATAAACCAGATGGCCAGGATGTTTGGGGAACTTGCGTTTTTTTTTTCTCTTTTCTCTACTTGGTTAAGCTAAAACCTAAAAAGAGTGAGGGACTGGTGATAGATACCCCAAATCTGCCGCCTGGATGGGAGGTCAAACAAAGCAGCCAGACTTAAAGATGATTCACTACTTAATTGTGGGAAGATCGCCAAGGACTTCCCAACCATGATGCGAAGCGCCTTACGGTGGCCGTCGAGCGCTCCTAATCGGCCAACCCGCCAGCCGGTGTACCCCCGGGCAAGCTCGCAGATGAAATACGATTAGACGACCAGTTGCGTCGGGCGACGCGCCTCTGATCGAACACTGGCCGGGCACACCCCAGCAACGCGTTGAGCGGATTCTACGGAAGCAATCTTCGCACATTAGGCAGCTTCCTTAATTAGTTCATACGGAAAAGGCAGTAAGTTGACAGCACGTCAGCCCAATTCCCCTATTAGGTTAGGCTCTACGTCAACTGTAACACCCCGAAAATTTTAAACTTTTGAAGCTTATATAATAAAGGTAAATGCTCATAAATCCAAAACAAACATAAGAGTACGGGGTGCTATGCCACACCTGAGCTAGAGAACTCAGGTGCACAGGCTTACTTCTAGAATCCTCAAATAGTATCAATACATAAACATGGCACGCAGGCCGAAAGGGAAACTATCTACTCTATGCTCCGAATCTCTAGCGCGCTCCAGTGTCTAATCATCTGTGCCTGAAAGCCAAATATATCTGTTCAGCGAGAAATGCTAGTAACCCACTCTAACGCGTTGAAATACATTATAGATAGATATATATAGATATACGAAAACCATTTTGAAGCAGGGAGATATATCCTAAGAGACTCTAGCTTTTAAAACAGGGAATAGACTCGACAGATAGGGATAAGCACAGTCAACAGTCATACAATTCACAAGCATAGGGAACAGACTCGACAGATAGAGATAAGCACAGCCAATAGTCATAACCAAGCATATACGGTTTACTAGCATGTATCCTATGGTCACGCTTTCATAACATTGGTAACATCAAACCATCCATATCTCATCACATAGCACACTTTGATGGCGCCACAGGACCAATCCCATGCCCATACATGAGGGTCAGTGCATATAGCTCTGACACGGCCCCGCAGCACCCTGCCCCGTATCGCAACACGGAGGGGTCGATCGCAACCGACCGATGAACCGCAGCTCATCATAATGTTTGATCGCAACCAAACAGTGGACCGCAGCCCAAGAGTAGTCATCTGACCGCAGCCAGGAATATGAACCGCAGCTCATGTAAAACGTTTGATCGCAACCGAACGGTGGACCGTAGCCCGAGAGTGTAATTCTGACGGCGCCAGCTTCTGAACCGCAGCTCAGGAATAATCAATTTGATCGCAACCAAATTGGGGTAACATGCACACATAACACATAACAAACAAATGCAACCCATATTAACACATTGGGAAAGGGGAGAAAACGTATAACGAAACCTATGCGTGGTCATCCACATACTAGGAATAATCCCAAGGGCTTCATACTTCTTTCACCTAGGCCAACGGGATACCAATTCAACTAGCATGCGATACATAAGACCCATTCATCCTACGAACGGTACCCGAAACATCAAACTAGACTTAGGCACGATAAACGGAGTCCGTTGGGACACCACGAGGGTCGGGGAAACATTAAACGGGGAAGCCGGGATCCCGAGGTGGGACAATTTTCTGCGGGTAGCCGGTGGGTGAAGGGTCACCCGCCGGCGACGAGTTTCCGGGCAGCGGGTGCCCGGCGGGCAGGCGACTGCCCGCCGGCTGCCCACTGCCGACGACGTCAAAACTGGCCGCGGGTAGGTGGCGGGTCCCCTACCCCCACCTATCCCCCACTGACTCTTTTTCACAAATAACGCCCCGGGAACCTTTGTGGAACCCGAAGCCATGCTTAGACACCTTAAAACGCAACTGATGACAACCAGTAAACAATTAACGGATCAAAAGGCATGAAACATACGGCACATATCCTATCATGCTTGCTAAACATAAATTAACCCCCAAACATGTGAATACCCACCCAACATATCAAGAATGACACCACACGAGTTTCATGATACATCCTAGGGTTCTAATTATATTTAAATCATCAAGAATGTAGTTCATCCCTTAACATCAAGAACCAAAACAATTCATCAAGAACATCATATAATTATCAAGAATCTCTTTCCATCATCAAGATTATCAAGATTACCCAAGAAATCATAACATCAATTGTCAAGATCACACCATCAATAACATAAAGGAATTATCATTACACAAGAATGTAAAGGGGGATGCCTAGAGGGAGATCATAGCTAAGAAAATAGGTTTTGTTGAGACATGGGTTACCTCTTACCCTTAATTAATTTCCTTGGCTATGAAGGGTCTTTCTCTAAGTCTTCCTTCTTTCTTGATTTCTCCTAGGGGAATTCTTGGAGCTTCTTGTGTGGTGAGAAATTATTGTGGTGTGGGTTATAGGTGCCTCCTATGTCCCCTATTTATATATCTAAGAGTCCTAATTAGAGTCCAAATACTATATAGGCTTGCTAACTCTATTCCTTTTAGGACTAGGGGTTGGGTTTAGAGGTGAGGGCCCACGGACTATGATGGGCCTCTTCCTAATTAATTACTGTAATTTAATTCTTTCTTTGGGTAATTGGTTTAAATGATTAATTGGTTTTAAGGGTCGTAACACGGGCTGTTACACTCTCCCCCCCTTAACGGGAAGCTTCGTCCCCGAAGCTTGGTTCTTGCCGAGTGACTTCCTCTTGATTACCTGGTGTGAAGAGTTCAGGGTAGCGTTCCCTCATCGCGTCCTTGAGTTCCCATGTTGCTTCCTCGGTCCCATGATTGGTCCAGAGGACTTTTACCATTTCTATGGCTCGACGACGGGTGGTTCTTGTCTTGGTGTCCAGGATTCTTACGGGTTTTTCTTCGTATGCTAGTGACTCGTCGAGGTCCACGACCTCGAGTTGTAGTACGTGGCTTGGGTCGTGCACGTATTTCTTTAGCTGAGATATGTGGAATACGTTGTGTACCCGTTCTAGTTCGATGGGTAGAGCGAGGCGGTAGGCTAGGTTCCCGACTCTTTCTACGATTTCATAGGGGCCGATAAATCGAGGGCTGAGCTTTCCTTTTCTTCCGAGATTACCCCTCGTGTGGGTGAGATTCTCAACCAGACATTGTCCCTGGGGTTGAATTCGGCTTGTTTTCTCCTTAGGTCGGCGTAGGATTTCTGGCGGTCCTGGGCAGCCTTCATTCTTTCTTGGATGTGCTTGACTTTGGTTATGGTGTCTTGTAGGTATTGGGGCCCTAGTGTTACTGGGTCGACCATGTCTTCCCAACATAAGGGGGTTCTACACTTTTGTCCGTATAGAGCTTCGTAGGGTGCCATACGAATGCTTGTGTGGTAGCTGTTGTTGTACGAGAATTCAATGAGGTCTAGATGTTTTTCCCATGTCCCTTGAAAGTCTAACACGCAGGCTCTTAGCATGTCTTCGAGAGTCTGAATGGTTCTCTCGGTTTGGCCGTCAGTGGTGGGGTGGAAGGCAGTACTTAGTTTTAGTTGTGTCCCCAAGGCTGATTGCAGCGATTTCCAAAACTGTGAGAGGAACCTGGAGTCTCTATCGGACACAATGTTTCGGGGAATTTTGTGGTATTTCACCACCCGGTTCAGGTAGGCTTGGGCCAGTTGTGTCATTGTCCATGTTTCCTTCATGGCAATGAATCGTGCCGTTTTGGTTAGCCGGTCTATTATGACCCAAATTTTATCCTTGCCGGTTTTTGTTGGGGGTAACCCCCCGACGAAGTCCAGGATATGGAATCCCACTTTCCTTGTGGTATCTCAAGGGGTTGTACGAGTCCCTTGGGCTTGCATCGTTCGGTTTTCACCCTTTGGCAGTTCAGGCATTTGGCCACGAAATCCGCAATTTCCTTTTTCATATTGGGCCACCAAAATGACTTTTTCACATCTTGGTATAGTTTGTCACCCCCTGGGTGAACTGAGCATGGGGAGTTGTGTCCCTCCTCCAAGATTTGTTGTTTTAAGTGGGGATGCGTTGTGGGCACGCACCACCTACCTTGGTAGCGGAGACTGCCATCTTCGTGTATTTTGAAGGATCCTTCCTTTCCCTGGGTTAGGTCGAGATGAATTTTATCTAGTTCCGGATCCTGCTGTTGTCCCGTTTTGATTTCTTCGAAGAGCGTGGGTACGATTTGGGTGTTGAATAGGTGGATCTCGGGGTGGGTTTGATCTTGCTCTATTATTTCCAAGTTTAGCTTCTGGAAGTCTCTGTACAGCTGGTCTGGTAGGACCCAGGTGGCGTTGAGGGAGTGGTTAGTCTTCCTGCTTAGGGCGTCTGCCACGATGTTAGCTTTTCCCTCGTGGTACTGGATGTCTAGGTCGTAGTCTTTTATGAGCTCTAGCCACCTTCGGTGCCTCATGTTTAGGTCTTTCTGGGTGAAGATGTACTTTAGGCTTTTATGGTCTGTGTAAATCTTGCATTGTACTCCGTATAGATAATGCCTCCAAATTTTCAGTACGAATACGATAGCGGCTAGCTCGAGGTCGTGGGTGAGGTAATTTTCTTCGTGGGTTTTGAGTTGCCTAGATGCGTACACTATCACCTTGCCTTTTTGCATTAGTACGCACCCCAACCCCTTTTTGGACGCGTCACTGAAGACCTCGAACCCTTCCACCCCGGAGGGGATGGCTAGTACGGGTGCCGTGGTTAGCTTATCCTTCAATTCCTGAAAGGCTGTGGCGCAGTTGTCGTCCCATCGGAAGGGGGTCTCCTTTTTCATGAGTCTGATGAGAGGTTGAGCTATCTTGGTAAAGTCGAGTACAAACCTCCTGTAGTAGCCAGCCAAGCCCAGGAAGCTTCGGACCTCTGAAAGTGAACTCGGTGTGGTCCATTCCTTAACGGCATGGACTTGGGCGGGGTCTACCTTAATTCCTTCTTTGGTTATTACGTGGCCCAGGAAGGCTACGCTGTCTTTCCAGAATTCACATTTGGAGAACTTGGCGTATAACTGGTGTTCTCTTAGAGTTTGTATGGTTATGCGGAGGTGCCTTTCATGTTCTTCCTTGTTTCAGGAGTAGACTAGGATGTCGTCAATGAATACAATGACGAAGTCATCCAAGTGGGGTCGGAATACTCGGTTCATGAGGTCCATGAATATGGCGGGTGCGTTGGTGAGTCCGAAGGGCATTACGGTAAATTCGTTATGGCCGTAACGTGTTCGGAAGGCCGTTTTCTGAATGTCCGGTTTGGCCACTTGTATTTGGTGATATCCGGATCTTAGGTCAATTTTCGAGAACACCCCTGCCCCTTAAGCTGATCGAACAAGTCATCGATTCGGGGAAGGGGGTACCTATTCTTTATTGTGACTTGATTAAGTTCCCCGTAGTCGATGCACAGGCGCATGCTCCCATCTTTCTTTTTAACGAATAGTACTGGTGCTCCCCATAGGGAGGTGCTGGGGCGGATGTAACCTTTATCTAGTAGTTCCTGAAGTTGCGTTTTCAGTTCCTTCATTTCTTTTGGTGCTAGCCTGTATGGTGGTTTAGAGACCGGGGCAGCGCCAGGTACGAGGTCTATTGTGAACTCGACTTCCCTGGTCGGGGGTGCCCCGGGAATCTCGTCTGGGAAGACGTCGGCGAATTCGTTTACTACTGGAATGGTTTGTGGTTCGGGTGTTTTGGTGTTGAGGTCCTCGACCGAGCATAGGAAGGCCTCGCTTCCTTGGTTTAGGTATTTCTTTATTTTTATCATGTTTACAAGTTTGATCTCTGGACCCTGGCGGGTTCCATAGTACGACACCCTTTTACCGTTTGGTCCCCGTAGGACCACTTTTTGTTCTCCGCATAGGATTTGTGCTTGGAATTTCCCTAGTCAGTCCATGCCCAAGATCACTTGTACCCCATCCAGTCTGAATTGTATTAAGTTGCTGGGAAATTCCACTCCTTGGATGGTGATCATTATGTTCTCGTACACGCGGTCGCACTTTATGATTTCGCCGGAGGCCACTTTGACCTGGAGTCGGACTTTGGTGCTCGTGTTAAGGCCGAGTTGAGTGGCGAATTCGGTTGCTATAAATGAGTTGGTAGCCCCCGAATCAAATAGTATAGTGGCGGAGGTGGCGTGTACTAGGAAGGTTCCGGAGCCTATGTTGCTGTCTCTGATCCTGGCTTTGCTTAGGGTAAGGATTCTTCCTTGAATGGTTGGCGTTGCGACCTTGTGGGGTGAGACGGTCCTGGGGTTTTTTAGGCCCTCGGGTGGGAATTGTGTGACTCCCCTCAGGTTTTTTTTTGTATCCCAGGTGTGTCTCCCGGGGTTGGTTTGATACTTGTTGCAGTTGGAATGCCTTGGCATAGGCTTCCCCGAGGGTTCTCGGTTCTTGTGTGGCCAGGGCTTTCCGATGTTCGGGATCGAGGCCTGTTATGAACTTCTTGACCCTGCTCATCTCGGTGGGCACCAGCTCGGGGGTGAGGCGAGCCAGTCTGCGGATTTGCTAGTAGTATTCCGTGACCGGGGCTGCCCCTTGTTTTAGGTGGAGGAACTCTTCGTATATGGTGGCTTTTAGATGGTTGGGGTAGAATTGTTCTCGTGGTCGTGTTTTTAGGGTTTCCCAATTGAATTCGGGGCTTTGTTCGTATGTGGGTCTTTCGTGAGCCCACCAGGTGTCGGCCTCGTGTCTGAAGTAGAAGGAGGCTATTCGTACTTGGTGGTTTTCCGGGCATCTGGTTGCCCTGAATATCTTGTCAAAGGTCCCGATCCATTCCTCGAAGGTCGTGGGGTCTTCGTTCCCCGAGAAGATGGGTGGTTAGTGTGCCGAGACTTGGTGGTGGATTTCCAAGTTCTCGTTTGTTGGTGATGGCTGGGGAACGGTAGTACTCAGTGCCTGGGCAATTTGGGCCAGCGTTGCAGATTCTGAGTCAAGAATTCCTGGGTGGGGAGTTTCGGTGTTCCTACCTGTTTCCTTTTTGGCGCCATCCTGGTGTTCATGGGTCGATGTTATTTTGCATTCTTACCTTGATGCGATAAGCGGAGGGGGAGTTTCCTTTAAATAAGTGAGGGAGGGTTATGTGTAGGTTTCACAGTTTCACCGCGCGTCCTAAGGTTCCTGAGTCCTACGTTCCTAAATACCTAAGGTTCAAGCCTATTGTCTTAAAGTCTAGTCTTAAAAGTTTTATCCTAGGGTCAAACTTAGGCTCTGATACCAACTGTAACACCCCGAAAATTTTAAACTTTTGAAGCTTATATAATAAAGGTAAATGCTCATAAATTCAAAACAAACGTAAGAGTACGGGGTGCTATGCCACACCTGAGCTAGAGAACTCAGGTGCACAGGCTTACTTCTAGAATCCTCAAATAGTATCAATACATAAACATGGCACGCAGGCCGAAAGGGAAACTATCTACTCTATGCTCCGAATCTCTAGCGCGCTCCAGTGTCTAATCATCTGTGCCTGAAAGCCAAATATATCTGTTCAGCGAGAGATGCTGGTAACCCACTCCAACGCGTTGAAATACATTATAGATAGATATATATAGATATACGAAAACCATTTTGAAACAGGGAGATATATCCTAAGAGACTCTAGCTTTTAAAACAGGGAATAGACTCGACAGATAGGGATAAGCACAGTCAACAGTCATACAATTCACAAGCATAGGGAACAGACTCGACAGATAGAGATAAGCACAGCCAATAGTCATAACCAAGCATATACGGTTTACTAGCATGTATCCTATGGTCACGCTTTCATAACATTTGTAACATCAAACCATCCATATCTCATCACATAGCACACTTTGATGGCGCCACACGACCAATCGCATGCCCATACATGAGGGTCAGTGCATATAGCTCTGACACGGCCCCGCAGCACCTTGCCCCTATCGCAACACGGAGGGGTCGATCGCAACCGACCGATGAATCGCAGCTCATCATAATGTTTGATCGCAACCAAACAGTGGACCGCAACCCAAGAGTAGTCATCTGACCGCAGCCAGGAATATGAACCGCAGTTAATGTAAAACGTTTGATCGCAACCAAACGGTGGACCGCAGCCCGAGAGTGTAATTCTGACCGCGCCAGCTTTTGAACCGCAGCTCAGGAATAACCAATTTGATCGCAACCAAATTGGGGTAACATGCACACATAACACATAACAAGCACATGCAACCCATATTAACACATTGGGAAAGGGGAGAAAACGTATAACGAAACCTATGCGTGGTCATCCACATACTAGGAATAATCCTAAGGGGTTCATACTTCTTTCACCTAGGCCAACGAGATACCAATTCAACTAGCATGCGATACATAAGACTCATTCATCCTACGAACGGTACCCGAAACATCAAACTAGACTTAGGCACGATAAACGGAGTCTGTTGCGACACCACGAGGGTCAGGGAAACATCAAAGGAGGAAGCCGCGATCCCGAGGTGGGACAATTTCCAGCGGGTAGCCGGTGGGTGAAGGGTCACCCGCCGGCGACGAGTTTCCCGGCAGCGGGTGCTCGGCGGGCAGTCGCCTGCCCGCTGCCGGCAACGTCAAAACTGGCCGCGGGTAGGTGGCGGGTCCCCTACCCCCCACTGACTCTTTTTCATAAATAACGCCCCGGGAACCTTTGTGGAACCCAAAGCCATGCTTAGACACCTTAAAACGCAACTGATGACAACCCGTAAACAATTAACGGATCAAAAGGCAAGAAACATACGACACATATCCTATCATGCTTGCTAAACATAATTAACACCCAAACATGTGAATTCCCACCCAACATATCAAGAATGACACCACACGAGTTTCATGATACATCCTAGGGCTCTAATTATATTTAAATAATCAAGAACGTAGTTCATCCCTTAACATCAAGAACCAAAACAATTCATCAAGAACATCATATAATTATCAAGAATCTCTTTCTATCATCAAGATTATCAAGATTACCCAAGAAATCATAACATCAATTATCAAGATCACACCATCAATAACATAAACGAATTATCAATACACAAGAATGTGGCGATTTCCCCCTAGGCGCCCGCTTAGGCAACAGGCCGCCTAGGCGTCCGCCAAGCGCCTAACTCGGCCGACTTTGCTGCCTGAGCAGCTGTCTAGCGTTTAACTTAACCGAGTTAACTCGTCCATTTCAGTCGAGTTAACAAGATCAGCTCGGCCTAGTTAATTTTTTTTCATTAATATATATATATATATATATATATCCGTAGACCAGTTTGATACTTTGAATCTTTGGATGATTGAAGTATTTGAGTATTTTTAATTTTTAATATTGTTTTTATGTTATGACTTATGAATTATCATTATTTCATTTATTTGGATGTGTTATTTGATTGAAAACAACATCATTAAAATTGTCAAACTGCAAGTCTGCCACTGTTTTTTTTTTTTTTTGTGCCCGCCTAGCGCCGTCTAGATTCCGCCTAGGCGCTAGGCACTGCCCGGGCGCCCGACTAACGCCTAGCGACTACTGCAACCATGCAAAAACCTAAATTAAACCCTAATCCCTAAATTAAACCCTAAACCCTAAAAACGAAAACCTAAATTAAACCCGAATTTCTTCTCTGGCGATTTTGAGAGAAAAAAGGCGACTTTTCTCACGCAAAGCTTCCAGCCGAATTTCCGGCGCTGGTGGTCACTGTTCCGGCGTTCTGGTTCGGTGAAAGGCTCTGCCTCCTCGAGGTGGTCATGGTGATGGGTGGGTTGGTGGACTGATTCCGTCGAGGAAGCTCTCGGGCAAGCGAAACACCTCGCGACAGTTTTGCTTCGCGAGGGGTTTGTGTTCTCGCCGGCGGCGATCCTCTTCCCCGGCCATCGCAAGCATTCATCATGCCAAGGGCTATCCATCGCACCAACAAGCAGGGAGATCGAACGACATTGGAGATCGGCGGTGGTCGCGATCTCGGAGGAGCTAGGGTTTCGGCCTCGATGCAGCAGGAGGCCACTTGCACCAGCGATCCTCTGTCTCGACCTACGGTTGCACTCGTCCAGTCTCAGGCTCCCGTGCGCACAAACAATCAAGAGGATCGGACATGGTGCGATCGCGAATCCGGCGAACCTAGGGTTTCGGCCAAAACGGTAGTGGAGACCACTCATGCTACCAGTGTGGGGTCTATTCCGCTCAATGGCATCGTCGCACAGCCCGGTGATCATCCAAACAATCGAGACCATCCGAGAAATTTTGCGGTCAATCGAGATCGCGATGACGTCGAGGCTATGGTTTCGGCCTTGGCACTCCCGGCGAAGTCTCAGGCCCATGCCTTCTTCAGCACACTAGGGGCATCATTGGAACTCAGGGGAATGCTTGAGGGTTTTGGTCCTTCGTCTTTGGCCGCGGTGGTGCCGGCGACTATGCCAGCAGGTGGTGGCCCTTCTAGACATACTGGAGACGTCAGGGAGGGTCGGGGGGGTGCACACGTCTGGTCAAATGAGAACCGCCCACCTCTTGGCGGTGGTGACATCGTAGCCCCGGTTGGCGATTGCACTTTCGAGCCTAGGGTTTGCGATCGCACTCTTGAGCCTAGGGTTTGCGATCGGGAACCCCTTATCTTCGCAAAACATTCTAATCAGGTGGGAGTGCGAGAGCCGAGGCCTTCGACGACGAGGGAGGATCATATGGCAGCGATGGCGAAGCTTGCCATGGTGGGCAGCGATCTGTAGGCAGCCAAATGCTTGACGAAGGAGGAGAACCTTTGGGACTTCTTACGGGCAGACATGGAGTTCAACGATCGGCGCTTGAAGGTCGACGGGATACCGGTTGGAAGGCAACCGAAGGTGATCCGGATTAAAAGTCCATGCCGGAGGAAGAGCCGTGCCGCTGCCACCACCTTTGAAGCTGGCTCGTCGTCGTTGAAGGGTGGCAGAACGATGGTTGGGTCTACGCTGCATGGTGGACCGGTGCTTGCTACCGGAGCTTCGAAGCTTGGTGGGCCGGCATTGATGCCGAGTGCTGCTGCTGAGCATCATGCATTGACCACGGTGGCTTGTCCTTATGCGCATAGGAGGGCTAGAACGAGACCTTGGTTGGAGCTATATGATGTGAAGAGCAGTCGGAGTGATGCTCCGGCCTGGTCTTTGCAGCAGGATTCGAAGAGCTATCCAGGTAAGCCGTTGCCACTCTCTTTCTTTTACAACTTCTAGCCTAAGTATTGAGGGTGAGACTTATGCATCAATTCGCCATTCTAATCGGCAAGTTCACGAGCTGGTCATAGAATCCATGGGATTGCTCCTAATCAGCTAACCTCCGGTGAGAAGGCTGGTTATAGGACTCATGGGGATGCCAGTCAGGGCTCACTCTTGGCACTTAGTGCTCCTAATATGCTTAGACAGGATAATATGTTGAATATTGGGACTCAAGGACATGTGCCAAACTTAACATTTAGCACAATTCTGCGTACGGTTCCGGTAGCTAGCCCCACGATTGAAGCCATGCATGGTAATGCTTTAGGGGATAACGCCCAAAGCTGCCTTGGTGATGATCTCTTGCCTAGTAATGGGAATGGTAAATCACCAATTTTGGGGCATGCTACCGATACCAAAGACATTGGTGAATAATGGTAAAAAAAAGGGGGGATTGTTTCGGATTGTGCAAAGCCGAAAAGCTTCCCAGCTCGACATAAAGGGGAAGCTTTGGATGGTCATTTTACTTTGCCTAGACAAAACGGGCAAGGTGATGCGTGGCCAAGTGGAAATGTGGTAAGTAGTGCCCCTAATAGGGCCATCGTTGGCCCTAATACACAACGTGAGACCAACAACAGTAATGGTCCCTTTGTTAGTAATGTGCATGGCTTCTATGGTGGCACCATGTCTAATAGTGGGGTTCCGAACACACCTAAAGGCCCCGGTGGTAGACATGGCGCTATGATTAATATAATTGAGACACATGATGTGGGTTCTACTCTTGGCTTGGTCCCTGATGTTAGTTCTAATTTGGGGGTAGTAAGCACGACATCTATGCCCAGGAATGGGCATAATAATGTGTTGCACAATTATTTTAACATTTCTGCTGAACTTGGTCGTGGAGTGGCAGGTAAGAGTCACAATGAGGGGGCCGTTAGTTCTACGGTTGGGGCTGGCGTTGCACTTGATAATATGAATCTTGGCCCCTACAGTAGAACTCAATTGTCCATGGCCCACAGCCAAATTAAGGCCACTTTGGGGAATGGTTGAACAGAAGCCCAAGGTGTGGCTCGTAGCGCACCTACTGAGTGGGTTCGACTTGCCAGTTTGCATGCCCAAACTGGCGCCCCGGGGGGTGCAAAACACACGGGTCCCACTTCTCAGGACAAGAATGCGGGAAATGGGCAAAGTTTGCACCCAGGTATGTCTTTCGCACGTTTGTTTGCTAGTTCGGGTCTGCCGGCTCAAAGTGTAAATGCAAGCCCCGCCTCGGGGCCTTCTATAGCTGAGAAAGTGGTGGAAACACATAAGGGTGAGGCTTGCATTACTATGAGGATGGGGAAGTGCAACAAATGAACAAGATAGAGGATACTTTACTTGTTGGAAATTCTCGTATGGCAGAACCCTGCTTCTTGTGATAAGGGAACACTTTGCCAAATCTTATTGTAACACCCCGTGTTACGACCCCTAAAACCAATTAACCATTTAACCAATCATCCAAAGAAAGAATTAAATTACAATAATTAATTAGGAAAAGGTCCACCATAGTCCGTGGGCCTCACATCTAAAAACCCAACCCCTAGTCCTAAAAGAAATAGAGTTAGCAAGCCTATAGTATTTGGGCCCTAATTAAGACTCTTAGATATATAAATAGGGGACATAGGAGGCACCTAGAACCCACAAAACAATAATCTCTCACCACACAAGGAGCTCCAAGAATTCCCCTAGGAGAAATCAAGAAAGAAGGAAGACTTAGAGAAAGACCCTTCATAGCCAAGGAAATTAATTAAGGCTAAGAGGTAACCCATGTCTCAACAAAATCTATTTTCTTAGCTATGATCTCCCGCTAGGCATCCCTCTACATTCTTGCGTATTGATGATTCGTTTATGATATTGATTGTGTGATCTTGATAATTGATTTTATGATTTCTTGGGTAATCTTGATGATGGAAAGAGACTCTTGATGATTGTGTGATATTCTTGATAAACCTAGATTCCTAATGATTGTGTGATATTCTTGATAAATCACATTATTGCTTAAAAGATGAATTGCGTTCTTGAGGATTTAAATATAATTAGAGCCCTAGGATGTATCGTGAAACTCGTGTGGTGTTATTCTTGATATATTGGGTGGGAATTCGCATGTTTGGGTGTCAATTATGTTTAGAAAGCATGATAGGATATGTGCCGTATGTTTCTTGCTTTTGATCCGTTAATTGTCTACGTGTTGTCATCGATTGCGTTTAAAGGTGTCTAAGCATGGTTTCGGGTTCCACAAAGGTTCCCGGGGCGTTATTTGTGAAAAAGAGTCAGTGGGGGGTAGGTGGGGGTAGGGGACCCGCCACCTACCCGCGGCCAGGTTTGGCGTCGCCGGCAGCGGGCAGGCGACTGCCCGCCGGGCACCCGCTGCCCGGAAATTCGTTGCCGGCGGGTGACCCTTCACCCACCGGCTACCCGCTGGAAATTGTCCCACTTCGGGATCCCGGCTTCCCCGTTTGATATCCCCCGACCCCCGTGGTGTCCCAACGGACTCCGTCTATCGTGCCTATGTCTAGTTTGATGTTCGGGTACCATTCGTAGGTTGAATAAGTCTTATATATTACATGCTAGTTGAATTGGTATCCCGTTGACCTAGGTGTAAGAAGTATGAACTGTAAGATTTTCCCTTATAATATATATTGTATATTATATATTAGGGCCTTAATTAAGTGGTGCAAGTTGACTAGGCTTATTAAGTGGTCTGGTTGGACTTAGTAACTAGTAGTTGTTAGTCAACCAAACTCTGTGCCTAATATAAACCTGGATTGATGGGATACAGGATTATGGATTAGATAGCACATTCAGTTACGGTACTCAGACCGCTCAGTAGATACCAATACACCATCCAGGGTTCTGAGTCAGGTCTGAGGCAAAACATGGCTGACGGTCTACCGTTGAGAGGCAACACAACAGGAACATCAACTATGGCTGGAGATCTACAGGACTACGCTTCCGCTATCATACGAGGTCAGGTTTCTCGTATACTATGGTTCATATAGTTAGACTATTGTATATCTAACATTTGGTATCAGAGCCTTTATAATCTCTGCCTAGTTGATTGTATTGCCTAAAATCAACATTAAGTTTTTCATATACATTAAGTTTTGGTATATGTTCATCTAGCTTCCAATTACAATCCTTTAATTATTCAAAATATACATATAAAAAAAATATATCGTTTGATATAATTGAGCAAATTGATTATGTATATTTTGGAATTTGGATGGATTATTTGTAATTGATTATTTAGGATGGCTAGGATTAATTTTAGTTGTTTTTGAGCTACTGTTCAATTTCAACATTAAGAAATAAGGAGTATTAATTAGTGAAGAAGATGATTAACCATGGCTGCTGCTGCCGATTCACCATGGCTGCTAGGGCGGCTTGCATCAGCTGATTAATTAGTGAAGAAGATGATGATGTTTATGGCTTATGGTTTGGGCCGGGTGTGGCCCAATTTGGGCAGACCTGGTCCAATAGAAAAAAAAAAAAAACTGGGCCTATTTAGCATTTTGGGCTTGCTTCAGTTTCTCCATCATCATATTTGGACTTCTTCTAGCTAATTGATCAAATTAATTCATCTTTCAGCTATTATTAAATTATCATTCAATTTTGGAGCAAATATTAAGTTTTAATTTGCTATTTGAATTTTAATTTAATGTTAAGGTGCAAGTTAAATTGCTTTAAGTATTGCAATTTATTTAAGATATATGGGTTAATAATATATTAATATGCAAATTCAAGCATGCTACGTATATTCATAAATTATTGTTATAGTTGTACATTCATAATAGCATGCATTAAGGTTGGATTTAGCATATTATTAACTCATAAATTCATTTTTATAATATCATTCAATTTTGGATCCGTAGGTCAATTTTAGGCATTATGACCTACTAAAGCAGCTTGTTTGGTTTCCTCTTAATTTTGAGCACATTTTAGTATTATGTGTTTCTGGGATTATAGAACCTATTTTTGAACAAGCTATTCAGGACCTATCTTCGGTCATTAAAGTATGGATATTTGATTGATATTTTAATAATAATTATAGCTCCTTATAACATGTTTATTAAGTTTTAATTATTACTAACTACCATATTTTGGTATTCATCGTTGGTAATAATATTAAGTTTTGGGTCTATTTCAGTACTTAGACCAGTTTTTATTCATGTTATAATTCACTTGGGTCATTGAGGTTTATGTGCCTAATTTGAGTGATTAGTGCTATAATTATTGTTTTGGCCTGTTTAGAGACCTTAAGGATTTAATTGTTATTTTGACCATTAAGAACTATAACTATTGTTTAAGTTGATTAAATTTTTTAATCCATCAATAGTTTTTCAGGGCCTTAATAATAATATTAAGTCTTTAATTTCATGGCAAAAGCAATATAGTTGGTATATTGTCTGTATAATGGTAATTTGGTTATTACCTTAACTTCAGTCTCCCTAAGTATCATAATAGTCATGATTAATTATTATGTGTTAAAATTGGAGATTAGTATTTGGCATCCCTTACTTACAGTTTTGCCATTTATTAAGTTCAATTCGGCATTATTAATTACTGTTATTAAGTTTAGGGCTAATCTCATTTATTACCTTCCATAATAATTATTTCATGGTAATCTGCTACGTTTGGTACATTGGCATGATTACCACTTCATTTTACATGACTATTATTGTTGGTAATTAAGTCCTACCAATAAATTTTAAAATGTACCATTGGACGCTGCATCGAGATTACTGACACCGACAGTGAAGATGGGAGAATTCTGGAGTTTTTTTCTTCTCTTGTGGATCATCATCGTTGTTAGCGCAATGGAGAGATGCGGTTTGCATCATTAAGGTTAGCCATTAATTATCTTTTACAGTTATTATTGATAATTAGTGCTACAGTTACAGTTAACCGCTAATTTGGACTAGTCGCATATTTTATCTTTAGGAAAATGGAAACATTAAAAGGTGCATTACCATACTTTGATTTGTCATTATTATTAATGTTAATAGTGATTATAATGTTACTTATTGCTATTAATAATTAATTAATGATGACATTAATATTGTTATGGTATTCAGTTATGCACCTTGAACTGTTTCCAAATAAATTTATGTGACAATATTCCAGTACAGAAAATAATTTTCTTGACACTAATGTTTTTCGGACTTCAAATTTTATCAAGTTTTTAAAATTTTATCCGAAAACGTTTATAAATGTTAGCGGTTTTAACCATTGTTTTTTCATATTTAGTCTCCTACTTAATGTGATAATATTATTATGGCTATTTATTGCTATTTCGGTTATTTGCAATTTTGCCATTAATAATAATATTATTATTATTAACTGAGTTATGGAGAGTGATTTTGAATCAATTTAGTAATGTTGGAAAAACATATTTTCTAGGCATTTGACTTTTGCCATTAATTCCATAATTCATTTAGTTCTTTGAATTATGACTGTCCATATTTGGTTAACTATGAATAAATGAATATTTTGTTTAAATTCATATCCTTTAGTTGGTTCATACTCTTTAGATTGTTTTATGCATTCGATCACATTAAGTGCATAATATTAAGTTTAATTATGCAATTAGAGTTTGTGAGATTTTAATTTACAAATGATAGCATATCCTTTTGGTTTGATATTGTTTAAATTTGTAAATTCAGTTATTCTCATGAATTTGATCTTTATGCATTAAAACATTTTTCCCATGGGCTTACAGTTTAAAAAAATTTTAAAGTATATATCTAGTACATTATTATTCAAAATGTTGGGTCTCTTTTGGTTTGGACTCATTAGTGTTTGAATATTAAGTTTATACTTTAAAATCTCATATTGTAAATTGCTTTAAGTTATGCAATTTATTTGGAATATATGAGTTTAATGCTTAATTTTATGCATATTTGTTCATCGCATAATATTAAGTTTTTTGAATTATGCAATTTTATTATGCTTTTAGCAATGCATACTATGAGATGGAATTATATTAGTTCCTATTTAAGTTGGACTTATGCATAAACTTTAGTGGCGGTAGTGCCTGAATTTAAGCACGTTTAGTCCGCTAATTTAGTTCACCATTTAAGCTTTAATCATAGGTGAACCCTACAGTTTTCTGGTGTATACCATACAGTTTACAGGTTTATACCCCAAACAGTTATACATTAAGTATATATGAATCGGTGAGGCATACTAGTTTTAATGACCATGACTTAAGAACATCTTGTGCCATTAGTCTCCTTAAATTGATACTCTATTTAAGGAATAGGTTTTCAGTGAGACTTAGTCTCTAACCACCTTTCCTTGGAGTATATTTAGATTTTCCCATCACAATCTGGTATAATCTGTTTGTCAAAATTTTAAGTATTTCTTGCCAATGTGATTTTATTTCGGTTTATTAAAGAATAGCCAAAGCATCTTTAATTTACTGAAATATCTTGAGTTTTCAATCTTGGTTAATTAATGAATAGCTACGGCATATTCAGCTACCTAGGATTATTAAGTTTTAATCACATAAAGTTTAGGCAAGGAATTGATAATTGTCTAGTGATCTTATAATTTTAATTTGGTTTGGGAGTAGCCACAGCATCCTTAATCTGTTAAAATTATATATTAAGCGGTTTATTTTGATCACATAAAGTTTTGGACATATCGTTTGTGATTAATTGTATGTAATATGATAGAATTTAGCCCACAGGCAATTTCGTTATGTTTGTATGATTAATCAGGATGAAATACTGGACTACGGTCATAATTTAGCCTACAGGCAATTATGTATCAGAATGTAGTTTAGTAGTTTTATCAGTGATGATAGAAAAAATCAATTTATTTACTTTATGGTTGTTTGTAAATAATTTTCAATTCTATCATGAAGTTTAATTTTTTTATGTAAACTTTAGATCATATTTCTTAATTTGCCCACAGGGATTAAGAAAAGGAGCATGATTTCTTAAGTTTTATCATAATGGTTGTAATGAATCTTATTGAATAAAACTTTAGCCTACAGGCAAGTTTTATGTCATTTGATTCTTCAACTCATTTTATAATGGTTTCATCATAAATAACATTTTTCAGTTGGATCTAATTGAGTAAAACTTTAGCCCACAGGCAAGTTTTATGTCACTAGATTCTTCTGGCTCTTTAGTAATTGTGAAAAATATTATCATAAGGGTTTAATTGGATTTAATAGAATTAAAACTTTAGCCCACAGGCAAGTCTTATGTCAATAAATCCTTCAACCCATTAGATAATAATTTTATCACAATTTCTTAGAGTTATAAATTCAGTTCAATTATAATTCTAAGTTTCATGGTTTGCATTGGCAAAACATGTATTCAGTCACTTCCCAAAATTTAGTCACTTCTATTAATTAATCCACGAATCTTGCTCGGTTCTTCGGACAAACTGTAGTAAGTTACGTGATTTGACATACATCTTTTGGATTCCATTAATAATAAAATGTATCTTTTGAGCCAAATTCTAACTTGGTTTTGGAAGGTGTATTTTTATTTTAGTATGTCCAACTATGGTGGGGAATTATATCTTCATTATTTAGTTGGACTTTAATTGGAACCAAAAATTGATTATTTAGTATGTCCAACTAATGGTGGGGAATTATGTCTTCATTTGTTAGTTGGTCAATAAATCAATTATGAGTATGTATATTATTAAGTTCATTTTATTAATTTCGCTGAAGAATATTTTAATCAGTGGGAGTGATCATTTAGAAAAAGATCATTAAGATACTCCACTAAAGTTTTTGGATTTAATTATTGTATTCATACATCCCATATTGGATTGTATGTCAAACAATAAGTCTAAAAGACTGCACAAGTATTAATCTTGTATTTGTTCATATAAATTCATAAGTTCAAATTATTGAACATTCGGTTGTGCAACATATTTATGAAAATGTTGCAACAATATTATGAAATTTATTAGAACAAAAGCATTTAACTTGTGGGGCACTGTCATTTAATAAATTCTTTAGTGATTAATAGAGTCTTTAGTTTCTTCAAAATTGATCCTGGGCCATTTCAGTTGTAAGGCTCAAAACAGTTTTGTGGAACGTATAAGTAAGACTCATTATGTTCAGTTCATTTAAAGTGGACATTGAAGTTATTTGGGAAGTTATGGTGTATGATTAAGATTCCAAATTTATGGACTTAGACCTTTGGTTTTTTGTCTAAGTTATTGGAATGCTTCTGTGACTTGACTATCTTTTGGCTATTTTTGATGAGTGGGAGTAACAGACGTGTTAACTCCAAGCTCTTAGCTGTTAGAGATAGTACTTAAAGTTAACTTATAAAGAAGTCATGGAATATAGTTAGCATTATGCTAACATTAAGAGATCTCTACTTAACGCATGCTTATAAAGTTTTAGAGATCATACAGTGTACTCTTTTGTACAATTTGGATGCGTTTTCTCCTTCAGTTGTGCACATAATGTATTTTGAGAAACATCCCTTAAGGTACCGAGAATAAACATAGGGTTTGTTCATTAAGGACCTAAGTTGGAGAGTTAAAATGCATGTGACCATAATGGATACTACTCTGATTAAATAGAGGACATATCACTATGATTCGTGTGTTTTGTTCTTTGATGAAGGTTGTGCTGGTACTTGCACCAAGTGGGAGAATGTAAGATTTTCCCTTATAATATATATTGTATATTATATATTAGGGCCTTAATTAAGTGGTGCAAGTTGACTAGGCTTATTAAGTGGTCTGGTTGGACTTAGTAACTAGTAGTTGTTAGTCAACCAAACTCTGTGCCTAATATAAACCTGGATTGATGGGATACAGGATTATGGATTAGATAGCACATTCAGTTACGGTACTCAGACCGCTCAGTAGATACCAATACACCATCCAGGGTTCTGAGTCAGGTCTGAGGCAAAACATGGCTGACGGTCTACCGTTGAGAGGCAACACAACAGGAACATCAACTATGGCTGGAGATCTACAGGACTACGCTTCCGCTATCATACGAGGTCAGGTTTCTCGTATACTATGGTTCATATAGTTAGACTATTGTATATCTAACATGAACCCCTTAGGATTATTCTTAGTATGTGGATGATCACGCATAGGTTTCGTTATACGATTTCTCCCCCTTCCCAATGTGTCAATGTGGGTTGCATGTGTTTGCTATGTGTTATGTGTGCATGATACCCCAATTTGGTTGCGATCAAATTGGTTATTCCTGAGCTGCGGTTCAGAAGCTGGCTGCGGTCAGATTTACACTCTCGGGCTGCGGTCCACCGTTTGGTTGCGATCAAACGTTTTACATGAGCTGCGGTTCATATTCCTGGCTGCGGTCAGATGACTACTCTTGGGCTGCGGTCCACTGTTTGGTTGCGATCAAACATTATGATGAGCTGCGGTTCATCGGTCGGTTGCGATCGACCCCTCCGTGTTGCGATAAGGGGCAGGGTGCTGCGGGGCCGTGTCAGAGCTATATGCGCTGACCCTCATGTATGGGCATGCGATTAGTCCTGTGGCGCCATCAAAGTGTGTTATGTGATGAGATATGGATGGTTTGACGTTACGAATGTTATGAAAACGTGACCATAGGATACATGCTAGTAAACCGTATATGCTTGGTTATGACTATTGGCTGTGCTTATCTCTATCTGTCGAGTCTGTCTCTCTATGCTTGTGAATTGTATAACTGTTGACTGTGCTTATCCCTATCTGTCGAGTCTATTCCCCGTTTTAAAAGCTAGAGTCTCTTAGGATATATCTTCATGCTTCGAAATGGTTTTTCTTATATCTATATATATGCCTATATGTATTGTATTTCAATGCGTTGGAGTGGGTTACCAGCATCTCTCGCTGAACAGATATATTTGGCTTTCAGGCACAGAGGAGTAGACGCTGGAGCGCGCTAGAGTCTTGGAGCGTAGAAGTAGATAGTTTCCTCTTCGGCCTGCGTGTCACACTTATGCATTTACATTATTAAGGATATTAGTTAGTTAGCCTGTGCACCTGAGTTCTCTAGCTCAGGTGTGGCATAGCACCCGTACTCTTTATATCATGTTTTGGGATTTAATGAGATTTTACCTTTATTATATAAGTCTTAAAAGTTGAAAAATTTCGGGGTGTTACAGTTGGTATCAGAGCCTAAGTTTGACCCTAGGATAAGACTGTTAAGACTAGACTTTAAGACAATAGGCTTGAACTTTAGGTATTTAGGAACGTAGGACTTAGGAACCTTAGGACGCGCGGTGAGACTGTGAAACCTACACATAACTCTCCCTCACTTTACCCTTCACTTATCTAAAGGGAACTTTCCCTCCGCTTATCACGCCAAAGTAAGGATACAAAACTCTCACCTAACATCCCTATAAACATTGACCCAGAAGGACGACAACATGGCACCCAACAGAAGGCAATCAAGGACACCAGAACCCAACGTACACAACCCTCTAACCCAAACCCTGCAGCAACTGACACAAGTCGCCCAAGCACTAAGCGACGTAGCTCTTCGCAATAACAGGCCCCCACTACCACGGGTCAACACGGGGGCACCACTCACCAAGGAAACTACGGCGCTCCCGGAAAGATATTCGTCATGAGCCGCACCCAGGCCAAACTCGGGAACGAGAACAACCTCGAGGAGGGGAACCTAACCCCAGAAGACGAGGACCACGCAAACCCCACGGAAGAAAACCAAGAAGACGAGTTCTGTCTAGGATAAACTGGCAAATTCCTTGTAACCACCTTCGTAGTGGAACTACTTACTTAGCTTAATTACTTCGGAATTATTATAAATAAAAGACTAGATCGAAATTCGACTCTACTTACGGGGGTGGAACTAAAATTATACTTAAGGAAAACAAGCCAAGCCCCCCACCACTAGAAGACAAAAGAAGGAAAAAGACAAGGACCACACCATCAAAAAGCCTAGTGATACCAATGGGAATTGAACCCTTGACCTCCCACATACAAGACCAAGATCTTAACCACTAGGCTAAGGATGCTTCTTAAAACCTCAAGGGAACACTCCCTTCTTAAAACCCCCTCAAGTCCTTAAAACCCACAAAATCCCCAAATCAAAAATCCTTATTCTCCTCCTTCCTCACACCCTCCCACTCTCACCCTCACCCTCTTCGCACCCCACCCCAAGACCGGCGGACACCCCCCACAAAAAGCCACCGGCCAGACGCCGCCGCCACCAGCCAAACGCCGCCCGTCGACCTCGCACCGCCGAGCTGCCGCCCCGCCTTCGCCCGGAGGTCGCCCACGTCGCGCCCAGCACCGCCAATCGCGTGCCCAGCCGCCACCACCGTGCGCTGCCCCCCCTCTCCTCACCGTTCGAACCCAACGGAAACACCAACCACCGCCCGAGCCTCGCCGGAGTCCCGCCGGAAAAATTCGTCACCGAGAAAAGCTTCACAATGCCAAAGAAACCCCTCAGAACCCGTATCCCGGAATGGAGCAACGCCGGCTACACCGTAATCGGAGGTAAAGCCCTCGAACCCGACCAATTTTCTCCGGAATTGGTCGATATGCTTAATCACCAAGGGCTTTTGGATACGTACCCCGAATTGGTGAAAGAATTCTATCAACATCTAGTAGCCACCAAACGGGGTGATAAACTAGAAATCACCACCAAGGTCCGCGGCAAGGAAATCATACTCTCCGAAGGCCGCTTGGCCAAGCTCTTGAAATTGACCACCACGGGTGTGTCAAACTACGACCGAAAGGGGTGGATTGATACCAAAAATACGGGGTACAAGGACTACCTCGGGTACCTACTCGGGAAAGAGGAAGGGTTCACCTCGGCCACGCGACCAAATAGGAAGTGGCTAACTGCGGAGCAAAAGATATTGGTTATGATTGTGACTGACAGCCTTTTGCCCACGAATAATAAGAGTAAGGACGTGGGGAGTTTAGAGTGCACTTTCGCCTACATCTTGAAACACAAAATCAAGTTCAACCTACCGGCCCTCATGCTAAAACACATGGAGTTTTGCAAAACGAGCAACTGACTTTGCCTGCCCTACGGGATGATCCTAAGTTGGATCATGGAGAAAAAGGGGGTGGACCTAAGCCACACTGAGGTCAAGACTGTAAAGGGCATGATCTTTAACGCCCAGAACCTCCGCCGCAATGATATCTACTACACTGAAGGGGGACAATACCTCACCCTCGAAGAAATTTGCCTAAACCGATTGGACATCTCCAACAAAAAAACTCAAACTAGCAATGCAAGATTGTGGGGGTTTAGAGGGAGATGAGGATCAGGAGGAGGATGATGAGCCTAACCCATCGGCACACCCATGATCAGGAGGGAACCCAAGGGAAAAAAACGAGGGCTCGGTCAATGAGCGCATCCTAGCGCAACTCAACCGGCAAAACCAAATCATGGAGGAAGGGTTCTCGTCCTTAATCCGCACGACACGCGCATTAGATCAGAGGGTGGCAGCAATCGAGGCCACCTTGGGCACTCGCAGGGCATCCAGCTCCGGAGCAAGAGACCCAGGTAGACCCAAACTTCCCTATCACCACAACACCAGAAGTCCAGTCTACCCCAGCTAAGACAAAACGTGGGGCCACGTCCCTAACCAGGAGGCCAAAATGCGGGATGTCCAGGGGTGAAAGAATGGATTAACACACCGGGCTTCGGGGACGAAGCCCCTTGTAAGGGGGGGAGAGTGTAAAACCCCGTGTAACGACCCCTAAAACCAATTAACCATTTAACCAATCATCCAAAGAAAGAATTAAATTACAACAATTAATTAGGAAAAGGCCCACCATAGTCCGTGGGCCTCACCTCTAAAAACCCAACCCCTAGTCCTAAAAGGAATAGAGTTAGCAAGCCTATAGTATTTGGGCCCTAATTAGGACTTTTAGATATATAAATAGGGGACATAGGAGGCACCTAGAACCCACACCACAATAATCTCTCACCACACAAGGAGCTCCAAGAATTCCCCTAGGAGAAATCAAGAAAGAAGGAAGACTTAGAGAAAGACCCTTCATAGCCAAGGAAATTAATTAAGGCTAAGAGGTAACCCATGTCTCAACAAAATCTATTTTCTTAGCTATGATCTCCCGCTAGGCATCCCTCTACATTCTTGCATATTGATGATTCGTTTATGATATTGATTGTGTGATCTTGATAATTGATTTTATGATTTCTTGGGTAATCTTGATAATCTTGATGATGGAAAGAGACTCTTGATGATTGTGTGATATTCTTGATAAACCTAGATTCCTAATGATTGTGTGATATTCTTGATAAATCACATTATTGCTTAAAAGATGAATTGCGTTCTTGAGGATTTAAATATAATTAGAGCCCTAGGATGTATCGTGAAACTCGTGTGGTGTTATTCTTGATATATTGGGTGGGAATTCGCATGTTTGGGTGTCAATTATGTTTAGAAAGCATGATAGGATATGTGCCGTATGTTTCTTGCTTTTGATCCGTTAATTGTCTACGTGTTGTCATCGATTGCGTTTAAAGGTGTCTAAGCATGGTTTCGGGTTCCACAAAGGTTCCCGGGGCGTTATTTGTGAAAAAGAGTCAGTGGGGGGTAGGGGACCCGCCACCTACCCGCGGCCAGGTTTGGCGTCGCCGGCAGCGGGCAGGCGACTGCCCGCCGGGCACCCGCTGCCCGGAAATTCGTCGCCGGCGGGTGACCCTTCACCCACCGGCTACCCGCTGGAAATTGTCCCACTTCGGGATCCCGGCTTCCCCGTTTGATATCCCCCGACCCCCGTGGTGTCCCAACGGACTCCGTCTATCGTGCCTATGTCTAGTTTGATGTTCGGGTACCATTCGTAGGTTGAATAAGTCTTATATATTACATGCTAGTTGAATTGGTATCCCGTTGACCTAGGTGTAAGAAGTATGAACCCCTTAGGATTATTCTTAGTATGTGGATGATCACGCATAGGTTTCGTTATACGATTTCTCCCCCTTCCCAATGTGTCAATGTGGGTTGCATGTGTTTGCTATGTGTTATGTGTGCATGATACCCCAATTTGGTTGCGATCAAATTGGTTATTCCTGAGCTGCGGTTCAGAAGCTGGCTGCGGTCAGATTTACACTCTCGGGCTGCGGTCCACCGTTTGGTTGCGATCAAACGTTTTACATGAGCTGCGGTTCATATTCCTGGATGCGGTCAGATGACTACTCTTGGGCTGCAGTCCACTGTTTGGTTGCGATCAAACATTATGATGAGCTGCGGTTCATCGGTCGGTTGCGATCGACCCCTACGTGTTGCGATACGGGGCAGGGTGCTGCGGGGCCGTGTCAGAGCTATATGCGCTGACCCTCATGTATGGGCATGCGATTAGTCCTGTGGCGCCATCAAAGTGTGCTATGTGATGAGATATGGATGGTTTGACGTTACGAATGTTATGAAAACGTGACCATAGGATACATGCTAGTAAACCGTATATGCTTAGTTATGACTATTGGCTGTGCTTATCTCTATCTGTCGAGTCTGTCTCTCTATGCTTGTGAATTGTATAACTGTTGACTGTGCTTATCCCTATCTGTCGAGTCTATTCCCCGTTTTAAAAGCTAGAGTCTCTTAGGATATATCTTCATGCTTCGAAATGGTTTTTCTTATATCTATATATATGCCTATATGTATTGTATTTCAATGCGTTGGAGTGGGTTACCAGCATCTCTCGCTGAACAGATATATTTGGCTTTCAGGCACAGAGGAGTAGACACTGGAGCGCGCTAGAGTCTTGGAGCGTAGAAGTAGATAGTTTCCTCTTCGGCCTGCGCGCCACACTTATGCATTTACATTATTAAGGATATTAGTTAGTTAGTCTGTGCACCTGAGTTCTCTAGCTCAGGTGTGGCATAACACCCCGTACTCTTTATATCATGTTTTGGGATTTAATGAGATTTTACCTTTATTATATAAGTCTTAAAAGTTGAAAAATTTCGGGGTGTTACACTTATAAATTGAAAAGTACTGTGAAAATTGGTTTAGTGGACCCACGTCATGTGTTCCTTGCATTTTCTAACCCTGAAGATTGCATTAACATATTGGTTAAGGGCCAGATTCTCTTCAACAAGAAATGCCCCATGCGCTTATTTAGATGGACAATGGACTTTGATACAAGGTTTGAGACGTCATTGGCCCCGGTATGGGTATTGTTACCCAGCCTAAAAGCCAACTGTTTTTCGGAGTCTTGTCTCAAACAGATTGTCAAACCTATTGGTAAGTTTCTGCAGGTTGACACGGCCATATCCAAGTTCTCCCCGTCTAATGTGGCGAAGGTAAAAGTGAAAATTGATCTACTAAAGCCGTTGAGTCATAAAATGTTTATTAGAATGGGGACCTTGAGACCCGGCCGGAAGGACTGTGGCTTTTGGCAAGCAATTGAATATAAATGGATTCCCCCTTATTACTTAACTTGCAAAAAGCATATGATTTTGGGAATGTGCAAGTCCCACGGCCCCCGGCAGGAAATATATCTGATTTTGTTGTTTCTGATGGTCTACCCCTTTTTTCTATGGCCCCCATTGCTCGGGAGCAAGCGATGGATACAGGTTGGGTGGGCCAGCATAAGAATGCACGGGCGACAGTTTCTGAGGCCCCGGACCTTCAGAATATGACCGCTCGGCAGAGGAAGCGGTATAAGGATAAGATGAAGCGGCTAAAAGGTAAGGCCCCGGTTATTGACAATAGTCGGGAACCAGGTACTAGTACATTTCAGTGGCAGGCTCGGGTCACTAATGAGGCTGGAACTTCGGGGTCGGTACCTACGAGTAATGGGTTTGCTGAGCTACAGGAGGAGAATCATGCCACAGAACTATGTGCCACTGTCGCTCAGGAAATAGGGGTGATCACGTGACCCCTATTTCAGAAAGCACCTTTGAGACAGTTGTTATAGCTATATCGGAGATAGGGGGTCCTTTGGGCCAGCTGTCCCCTATCCCGAAGGGCACTGAGGGGGCGGATTGCCCAGCTACTGTAAGGCGGGCAGATATTGAGTGCCCGCAACAGGTATCTTTCTCCTTTACGCTTAATTCGCATCCTGTCTTTTCTGGCCCTTTGGAGATTGGGACGCCTCCTTGTACCCCTCCGAGTGATAGAATCTGGCTGGGTGCACAGACATCGGATTCCTCCCCGGTTGCTCTGTGGAGACCTCGGAGGAGGGGGGAAAAGGCATTGTCAGATAATGACATCCCGCCGGCAGGGCACGAGCCTGATCCTTAGGCATTTGGATTTGATACAGATCTTGGGGACCTCTGGATTTGGGACGCTACTGGGACAGTGGGGCGTCGGTTTAGCTTCATGAATAAAGAGGGAAGCCCCTCTTGTCAGGATCCGGGTCTTTTATCTTCTATATGAAAGTACTTGCTTGGAATGTGAGGGGGGTTTGCTCGCAGGGTTTTGCCCGCAGGATCCGGGTTTTGCTTAGATCGCATTCTCCTTTATTTTATGTCTTCTCAAGCCTTTTAGCTCGCCTGATAGGCTCGAGTTTTTTAAAATGTGTTCATTCGACCGTGCTCACGCCTTTTTGGCTCTCTTTTGTTTTTGCTAAAACCAAGGAACATCTCCGGGACCTGCGGGACCTGCTATGGGATGATCTGAAAGCTATCTTATCTATGATTCCCGGGGGGTTCCTTGGTCAGTTATCGGGGATTTTAATTGCTTATTAAGTGTGGACGAGAAAAAAAGGTGGGTTTCCATATCCTCATAGGAGGACCACTAATTTCTGTGAGTGTGTCAGCGCGTGTGATTTGATCGATGCGACTTACCACGGCTTCTGCTTCACTTAATAGAATGGGAGGCGTAGGGAGTCGTCCATATAGATGCGTCTGGACGTTGCCTTTATACATTGGTATGGGAAGCAGTTTTCAAAACATCTGTACGGTACCTTTCAAAAGCCACGTCTGACCACAGTCCACTTTTAATATCTTGTGATTTACTGAGCACGCTGGTAGCGCCGAAGCACTTTGTTTTTTTGAATGTCTGGGTTAAACATGAAGATTCCCAGAGGGTGGTGCGTGATAGCTGGCAGGTCCCAGTTGAGGGGGCTCCTATGTTTGTGGTTGCCACCAAGCTGAGCAGGTTGAGTAAAGTGCTGAGTAGATGGAGTCGGATGGTATTCGGGGACATATTTGCTAAACTCCAGGAATACGAGGATAGTGTCGAGGCCATTGAGGCAGTTTTATAGCAGCACCCTGATGATGAGCATGTGTTAGTTGAGTATAAAAAGGGTGTTGCCTTGCTACAAAAATAGATAGCAATAGAAAAAGAGTATTGGCAGCAGAAGGCGCGCGTCATCGAGGTCCAGGAGGGTGATAGAAACTCCCGATTTTTTTTATTCCATTGTAAAGGAACGCAGGCGCAAGCTGTTTATTCATAGAGTTAAAAATGATGAGGGGGTTTGGCTGGAGGATAGACAGGGGATAGCCCAGCAGGATGTTTCCTTCTTTGAGCCATGTTTACTGTAGAGGTGTGTGCGTGGGGGGGGGGGGGTTTGACTTGGCTAGGTTGGATTGTGTTCCGCGTCTGGTAACAGAGGAGGATAATGACTTATTGACCGCTGTGCCGGAAGTGGAAAAAGTGAAAGCGGTGGTAATGCAGATGAACTCTACTAGTGCAGCGGGCCCAGATGGTTGTTCGGGAGCCTTTTACAAGGCTTGCTAGGATATTATCCAGGATGATGTAGTTAGCATGGTTCGGAGTTACTTTGCAGGACGGGATTTCACTAGAGCTATCACACACACATCCATTGTTTTGTTGCCAAAGAAGCCGAGTCCGGAGACCTTTGCAAACTACAGGACGATTAGCCTTTGTAATTTCAGTAGCAAAGTGGTCACAAAGTTTATGGTGGTTCGGATGGCCACGGTTTTGCCCCGAGTACTGTCCCCGCAGCAGAGTGGGTTTGTTGCTGGCTGGTCTATCACAGATAATGTTCTTTTAGCCTCAGAGATGTGTCACGGATTGAGCTTGCAGAGCCGTGACATAGTGCTTAAGCTGGATATGGCTAAGGCATATGACCGGGTTTCCTGGTTTTTCTTGACCTCGGTGATGCGTTGGTTGGGGTTTAGCGAGGTATGGATTGACATGGTTTTTCGGTCTGTGTCGAATAGTCTGGTATTCAGTGATAGTGAATGGGATTAAAGAAGGCTTCTTTACATCTACGAGGGGGCTTAGATAGGGGGAGCCTTTGTCCCCGACTTTGTTTGTTATTGCAGCTGAAGTCCTGTCAGTTTACCTGGCCCGAGTCTACGAGGACATCACTGTGCCCCGGTTCTCTCAACCGCCGGGAACTCCACATATTCATCACTTGGCATATGCATATGATGTCATAATCTTTAGCACAGCCAGGCTTGGAGTAATTAAAAGGGTTATCTCAGCACTAAAGGAGTACGAGGAGATATCGGGACAGTTAGTCAGTTTTCAGAAGAGTGCATTCTTTATGCACCCTCGTACTCCTGTCCGGGTAATTGACAGAGTTCGCGGGGCAATGGGGTGTGTACATATGGAATTTTCGTTTACCTACCTCGGTTGCCCGGTGTATATTGGCCGCAAGAAATACATCTACTTTGCCACTGTTGTTGATAAGGTTAAGGCGAAATGTTTGAGTTGGCAGCGATGGGTCTTTTCCAAAGGGGGGAAGGCCATTTTGATATCATCAGTGCTACAAGCTATCCCACTCCATTTATTTTCGGCCTGTGCACCACCCAAGCAGGTGGTTCGGGACTTGGAACGTTGTTTTGCTAACTTCTTCTGGAAGCAATCAGGAGGTGCCCGGTATCACTAGAGCTCGTGGAAAACTTTCTCCCTCCCTAAAAAGGAGGGGGGTTGGTTTCTTGGACTTGGAGCTAATGATTAGAGAAGCTAGTGCAAAGTTATGGTGGAGCTTTCGTACAGAACATACACTCTGGTCAAACTTTATGAGGGCCAAGTACTGCAGTCGGGTTCACTCGGTTGCTAAGTTGGTCCAGACTACTGATTCGCACACCTGGAAGCGGATGTTGACTGTTCGGGATGAGGTCGAGAGGGTTATGACGTGGCGGTTGTTCCAAGGCCGGGTTAATTTCTGGTGGGACAATTGGTCAGGTATGGGCCCTCTTGGCAGACATTTTCCTTTCCAGGGGTGTCCTACTCCCGGGAACTGCTCCTGGATTATGTGCATGAGGTGCACTTGACTTGACTGATCATGAGGAGTTGGCCTACGCGGGGTTGCTGCGAACTTGTCCAGATTGGTGCAGGGACCGCGAGATGTTCCACTTTGGACTGCGGCGTCTGACGATATGTTTTCTTATTCCACAACTAAAGCCTATCTTAGGCCTGCTTTGGCCATTGCACCAGATCCTCTCCTTGCTAAGTGTTAGCGCAAGCACCTGCCCTTTAAGGTGTCCTTCTTGGCTTAGAGAGTGCTCCGAGGGCGGCTTCCCACGGATGACATCTTGGCTCGTTTCGGTCATGTGATCGTTTCGAGGTTTTGGTGTTGTCTGGCCCAGGTTCCTGAGACTATTGAGCATTATTTTTATTCTAGGGAAACAGCAAGAGCTGTCTGCAGCTATGTTTTGGCGTCTCTTGGTCTGCAATCGCGACACCGGAGTCTTAGGACATTGGTTGTTGGCTAGGGCCGGGGCGGGACGCGTAATCCTCTATTTTCTTTTGCTGTAAGCAGGTTGCCAAACTTGGTGATGTGGGAGCTATGGAAACACCGTAATGGGTGTATGCACGGGCGGGATACCCCGAGTGTTGAGCGAGTGATGTTCGGGGTCGCTAAAGGGGTGGCGGAGTGTTTGTTTAGGCATTTGCCTATGCAGCATATCCTTCCCCCTAACTGGAGGACAGTGGTGGCTTATCTGGAGGCGCATGTGCCGAGATGGGTGGTTAAGGCTATCAGGTGGACCCTTCCTACGGCTAGAGCTCTTAAGATTAATCTATCTCTTTCAGCAGCAGTGGGGAGTGGGGGGGGGGGGGGGGGGCGTAACCTTGGTTCATAATCCAGGGGGTGGGCTTTGCTACGGGGTGGCATGGTCTGGGCAAGGGAAGCATATCCGGGGCTTGTTCCGGGTGTTGTTCTCGTGTCTGGAATGGTGCCTTTGTCTTAGTCTTTCTTTATTTTTAATCCCTTTCACTTCTACCCAACCTTATCTACTACTCCTCTTCAACTTCCTTTCTTGTTTCCCTCTTTTTTCATTAACTCTTTCATTCTCTTGGTCTTTCTCTATTTCTCATGTTATTTTCTTCTACTCAAATCAACCTTATCTTATTTTTCATCTTAAAATCACCTTTCTTGTTTTCCCCTCTTCTCTTTCTACTTTCATTCTTATCTTGATTTTTCTCTATTTTTCATGCAATTTTCTGTTACTTAACCTTATCTTATTTTTCCTCTTCAACTCCTTTCTTGCTTCCCTCTTTATTTCATTCACTCTTTTCTTTCTACTCTTCATTCTTCTCTTGGTCTTTCTATATTTTTCATGTCATTTTCTTCTACTCAACATTATCTTATGTTTTCTAAATTCTCCTTTCTTGTTTTCCCTTTTTCATTCTCTCTTTTCATTTTCTATTTTTTTTTTCTTTTTTTCTCTTAGGTATTACTCAAGCCATTTTTTTCTACTTGACCTTATTTTTTCCTTTTCAATTTCTCTTTTATTGTTTTCTTCTTTTTTCATTCTCTCTTTTCTCATTCCACCTTTCATTCTACTCTTAGTCTTTCTCTATTTCTCCTCTTACTTCACATTCACCTCTTCTTCCTCCCTTTTTTCACTAGTAGTGTATCTTCTGAACAAGATACTTTCTAACTCACAAGAATCTGAGTGCTCAAGCTAGCATCAAAGGGATAATGAGCTTTCTTTTCTACTTTTTTTTTTAGACAAAAAAGGTAAAAAGAAATAATTTCTTTTCAGAAACCCTAAGTGAAGAATATATTGTGCCCCACTTTTTCACATATCTAATATGGGCGAGGTACAGATTAGATCAAATAGGAACACTTATTGAGAGATTGAATCCTTCTATGGCTCAAGCATAGTTTTTATGGCATTTTACTAACTATTATTAATTGTGAGTCTATTGCTTCAACACATAACATTCTTTTATATTAATAATGAGATGTGTAATTTATAACGTATTTTTGTATTCTAACTATTTTATCAAATTAATTATGTTTCATATTTTGTTATGAATATTTTTATAAAGTTTTGATATGTTTTATTTTTTTTTTATTCATATCCAATAATATTTATGGCTATACTAATTAAGCGTTTTATTTTTTTTTTCAAATTATCTCTTTTGTTGTAATGTTTCGGCCCCACTGAGCAAAAATTCTGGCTCTGCCCCTGTCTATTTACATGTTTATTCATTACTATGATTACATTCATTATCAAGTTTTTTACTTATCACCATCTTCTATCTTTTCTACTTGCAGTACTTATTTAAACATAACTTATTTGCTTATGCTTAAAGTTAGACATATTCACATTATAAAAAGTAAAAATTAAACTATATACCAAATTTTGTATTTTGGTTGAACTCAATTGATTATTGGTTTGGATATTTTTTATTATGTTATTTATCGTAATACAAGTTTGGTCCTGATATTGGATATTGAAATTTCACATATATTACTATATTATAATTCAAAGTAAAAATTATGTATTTATATACATGTCATTCAAATTAATATATTAATATATTCAAAAATATTTTAAATATTAGCTAAAAAATATTAATATTATCTATACTAAATTTTAGGTGAACTTATTAGGCTATTGGTTTAGATATATATTGGATGTAAAAGAAGATTATATTTATTCTATTTTGAACCAAATACACGGCAAATATGTTATCGGATAATATTTGTGTATAAGTGAACATAAAAAATAAAAATTAAAAAAAAAAAAAAAAAAAAAAAAAAAAAAAAAAAACACCAAATTGTGTTGTCTCCTTACTTGTTACATGAACTCAACTTTTATACTGTACAATGGTAACGGATATGATAATAGGCACTAACGACCTCCTAATAAGTGCAACGGTTCCCCTCCATAAGTGTCGGGGCTCCTTAGTAACTGTTGTGCGCTCTCCTTCGTAACTACTCTTTGATGAGGAGGTATTGGACTCTAAGAATCGTTCACCTCTTCCTACTTCACTCTTGACTGTTACCAACTAACAGTGTTGATTGCTTTGACTACTCGTAGTAGTCCCAATGTGCTTCGGGTTGGATCCAGTACTTTGTTCAATTATCTTGTTACCAGCTCAACTACTCCCAAATTGAGAGCGTAGCAGAGTCAACTAGGGAGTAATAAAAGTACAGAATCATCGAATATCATGTCACTGGCCCTTGCCTACAGCCTACGCGTGTAGAAAGATAGGTCGAATATATTTATTTATTTATTTGTACTATTGTTTTCAATAGTATTTTTTTATTAGTTTTTATTTATTTATCTATTTTTTAATTTTTAAATTTTTTTTAAACCGAAGCACGACCTCGACTACAATGGCCGAGGACCGCCTCAGCCATGGCAGAGGCCGAGGCATGGCCTCGGCCTCCATGGCCTCGGAGGATAAGTTTTTGTTTTGTTTTTTTTTTCCTGTGAATTTTGTTGTTTGAATTTTTGAATTTGATTTTTTTTTTTTGTTTTTTGGCTTTATGTTTTTGTTTGTTTGTTTGTTTTTTGCTTTTGTTTTTGTTTGTTTGTTTTTTTTTTTTTTTTTTTTGTGTCTGTGTGTGTGTGTTCATCATAGCTCACTGTGGCCGGTCGTGGACTTGGCCAAAGGTTGGCTCTTCCGTAGGGTAGTGAGCGAGGCCAGACCCCGTATCGGTCGTCATTAAATCTTCATAAGAGCGAGGACAGTGGGTGTTTAGCTGCCTTTGAAAGTCTATGGACCTAAACGTTTGAATAAACACTGGGATTACCGCTTTTGAGTCAAAGTCAGACACATTGTTAACCTCATCTTCCATTTGTTCATGAAATCCCTTAGGTTCTCCCCTCTTTCCTGCTTTATTACACAGAGGTGAGAGAAAGGTTTCTTACGTTGTATACTGTCAGAGAAGTAAGTCAAGAAGCTTTTGGATAGCTCTGCAAAATTTTGGATTGATCCATCCGGGATTGTATTGAACTAATCCTGGGTCGCCCCATCCAAGGCGGACAAGAATGCCCTACACATGATGGCATCATGTGCCCAAATTATCACCATAGCCGTCTTGTACCTTGTCATGTGTGCACGCGGGTCCGAAGTCTCGGCGTAAGCTTTGATAGCTGGAAGCCTGAAATCCTTCAGAAGGGGCGCATCTATTATCCTCGGGGTAAATGGTGCAGCCATACTTACCTCGGGCTCATGTGACTTGTGACACCCCGAAAATTCCTTCCAAACCCGAATTAATTTCTTAATTAATTCCCTCTTGTCTTGTAAATTCCTTAATCAATAGTCGGAGGACCTAAATTGACTAGACTCTTTAGTCAATTGACTTGGTCAACAAGTGGTACCTTGTGCCTTATGCCTTGTACCTAGCCCTTTGGGTTCTTCCTAACAAATTTTGAAGACAAGGAAGGTTATTCTTGTGACACCCCATAAATCTAAATGCTAATTGGGATTAATTAAGGAATTAATCCTAGCCTTCCTTGGTAATCCCTTCCTAAAAATCCTGAACTTTAATAGTCGAGGGACTAGAATTTGACTAGTCTCTTAAGTCAACCAAGTGTACCTTATGCCTTATGTTTTGTACCTTTACCCTTTTGTCTTTCCAACCTTAGTAAGGGTAAAAGTGACATTTCACCCATGATTTGTTGTTCAAGCTATCCCTAGCAAGTCATTCCTTTCATTTTCTCATACTAGCCTAAGTTCCAAACACTCCATCTCTAAAAAGAACCTTGCTTATTCTTCAAGCAAAAAGGAGGACCTTCTAGCTTTGCAAGATCCCACCCCAGGATTCCTACTTTCTTCTTCCCAAGCATAGGAAAGGGTAAGGTTCATAGCTATTTAGTGTTTTTAGTCATCTTTTGGGTGTTTTTATCTAAGATAGAATCATTCTTGTGTTTTGGCTTGTATAAGAAGTTGGTGGAGAAGAAGAACTCTAAGAAGAGGCTTAGGAGGGTGTAAAGGAGAAGTTGTTAAGCTACAAAGGTAACACATGCTATACAAAACCTATTTTCTATTGCTATGAATGATTATTGGCTTCTATTTGATGTTCTTATTGTGATTTGAGATATTTGATGCATGATCTTGTGATGATGCATGTTTAGAGCTTGTATTTAGGTTTCTTAAATTTCATTGCTTGGTTTATTCTTGGGTTCAAGTCATATCTTTGTTGTGTGTGAGATTTTGGGTGTTTTGGACTTAAACTTGGCTTTGTTGATGAATTTCCCCGAAGGGAATTTTTGGTGTACAGGATGGTACCCGCGGGCGGAACGGCGGGCATTGGCCTACCCGCCGCCCCACCCGCGGGGAACAAGGTGGATTGGGCATGTACCCCGCGGGCAGACCCACGGGTGGGGGCCTACCCGTGGTCCCACCCGCGGGGAACGTATTGGTGGGTTGCGGGGATTTGTTCCCTGTGATCCTTTTCTTCTTGGTGTTTGATGTTTTGACCTCCCGTTGTTGAATTATTGAGCTCTTTGTGAGTCTTCTTGATGTTTCGTATGTCTAGAACGATGAGTTAGGAATCCATGTTAGGATTTGGTGTCTTGAATCGTGCTAAGGGTCCAATCTTGTGATTCGTTGGACTAATATGAGTCTTGAAGGTTCGTCGGAACCATTTTTGTTTACCCGTTTGATGAGCATGCTAGTTTGATGTTGTTATGCTAGTATGTGTGGTTTGTTCCTTCTTATTGGAGTTGGCAACTCGCGTTGTCAATCATTTTGATGTGGATTGTAGTCCTTGATTGTTGAGTATTGTCTCATGACTTTATTGAAATTCCTTGATTAATTCTTATGGTGTGATCTTGTACAAATCGCTGTACCATTTGTTGATACTTGATTGGGGCTATTGATGGGCCTTAGTCTTGTTGATGATGATGACTATGTGTGAATATGAATGAGATTGGTGGTTTTGTTACTTGAGCTTTGCTCATGAGTTCGGCGGTATGTGACTATGATATTTAATGGCACCCTCGCGTACTAAGAGTTCGGCGGTGAAGTTTGGCGGAAGTTTGGCGGGGGACGATAGTCCCAGACCGAGATAAGGTTGGACTCAGAAGTACAGGGTGGCACTCGGAGGTACAGGTTAGAATTGTGATAAGGCCGGGGGTAGCCATAAGGGTGGTACTAAGGTATAAGGTTGAAACGTGAATTTGTCATTATGTGATTGTATATTTCCTTGCTTATATGCATGTCTTTGATGAACTCTACCTTGTGAATGGTAGGTTGCATCTATAGTTGTGTTGTCCCTTGTTGTTTGTGGTTTGTGGTCTTGTTGAGGTTGATGATCCTTGGTCTTTGTTGAGAGTGTGATGAGTCTTTGATGTCGATCTTCTTCTGGCTTTCAAATGACTATATACTATATTCCCCTGTCTCAAACGCTTTTGATTATATCTATCTATATACTATGCTATTTAACGCGTATTGATGGGTTACCAGCATTATTCGCTAACTGGGTGTTATCCCTATGTTTTACAGGTTTTGCTTAGTTGGAGAGCGCGCTAGATGTGGACTCTAGTTAGCGTAGCTTTGTTTTCCCTCTGCTTAGTTTTGGGCCTGTGAGCCTTAGATAGATGTGGCCTGTGTGCCTTAGACAATGTGTTGTTATGATGGATTTTGTAGACTTAGCCTGTGCACCCATAGTTTTATGGGTGTGGCATAACACTTTTCCCGGTTTTTATTAGCTTCCGCTTTATGATGATTGATGTTTAGTTTGCTTATCTTTGAATTTAAGTTTTAAAATGTTGGTAAAATCGGGGGTGTTACAATTCTATACATTTCACAACCTATCTTGCTACCCAAGATATTTCCCTTAACCCTCCACCACTTGTCTTCCCACACTAGACAAGAAAGTTCTTTCTCTCCATCTTCTCTCTACAATTTCTCTATATTCTCTCTAAAAAGAAAACCTAGCTTACTCTCCAAGCTAAAAAGAACTCACCTCCATCCTTGCAAAAGAACCTCCCAAGATCCTACCTTTTCACCATCGAAGCTTTAGGAAGGGTAAGATCTAGGATTAGTTGGTGTTTTTGTTTAGCCTTGCCTAATCTTTATCTAAGATTAGTGTTTTCCTTGTGGTTTTGGTTGTGTAAGAAGATTTGGTTGAAGATGAGCTTCAAGGAGAAGCTTAGGGGGGTAAAGAAAGAAGTCTTTTGGTTTACAAAGGTAACCCATGCTATACAAAACTTATTTTCTACTTGATATGATGATTCTTGACTTATGTTGATGATTCTTGGTGTCAATGTGAGATTTGATGCATGATTTTGTGATAATTCATGTTTATAGCTTGTATCTAGGCTTCTTAAATGCTATCTTTTGATCTATTCTTGGGTTTAAGTTATTTCCTTGTTGTATGTGAGATTTGGGGTGTTTTGGACTTGAACTTGACCGTGGAGATGAAATTTCCCGAAAGGAATTATTGTGTGTACAGGGCATTCCCCGTGGGCGGAACGGCGGGCAGTTGTCCACCCGCCGCCCCACCCGCGGGGTAGACAGGTGGGATTGTGGCAGGGGTTGTTTCCCTGTGGTTCCACCCTTTGGTTTGTGATGTTTTGGCCTCCCTTTGTTGGATTGTTGAGCTTTTGTGTGTCTCCTTGATGTTTCGTATGTCTAGAACGACATCCTAAGTATCTGTGTTAGGATTTGGTGTCTTGAATCGTGCTAATAGTCCAACTTTGTGATTCGTTGGATTTATGTGAGTCTTTGGGATTCTTTGGAATCATTTTGGTTTAGCCGTTTGATGAGCATGCTAGATATGATGTCGTTGATACTAGTATGTGTTGTTGTCCATCTCTAATGAGGATTGGCAACTTGTGTTGCCAATCATGTTGATCTTGGATTGAAGTCTATTGTTGTTGCCCCGTTGTTGAGTATCGTTTCATGTCTTTCATTGAAACCTCTCGAGTGAATCCCTTGATGTGATTTTGTACAAATGTTGCACCTTATTGATTATTCTGTGGATAAGCTATTGTTGAGCTTATCTGTGGTTATACACACTGTAACACCCCGAAATTTTTAAAATTTCGAAACTTATATAATAAAGGTGAATTCTCATTAAATCCCAAAACATAATACAAGAGTACGGGGTGCTATGCCACACCTGAGCTAGAGAACTCAGGTGCACAGGCTTACTTCTAGAATCCTCAAATAATATCAATACATAAACATGGCACGCGGGCCGAAAGGGAAACTATCTACTCTATGCTCCGAATCTCTAGCGCGCTCCAGTGTCTAATCATCTGTGCCTGAAAGCCAAATATATCTGTTCAGCGAGAGATGCTGGTAACCCACTCCAACGCGTTGAAATACAATACATATAGGCATATATATAGATATAAGAAAAACCATTTCGAAGCATGAAGATATATCCTAAGAGACTCTAGCTTTTAAAACAGGGAATAGACTCGACAGATAGGGATAAGCACAGTCAACAGTCACACAATTTAAAAGCATAGGGAACAGACTTGACAGATAGAGATAAGCACAACCAATAGTCATAACCAAGCATATACGGTTTACTAGCATGTATCATATGGTCACGATTTCATAACATTTATAACATCAAACCATCCATATCTCATCACATAGCACACTTTGATGGCGCCACAAGACCAATCGCATGCTCATACATGAGGGTCAGCGCATATAGCTCTGACACGGCCCCGCAGCACCCTGCCCCGTATCGCAACACAGAGGGGTCGATCGCAACCGACCGATGAACCGCAGCTCATCATAATGTGTGATCGCAACCAAACAGTGGACCGCAGCCCAAGAGTAGTCATCTGACCGCAGCCAGGAATATGAACCGCAGCTCATGTAAAACGTTTGATCGCAACCAAACGGTGGACCGCAGCCCGAGAGTGTAAATCTGACCGCAGCCAGCTTCTGAACCGCAGCTCAGGAATAACCAATTTGATCGCAACCAAATTGGGGTATCATGCACACATAACACATAGCAACACATGCAACCCACATTGACACATTGGGAAGGGGGGAAAATCGTATAACGAAACCTACGCCACCGACTTCCAAAAGAAGCAATTTTCAAATGGCTGCATTAAATTCCAAATTATCATTGGCACTAAATCTCATAAAAAGCTATGCCAAATTTCAATAATAAAAAGGTAGTATTATTTTCCAAATAAAAGGGCGGTAATTTCCTTAATTAATTTAGGAAAATTTCAATTTCGCCTCAGCTTTATACCTACTATAAAATTCCATATTCCTCAACTCTAAAGGGGGATTCAAGTTTTTTTAGAGAGATTTTTAGAGTTCTTTGGAGACAAGAAAGAGCGAAATCAAGAGCTACAAGTTGTCTTGGGAAGCAAGAAGAAGACTAGGGAGATTTGGGAAAATTGTCTGGTTAATTCTTGTACTCTTTTGATGATTTGTAATTTTTATTTATATTTGCTATGTATAATTTAGCCATGCTTGGCTAAATTCCTTAGGGATTTTTGAGTAAATTTGTTTATGAACCTATGTGCCTAGTTCGTTAATTTCTTAATATATTTATGTTTAGATTTATGATTTGTGTTGCAATCTTGTTTTAATCTGTTGTTGTTGGTAATTAAAGGCCTAAATTACTAGCTTCATAGTCATGTTTGTGTCACCAATGGGAATTGGGGCATAAATTAGGGCACACACGATTGCACCTAATGGTTGGACCTTGGGAAAGGGGAACTTATTGGGGGAATCTTATTCTAGATTGTTGTCAATCGGGAGATGGTAGTAATTGAGAATAATTGAATGCTGATCTTCGATCTTATTGGGTGTTTAAGCCACGGGAGTGGAAAGTCACTAGGAATAGAGATTACGGGAGTAATTCGATTCCACTTTGCATTCCCATACAAATCTTAATCCCAAACTAAATATTACTAACGTTAATTGGCACTAGGTGATTAAACATTGTGATCCCAAGAATCCTATTTTGCTTTATTGTATACAAAATCTTGTTATTTATTTTATTCTGTTTGTTATTTTCTGCAATTACCCAACCTTCAAGTTTTGTTCGGACTAGTTTCATATGAGTAACCTAGTAGCTAGTGATTAGTACCCCATCTCTCTGTGGTTCGACAACCCGAATACTCCGGGTATTATTTGTTTGCCCCAAAATACCGCAATCAAATTGGCGCCGTTGCCGGGGAGGTGGCGTTACGTACTGACATTAGTGAAAGTCTTACTTTAGGAGTCTAGTCTATTTTATTTTATTTTATTTATTTTTATTTTTGCTAATCTACAACAAGTTCCTTGTTCTTGAGTGTGATTTTACTTTGAATCTATGAACTTGGCTTTGTATGCGTACACGATCTTTTGGGAAAGAAGAATTATTACCTCTGAACCTTGAGATTGAGAAAAGAGCCAAGTTTCTTAGAAAACAAACTAGGATGGCACAGGTACAAGAAAACCAAGTTAAAGGGAGATCAATGTCTAACTACCTTGCTCCGGATGTTGAGGAGCATGGTAGCATCAATATTCCAAATGTGGAGGCCAACAACTTTGCGATCAATCCGGTCATACTCAGCATGGCTGCGACGGATCGATTTGGAGGGATGCCCACGGAAGATCCCAATGCTCACACCACCAAGACTTTGTGGCACTTTCAAGATGAAAGGAGTCACTCAAGATGCTGTCAGACTTAGGCTTTTCCCCTTCACACTGAAGGACAGGGCTGGAGATTGGTTATCCTCACATCCAGATAACCATTTTGACACTTGGGAAAAATTACATGGAGAATTTTTGAAGAAGTTCTATGTAACACCCCGAAATTTTTAAACTTTTGAAGCTTATATAATAAAGGTAAATTCTCATTAAATCCCAAAACAATATATAAAGAGTACGGGGTGTTATGCCACACCTGAGCTAGAGAACTCAGGTGCACATGCTAACTAACTAATATCCTCAATAATGTAAATGCATGATCATGGCACGCAGGTCGAAAGGGAAACTATCTACTTTTATGCTCCAAGGCTCTAGCGCGCTCCAGTGTCTACTTCTCTGAGCCTGAAAGCCAAATATATCTGTTCAGCGAGAGATGCTGGTAACCCACTCCAACGCGTTGAAATACAATACATATAGATATATACATAGATATACGAAAAGCCATTTCGAAGCATGAAAATATATCCTAAGAGACTCTAGCTTTCAAAACAGGGAATAGACTCAACAGATAGGGATAAGCACAGTCAACAGTCATATAATTCACAAGCATAGGGAACAGACTCGACAGATAGAGATAAGCACAGTCAATAGTCATAACCAGGCATATACAATTTACTAGCATGTATCCTATGGTCACGCTTTCATAATACTCATAACATCAAACCATCCATATCTCATCACATAACACACTTTGATGGCGCCACAGGACCAATCGCATGCCCATACATGAGGGTCAGCGCATATAGCTCTGACACGGCCCCGCAGCATCCTGCCCCGTATCGCAACACGGAGGGGTCGATCGCAACCGACCGATGAACCGCAGCTCATCATAATGTTTGATCGCAACCAAACAGTGGACCGCAGCCCAAGAGTAGTCATCTGACCGCAGCCAGGAATATGAACCGCAGCTCATGTAAAACGTTTGATCGCAACCAAACGGTGGACCGCAGCCCGAGAGTGATCATCTGACCGCAGCCAGGAATATGAACCGCAGCTCATGTAAAACATTTGATCGCAACCAAACGGTGGACCGCAGCCCAAGAGTGTAATTCTGACCGCAGCCAGCTTCTGAACCGCAGCTCAAGAATAACCAATTTGATCGCAACCAAATTGGGGTATCATGCACACATAACACATAGCAAGCACATGCAACCCACATTAACATATTGGGAAGGGGAGAAAACGTGTAATGATATCTATGCGTGGTCATCCACATACTAGGAATAATCCTAAGGGGTTCATACTTCTTTCACCTAGGCCAACGGGATACCAATTCTACTAGCATGCGACATATATACATATGTAAGACTCGTTTATCCTACGAATAGTACCCGAAACATCAAACTAGACTTTAGGCACGATAAGCGGGGTCCGTTGGGACACCACAAGGGTCGGGGAAACATCAAACGGGGAGGCCGGAGTCCCGAGTTGGTCAATTCCCAGCGGGTAGCCGGTGGGTGGAGGACCACCCGCCGGCTGCCCGCCGGTGACAAGTCTCCGGGCAGCGGGTGCTCGGCGGGCAGTCGCCTGCCCGCCGGCTGCCCGCTGCCGGCGACGCCCTTCTCGGGCAGCGGGTAGGTGGCGGGTCCCCCTACCCCCCACTGACTCTTTATCAAAATAAACGTCCCGGGATCCATTGTGGAACCCGAAACCATGCTTAGACACTTTTAAACGCAATTGATGACACCACGTAAACAATTAACGGATCAAAAGCAAGAATCATATAACACATATCCTATCATGACTTCTAAACATAATCAACACCCGAACATGTGAAATCCCACCCAATTATATCAAGAATAACCCAATACGAAATTCCCAATTTTAACCTAGGGCTCTAATCATATTCAAACCAATAAAATCGTAATTCATCTTTTAACCATCAAAACATCAAGATTTATCAAGAACATCACATAATCGTCAAGAACCTCTTATCATCGTCAAGATCATCAAGATCACACATAAAATCATCTCATAATCATCAAGAACATATCATCAACATCATAAACGATTCATCAAGACACAAGTATAGAGAGGAGGCCAAAGAAGATAATTATAGCAAGGAAAATAGGTTTTGTTGAGACATGGGTTACCTCTTAGCCTTAATTAATTTCCTTGGCTATGAAGGGTCTTTCTTTAAGATTCCTTCTTTCTTGATTTCTCCTAGGGGGATTCTTGGAACTTCTTGTGTGGTGAGAGATTATTGTGGTGTGGGTTCTAGGTGCCTCCTATGCCCCCTATTTATATACCTAAGAGTCCCTAATTAGGGTTAGTTCTATTCCTTCTAGGTCTGGGGGATTGGGTTTAGGGATAAGGGCACATGGACTATGGTGGGCCTTTTCCTAATTAATTATTGAAATTTAGTCCTTTCTTTTGGGTAAATGATTAAATGATTAATTGGTTTTAGGGGCCGTAACACGGGGTGTTACAGTGACACTCAATCACACTGCACTGGCGCCACAGGACCAATCGCATGCCCCGAACATGAGGGTTAATGCGTATAGCATTAACACGGCCCCGCAGCACCCTACCTCATACCGCGGCATGAAGGGAGTTGATCGCAACCAACCCATAAAGGACCGCTGACGAACTCAACGTCGGACCACAATCCGACACACCTCTGACGCGCACAGTCGGTGGACCGTGATCCCCTTTACAAGGGGGGACTTACGACCCTACACACCGTTGATGCATACAGTCGGTGGACCGTAGCGGATCAAGCCGTACACACCGCTGAGGGACTCAGTCGGTGGGTGAAGATCCTCGAAGACTACGGCCCTACACACCGTTGTCCCATCACTCGGTGGATCGCAGCCAGCCGTAGCCCTACACACCGCCTGATTACTCAGGTCGGTGGACTACAGCCTTCCTCGGCTTATTGGCCCTACACACCGCCTGGCGCGTCCAGGTCGGTGGGTCATATCACCGAGGCCCATGTGGACCTATAGTCCTATATAATCTTTATATACCTGACCGATCTCTACCAGCCTGGTTAACAGTTGGGATGGTTCTCAACCCATTCAACTGTCCGTATAGTGGACCGCAGCCCTATATAATATTTATATACTTGACCGATCTTAACCGGCCTGGTTAACAGTTGGGATGGTTCTCAGCCCATTCAACTGCCCGTATAGCCAACTTGATCGCAACCAAGTTGGGGAATCATGCATCACATAGCACACAATAGCACATTGGGAAGGGGGAGACATATAATTAAGCTTACGTGTGATCATTCACATACTAAGAATAGTCCTAAGGGGTTCATACGACTTCCACCTAGGTCAACGGATTACCGATTCAACTAGCATGCAATTCCTAAGACTCTTTTATCCTACGAACGGCACCCAAAACATCAAACTAGACTCAGGCACGACAAACGGGGTCCGTTGGGACACCACGGGGAATGGGGAACATCAAACGGGGAAGCCGAGGACCCGGGGTGGGTAACGGACCAGCGGGTAGCCGGTGGGTGGGGGATCACCCGCCGGCTGCTCGCCGGAGATCACTGCCCGGCAGCGGGTTACCGGCGGGCGGACGCCTGCCCGGCGCCTGCCCGCTGCCCGGCGGTGATCTTCGGGCAGCGGGTAGGTGGTGGGTACCCCTACCCCCCACTGACTCTTTCATCACAAATTCGTCCCGGGAACCTTTGTGGAACCTGAAATCATGCTTAGACACTTTTAAACGCAACTAACGACACCACGTAGTCAATTAATGGATCAAGAGCAAGAATCACGTATAACTCATCCTATTACGACTTTTAAACATCAACAACACCCGAACGTGCGAATTCCCACCCAATATATATCAAGAACATTATAACACAAATTCCCAATCCACCCTAGGGCTCTAATCCCTCCCAATTCATCCAAATCACAATTTTATTTCTAACATCAAGAAATATCAAGTTTTGTCAAGAATCATCACATGAATATCAAGAACCTCTTTTCATCATCAAGATTTCCAGAATACACATAAATCATCTTATCAATCATCAAGAATATATCACAAATAGCATAGAGGAATTAATCAAGTCACAAGCATATAGAAGGAGGCCAAGGAAGGAGATTATAGCGAAGAAAATAGGTTTTGTTGAGACATGGGTTACCTCTTAGCCTTAATTAATTTCCTTGGCTATGAATGGTCTTTCTTTAAGATTTCTCCTTTCTTGATTTCTCCTAAGGGAATTCTTGGAACTTCTTGTGTGGTGAGAGATTATTTGTGGTGTGAGTTCTAGGTGCCTCCTATGTCCCTATTTATATAATTAAGAGTACTAATTAGGGTCTAAGTGGCATGGGTTTACTAATTCTATTTCTTATAGGACTAAGGGATTGGCTTTAGGGATAAAGGCCCACGGACCATGGTGGACCCTTTTTAGCTAATTAGTGGATTTTAACTCCATTTTTGAGCTGAGTAATTGTTTAATTAATTTGGGTTTAGGGGTCGTAACACGGGGTGTTACAGTTCACCTCTTCCTATTGCACTCTTCACCGTTACCAACTGACTGTGTTGATTGCTTTGACTACTATGAGTAGTATGTACTTCGGGTCGGATCCAGTACTTTGTCCAATTATCCTGTCACAAATATATTTTAAACATAAAGTCTAAAAGTCAATCGTTGAAACTTTTGTTAGTTTTATAATGTTCATCTAAAAAAATAAATTTGAAAAAACAAGCTTTATAAACATAAAACATAGAATGAAAACTGAAAAATTAGAAAATAGAAAACTTTTTCTGCTAGTAACTAACATATTTTCCTTAAAAATATTACTTTTTCAAGTAACAAAAAATTTATTCATAATTAATATTATAATTTTTGGTATAAATATTACATTTTCATCCTCCTGATATATGTTTCACGAATAAGTATTTACTCAACTAATTTTTTGGGTTTAAACTGATCACACATTCACACGCAACAATAAATCGGATCGGGTCATCCAATGAATACGGTTTGTGGTGAAACCGGAAAGCAGCCCGTTTCCAGGTAATGAAATCATGATGGCAGAATACTGAAATCGCATTATTCATCAGACGAATCTCTTTTCATCATAAGTACAACTGTACAATAATCTTGTTGTACCAAGATTGAACAGTATAGTCGTCATCATGGAGACGTATGAAAATGAGCAATTGAACTTGACTGTTCATAACTCTACTGTTTTGGTTGCTAATCACGGATCATGTTTGGCACAATGAGTATCTCTTGAGTAAAGAATTATTAAAACAAGACCCCAAAGACTTGACGAAAGTTTGTCAATCTTTCACAGGGCGTTTGTTGGGGGAATTTAAATTTCATTCTCACTTAATTTCTTAGTTTGGTTAGAGGGAATTGCAATTTCATGAAATTACTCATTTTCATTGAATTAAAATCTCATGATTTCCTTGGCATTTTAGTTCTATGAATTTTAAAAAGAAAAAGGATAATGATAAGACAAAATTACATCTTCCCTGTTTTAACCTAAATTGATGCATGATAACAATAATGGGCATTTTGGACTTTATACTGCTTATTCCCTTTCAATTCTCATGTATACTGAACATTAGAATTGAAATGCCACTAATTTTATTTTAATAAACTAAACACTGGAATTTAAATTCTCACTTTATTTCCAGCAATTCATCTCCTATGAAATTGCAATTCCTTTCCCACGTAAATTCCCTCCCTCCAACCAAACGCTCCGTCAAAGTCTAATAATTAATTAGTCTGCTATTGTGCTTGAAAGAAAAAAGTTTTAGAGTGTGTTTGGTTCGCATAAGGGAATCGGAATTAGAATGAGAATCAAATATTTGGTAATGATAATGAGTTTTGACGAAAGTATTTTGTATGTTTGGTAGTAGGGTAGAATTGAAATGATTATCAGTATTGATGTTTGGTTATATATGATCCGATAATGGGAATAAAGGTTTTAAAATACAAAAATAAAAAATTAAGGCAATTCATCTTAATATTATGACATCCAAAACACCAATATGAACAAAAACAAAATCAAAACAAAAATCTAAAACCACTAATAATCCAAAGTTAAAAATCATATTATCAATAATATTGAATGATACCCATTTTTAATTTGAGAATGAATTTTTAATTGAAGGAGTAAGCAAATCCTATAGTTGTGTTTTAAAAAGTTGTCAACCAAACACTAACTATGATTTTAATTCTCATTCTTGGTGTGTAAACCCATGAAACAAACACACCCTTAATTGGAATAGAGTAGTCTAAAGTATGCATATAAATACTCTAAACTACTTGTATTATTTTAAAGTCTTTTTCCTTATTATTGAATGAAAATGTAGTGTGAACTCCATCGTTGATTGCTTGGTACATAATCTTCTCTTTTGATTCTAAAAAGATATATACTTATATAGAGTCTTCCTAACAAAGGTGTTGGGTTCTTGTAATAATTATCCAGAATTCCCATCACAAAGTTGGTCCAAAGAAAAGGGTAGCATAGAAGCTAGAGAAATATAACTAAATCTTTAATGTTGTGTTACAACTTTCATTATTTCATGCGGCTATGTTTGGATAGTTGGATAGATTGGTTCAGCCCTTTTTGTTACATGTGTCATAGCTTTGTTTAGATGAACCAATCCTGCTTTAATTGATGGATATAACCATTGAACTTAACAAGGATTAAGGGACCAACCGGCCTGTCTCCGATGCTGTCTGATCAGAGCCCCAGCCCAGTTCTTGCAGTTTCTGACAGATCAGATCAGAGCCCAAGAGTATTGATGAGTGAATGTGGGGCCAACTTGCTGGACAATAATATAATGGTGTATTCTTATTTAGTTTCAGTTGTAGATGGAATGAACGAGGAGAATAAGCAGTTGCAATGGACATATTACTAACCATCTAGTCTGAATTAAAAGAATGAATAATGCTCAAGTCACATTTTCTTGATGATTCTTCATGTATAAGATTAAGCAAATGGTAACAAGAATTTATGGTTTTGGGGATATGGGAAAATGTATACAGGGAATTGAATTGGTATGTAATGCCCATAATGTATAAAGGCCAAAACAGCCATTTTCTTCTTCCCACTTTAGCGTGCAAGTTTGTAAGAAAGAAGACAAATTACAATTACCAAAAAAAGGGCTCTTGGGAGTTCACAAACATCAGCAAGGAGAGGTAGTGGTGGTGTTGACATGTTACATTAACTGCAGCCTCTGCAACCAAGGGTATGTAATTTCATAAATGGAAGCAACTTTAGTCAAATTGATCAGACTATTAAGTATTAACTCCAGTCAAGTAATATTCTTCAAAAAAATCACGAGATGCACAATAGGCCCCGTCCCTCGCTCTCAGGGAATAAGAGCATAATTGTTAGCTCGAGGTGACAGTTATAGTCATACAAAACACATGAAAAGGAACAGATTGGAGTTCAAGACCCTTGCCCTCAAGGTGGACCGAAATCAAGAGCTCGGGCAAGAACTACAAGATTATAAGTTTGGCTTCCAACAAGAGTGACTTACCCTAATAATCTTTCTGAATTGAGCCAAGTAGTCGACTGTTAACTATAAACAATCTAAGTTGATTTATTCACGAGGGTAAATGTAATCTGATATGATGATTCCAATGGATGGATGTAACGCTGAAGCGATCACTAAAACACAAAACACTCTCTGTTGGTTTGTGATAATGAAACGATGAAAACTCCCCACGACTTGTCTCTTCTTTCTGGTGTCACCGTAGGGTGATAGGGGTCACTGTTCGGTTTGAAAAGCCTTCAGTTATGTTTTTTGTCTTCTTTTTGCGTTGGTTGGTGTGGGCGGTGGCCGGTGGTGGACGAGGGGGGGATACCCATACATACATACATACAATTCCCACCATTACATCAAATCTTCATTCCTTTACTCTTTCGCCAAATTAAAGGCGAATGAAAACTGAAAAGACACAACTCTCTTTACTCTTTATATCACCAACCATCTTCTAATCTACGGTGGTCCACCACCAGACCAGGCTTTTCCGGTGGTGGAGGATCGGATGTTCCGATCAACACCGACATTTTGCAACCTCAAATGCCCGACAAGACGGATCCAGAATCTGGGTTTCTTTCATTATCCATACGACTTAACCGCAATGAGGAAAGGGCCGAGGGTGTTTTAGGCTTTTCGTTCTTGTATTCCGACATCACCACATGGGGTTTTCCTTCTAGCAACTAGCCAGCCGCCATTAGCATCATTCCTCGTTGTCGGACGGCCGGGGACCACCGACCACGGCCATGGCCACCGCCGCCGCCGCCGCACCACAATTATCCTGTTTCCTGGTGCACCAGATTCCTGTATCTTTGGGTGAGCCTCACCTTCTTTAAACCTTTTATCACCCACCATAAAAAAAAAAAAAAAAAAAAAAAAAAAAAAAAAAAACCAAAATTTTGTTCCTTCGTATATTCCAATGTACAAACCCTAAAAACTTCGAGAAAACAGATTTGCAGTTCTTGTGCAAGGAGGCATGCATGTCATACAAACCAAAGAATAAAATTTTTCATCTGTCAGCATTGAAGACGATGAGGTCAACGTCACCACCTCAGTTAAGTATTTCAAATATATATTTTATTAATTTATTCCATCGATAATTTTCAACTATTTTAATCATCTTATAATTAAATTTTTTAAAAAAAAATCATTGACCGTACGAAACATTAAAAACTGGCACCACTATAGACAAAAAGTGGCAAAAATAATAATTCATGTTAGATTGTATAGTAATTAACAGCGTACAAAGTAATAATATACAAAACCACTTGGTACTAATTGATTGGCAATAGATAAGGGCAGGTACGATGACTGAAGAAAATTTATTTTTTAAAAAAATTCTTAACTATTTTAATCAGTAGGATGTTGTAGGCCTCGCTAGGGTGAACAGTGTTCTAATGTATTTAATGAATATTCATCTAATAAAAATATATTTAATTAACTAAAAAAAAACTGATGCAATTTGAAAAGTAAAAAAAAAAAATGCACTGATATTTTAATAAGTATTTCATTTTTACTTTAAAAAGTATAAGTTGTAACTATATAGAGTGCAGAATAAACTTAACCCAAATAACTAAAAGGCAAAACATTAAATCAAACAAGAAAATTAAACCATAAACCATCAAAGATTAATCCTAATTGCACTACGGTGTAATATCACAATGTACACCATATGATAAAGTGTAAAAAACTAATAAAATGTCACCATAATTTTTTTCTGTTGGTATAAAACTATTTGAACTACCCAAATAAATCATTAATATTATTAGTAATTAATTTCCTCCTAAAAAAAACAAATTCTCTTTGTACATTCGCACATCATTATTATGAATGGAAATCAAAACATTTTTAAAATACACCACATTTTTCAAGAAATTTAATTTAAATTTGTAATTGGGAAACAAACTTTTCTCCCATCCCACAAAAAAACATCATTCCCAAAAAACATTATATTACCGCACAGAAATAAGATTGTCTTTGAAAAGAGAAAGAAAAAGAGGGAGAAGTTTTGAAGCTCGAGGAAATGTTGCAATGCAAGTGGAGAGTGGAGGAGACAAAGAGGTGGTGGCATCAGAATAACAGATTCTATCATCATTAACGTTTCTGAGGTAAAGTTAGATCGGAATAGTGCTTTGCATTGGAAATGTCAAATACATATCCACTTTTCTATTCATATTCAATTATACGCATTCCATATTATATACCAACAACTTGTTGTATTAATATTAATTAAAAACTTATGTTAGTTTTAACCTAATTAAGATTAATTTTGCAGCTTTTAATAGGTTTCTGTACTAAGTTTGATTAGTTAATGAAACCTCAAATGTCTCAAGTCTTAACCTCCATTACATATATCTGAAACCTTAAAACCAATGGCAAAACACAGCCCCAAAAAAAAAGACATTTCTGTTACTCCAACGGTCCAACATGAAATGTTGCAAATAATATGAAAACGAAACACAAACCTTACATTACAAAACAGCATTATACTTTAACATCACATCAGCTCTTTTCAACTTCTCAAATCACTCAAATGTCACCAATGCCACATGATAGGAATCATATAATAAAAAAAAATTATAAAAGCAACAAAAGAGTTAATATTTTAATATATTTTATTTACTTTAACATAAACCTTTCATCAAAATGCATGCAAATCAAAAGAGAATTCAACGAAATGTAATGTACAAAGCCCCAAACAACAAGTAGTAGCAAGTGCAAGAAAGATTATTACACAATGCTCAATTAACCTAATACATACCCTCGGGTGATGAGACAGATTTCTCTCGTCACTCAAAAAGAAAAAAAAAATATATATATATATATCCTTTTTTAGCAATAGCCAGTAAATTCCATCCAATAGTGATGGTAGGTTTCAAATTATATGACAAATATCACATTAAATTATATATAAAACTGTGATAACTTATAATCAACAAATAACCTATCAAAAATTATGAGTGAAAAATAGAATGCACTAATTATATATATATATATATATATATACACACACACTCATGTTGACATGCAAGTTTTGAAATATTGAATTGTTTTTTGACCAAGTGCCTAAGTGGAGTATAAAACAGCATTTAAGGTTATTCCATACTTATATTAAATATTAAAGACACTAATGAATGCCACAAAATTAAAGTTAATGCTGCACCCGTGCCTATGGTTGTCACAGTATATATACTTCTATTGCTAGCATTATTCCCTGACCATTTATAACCATGTAACTACAACCAACCATCCATCTCCATTATCATGCCACATAATAATAATAATACTAATAATAATAATACTTTTTATTTATAGTTTGAATTAAAGATGCCAACATAATAGCAATATAATGAATAAGGTTTGCCAGCTGCTACATTTTGAAAAGCCATATTTCAAAATTCAAAGCATTGCATGTTCATGAAGAAGATGAAACTATGAAGACTCTCACAAACTCCATGTTGTAAAACCACATTATTATACACTGAAACCAAACACAAACAACATAGATTATTATACACTGAAACCAAACACAAACAACATAGATTAAACGGAGTACATGTTTTAGTGCACTAAGCTTCAGTCTTCTATCATACCTTTCTATTTTGTTCCGAAATTTTCTTAACATGTCATTCCAGTTTTCACGTTTTTGAACAGAAACCAACACAACTGATAAAGCATGGGTACTACATTAATCATGACATTCAAAGATTTGAGCAAACTCAAGTTATAATCTTGCTAATGACCCTCCATATATCGTTCATATCTTGCATTATCAGTGCCCATATCTTTCTAGCTATTCCCGCTATAAATAGAGTAAGAAACACAATGTTATTCCATCTTAAATGTACCATCTACTTTCCATGTATGGTCTCAAGCAAGTACACATATTAGTCAACCACCTATTAACACTTCATCAAACTTGTCATCCATATATTTAAGAAGTTGCCTTGTAACCAAATCGTAGAAAAAGAACCCAAAATCAAATACTTCACACCATAACTGCTCTAACTAACTGATGTAAATGCACATATATATAATTGAAACACAAAGTTAGAAAACAAAGGAAAATACATAAATGATCTTGCAATTAATTCAACAAGAGTGGAGTTATTTGTTCGAAAAAGGGGAAAGAAAAAAGTCCTAGTGTTTATCAAACCCCTATCTTGTAACGAGAAAATGGATCTATGTTTAAAAAGAAACAATTAAACAATGCCCAACTCCCTCCAAAGGTCTAAGAAACTGGGCAAGAAACCGGAAGTTCCAATGTGGTTGTAGGAAAAAATGGTTAAGTTTTCTTGCTTTGGCAACATCTTCCATGCATATATGTGCATTTTGTCCCATCTTTATGCAGAGAAATCTCAAAAAAAAAAAAAACAAAAACAAAAAAAATGGAGTACCAGAGAGTAACATGTAGATGGTCAGATATCTTGCAACTGGAGAAAGAATATTTCAGAATTTGTTTTTCAAACAGTTACTATAATTGTGCATTCTTTCCACTGGATAACTGATATCATCCTGGTTTATCAGCAGGATCTAAGACACCAGATTCTAACATCTTACTGCACATTAATATTGCTTAATTCACCTGACACTGCATTAAATCAAGCTTAAACCAACAAAGAGCACTATATATGTTCAAGATATTAAATCTTTTAAAAAAAAACTATTTCAAATGACAATTTTCATGCAAGAATGGACACACACATCCAAACAGATCAGAAATGCTGAGAAAGGTCATAAAATAAAATAAAAATTTGAATCAGTACACATAAAATGAGATATGGAAGGAAGAAAATATTGCTTTTTATTGATAATGGTGGTGAGAAACACATATAGCACAAGCAAAAACTGGGCCAAAATTTTGGGTAAGAAGACATGTTTTATAATATATATTTCAGAGAAATGTGAAGTAAAAACCAGACATCATGCCCTCATTTCTTTTTGCTTGTGGATGATCCTACAAATACTAAATTATATATGTTTTGTGGGTAGAGCTTTCTGAGGTTGTCTGCCTCAAACTGAATAATAATAATAGTGACTGCTAATATAACAACAACAGTGTAAAGGAGTCAAAAGTCAAATGTAGTCTGTGGAGAAGCTCAAGATCTTGGGGGTGGGAAGAATTGCGTACCAGCCATGAAAGTGCTGAGCGGGGCGGGGTATAGGGAAGGGTCGAAGAACGCCTGGCCCTGGCCGCCGCCGCCTTCGGCGGCGGTGCCACCGCTGGCGCTGGTTGTGGCGGCGGACGTGGCTGTAGTGGCGGCTGCACCCGATGACAGAAGGTTGTGTTGCGTCTGGACTCCCGCGCTGCCGCTCCCGCCGCCGGACGAGCTCTCCCCCGCCGTCATGTACTGGCTCTCGGGCCCTTCGTCGTATAGAATTCCTTTGAAGACGTGGCCGCCGATGTTCACGGCGGTCTGGTACGCGTACTGGTCTTCCGAGTCGTCCACGGACCTCATCCGAACGCATTGGAACGCCGCATTTAGGCTCACTTTCGCCGGAAAGTTCCCCATTTCTAACCCTATTCACAAAAAATAGAAACAACATAAACTAAAGAAGAAGAGATAACAATAGGTACTAAAAGAGAATATAAATTATATTATGCAGCCATGTGATTTGCATCAAAGATGTCAGAACTATCCCCAAAAGAAGCGAAGAAGAAGAAGAGAAGGAAATGCACACTTCAATTTTGGTAAACTGAAAGGGGTTTGTTTCATTCCTTTTGTTTCTGAATTTTTAATGAAATTGCGCCACCACAGAAGAACAACAATAGTGGTAATGATGGGAAGAGTGCAAAGACGGTGATGGTGAGAGAGAATTGAAGAGAATAGATAGGGTACCGGAAATGGTGGAAGGGAGACGATGAGAGCAAAGTAAAGAGGAAGAAGTGGGGGGATTATCGTCGTCTCTCTGCCTTTTGGGGGTTTCTCTGCTGTGAAGCTGCAGCGATTGTTGTTGTTCTTGTTGTTGGTTCAAGGCGGAGAGGTGGTGCTGGCGTTCCCGGCGTTTGGACGCCGGAACCCAAGTGCTCTTGACGTGGGTTTGGCACTGAAACCCCCGGCTTCTGCAGCAAGTCCTACACCTCATGTGGGAGCAGTCTTTCTTGGCTTGGTTGCCGCAGTCTTGGCAGCTAATCCCGGCTGCACCGGTACCCGCGGCGGCGCTGCGCATCATCACAAACGCCGCCGATCTCAAGGGCTCGTCCGCGGCGGCGGGGGAGGAGGGGGACATGTGGGGGTTTCGGCTGCTGGGACCCACGCCTAAACCGACGGCAGACGACGGGTAAAGCTCCTGGAGGGAATTGAGGTGGGGATGGGGCTGATGTTCTTGCCATAGCTCGAACCCCTTATACGCCGCCGGTATTTCCTGATCATTTCTGTAAAGAAACCAACTTTCCGGGCTGATTTCGGTGGCGGCGGCGTTGCTGCTATTCTGCTGGTGGTGGTGGTGGTGGGGGTGGTGGGGGGTATTTCCTCCTCCTCCTCCTCCTCCTCCGCCTCGTCCACCGCTTCCTCCACCTAGTGAAAAGAAGCCAGCCATTTAGTTGCCGCTTTTAACCCTTTTCCAGAATCCAATTGGGACTGACAATCCATAGCAGTGATTATGACCCGAGAATGATAAGGCAGGCCGATAACCCCCTCCGCTAATAATCTTGATTTCGTCGTTGTTGTAGGGTTGGAAGAAGCGTCAGAAAACAAAACATCCTCAGACTCTCTCTCTATATCTCTCACCTTTGAAATAAAAATCCTCCTATATACGGAGTATTTTTTTTAATGCTGTTAAAAATCCAAGATCAGTACTGTTTATGTTGTTTGTACTATATGGGCTGGTCACAATTATGGAAGGGATGAAATTTGCAGGCTTTAGTTAAAAAAAAAAAAATGAAAAATTCTTGGACAGACAAAGCGATCAGGAAAGACTTTTTGGAGAGAGAGAAAAGAGTGATTAATGAGAAAGGAAAGCAGAAGTGAGAGAAGAAGAGAAGAGGGTATGGCTATATTTTCTTTCTTGTGATCTAGAGAATAGAGAGGAGAGCATTAAAGAGGTAGTAGAAGTAGTAGTATAGAATTACAGCTCTGCAACTGCAACGCCGCCATGGCCAAAAAGCAGCAGACTTGCAGACACTCTCTCTCTCTCTCTCTCTCTTCTCTCTCTAGTTTGTTTTGTTTCTCTGCGCTCACTGCTCTCTCTGCAACACACACCCAATTTAAGTCTTTACAACTCACAGGCTTCCGGCTCGACCTTCCATTCCCCTCTCTCTCTCTCTCTCTCTCTCTCGCTCTGTGATTGTTTCTGAGTGAACACTTTTTACCTTACAATCCTCTGGATTTTACCGTATATGTATCATCGTAATAAATTAAAGTTACGGGCATTAACTTGATGCTTAATTACTTGATTGTTTATTTTTAGAATGTGGTGGGCTCTTTTTTTTTCTTTTTGTAATGATATTTAATTGTACAAAACTACAAATACATGTATGGTTGATGGTTGTATTTGATGGGTTAGATATTAACGATTTGGTGTTTTATTTCAATTTAAGTGATATGTCTCAAGTTTATTTTGATACGTAATTTCAAGACATGTTATTAGCCTATTCTTAAAAGTTATAGTCTGAATAATTTAGTCCGAAATTTTTTTTACATATAATCAATTTGTGACTAAAATGCACGAATTAAGAGATCCACATTTTAGAGAATAAGAAAATATACATAATTGTACTAGGTATTGACTTATTGTTAGTAATAGTTTCTAATCGTATTTAATGGTGTTGGTATGTATGATGGTGTCAGGCGTCGACTGTTGATCAACATTATAAATTTTTTTAGTAATTATATTCTAATTTGCTTTTACAATTTTATGCTAAGTTGACATTAATATATAATAAAGTATGTTCCAACACAATAAAAGTGTATAATATATGTACAAGAAATGTCATGCTTCTTAAATAAAAAGTAGCACTTATAAACTTTTACTAGTTGAATAATTGGTAGAATATGTATAACTTTGTATTTTTAAAATATGGCAATTGGTGTGTGCGATGTTGTACTCCGTAATGGAACATATTGTAAATCTCTTTTATCATTTTTTTTTGCGAATTGTGTGACTATAGTGCTCAATTATATTCACATTTTACTTTTTAATAGGAAATTATACAAATAGTATAACTCAATAATGAATAAAATATTATTGACGTAAAATATTAATATTAAGATATTTAATGAACATGTTTTTGTTTATTTCAATTCTTTATTTTTTATTTATCATTTTTTTATTTGTACATTTACTTTATTTTATATTATAATTTAAAAATTATTTACAAACATTCATTTTATTTGTTTTTTTATTTCTACAAAAAATATATATATGTATTCAATTAGCAAAAGCATGTAATAATCCTAAAAAGTTATCTACAATGCCTCAAAAGAATGGCGAATTAGTGGAACATGATTATCGTAACAAAAGTTCATGAATTTGATTTTTTTATAATACACTCTTAATTGAACTCCTTACATATAATCTTTTTAACGCGCTTTACCTCTCATGTGTGGTAAGTGGCTACGAATAAACTTGAAATTGTCACACATAAACAATGAACATGCCTATCATTGGTTTCCATTGACTCCAAAATTAAATTATTAAGATATTAATTGCTGTATATTACACTATATTCGAACAAATGATCACTTTGAAATTTGGATCTATAGTATCTTTACATTTAAATTAAGAAAAAACGTTCAAATTAGTCATTGAATTGAACAATAAAATGTAATCAAACCATTGAACTCCAATTAAATCCCTTAAATAGTAGTTTATCTACGAATTTTTTTCGTTGATAAATTTAATTTTTCATATAGTCTGAATTGTAATTGTCCCGGCCATGATATAGCATCTAACTTCCTTGGAAAAATGCTATTTGAGGCAAGAATAAATGGCAGGCACGAGATTAGGTGCCCCTCTTGACAAAGTGGAACATATTGTTTGTGAAGATGGTATAGATTTTCCGAGGTCAATGAGAACCCTTGTGAGACAAAGCTAGGTGATTGTGTTGATTTTAAGTGTTCTTATCTAGATTTTAACGGTAAATATTCACAATTGAATATTAACAATAGTAACACTAAATAAAATTTTAAATAATGAATGAATTATGCATTACAATTTGGAAATTGGGAGCAAAGAAAAGGGAGATCCATAGTTAAACTCCCAATCTCAAAGCTCCATACATTCCGCTCCGACAGACTCAATGACTCAACAGACAAGGCCAAATGTCAGTGCACATAAGGAATCTGCTCACTTTGAATATAATCTCACACTGTTGTTGCTGAAGTTCGAATCCTAACCTCTTTTTTCAAAATACTATCTACTGAATTAATGAGTTAAGCTGTAAATATAATCCCACACTATTGTTATTGAAGTTCAAACTCTAACCTCTTTTCTCAAAATATTATTTACTAAATCAGCGAGTTAAGCTTCTGGAGCAAAGAGAGATCCATTGTGATGGAGAGAATCTATGTAAGATGGTGTGAATTTAGGTTTGCCACGTCGGGGGTTTTCTGCTTTTGCTTTCTTGTCCTTGCTTCACAAAACCTGCTGCTTTATGTCCAATTGTCCATATCCCATTTAATTAACAATTATTTTATTTCTTTTTAATTATTCTACTTAATTAATTAATAACATGCACCAATTATCCAGCAACGCAATCCAATCTAGACTTTTTAATCTGCACTCACATGCCATAAAATATTAAAATCTTCTCGCTCTCTCTTTTTTTTTTTTTTTTTTTTTTTTTTTGGTTTATTCATTGCTTCACCACCAAATATTCCTCTAACAAAGTAATGATGCATTTTTTTTATCATGAGATATCGTGAATCTTTATTAATTTAATTATAATTTTTTGTTTAAGTCATGAGAAAATTTAATTATAGACTTTTTTTTTTTAAGTTATGAGAATGTAATTATGTTAAAAATTTATGATAGAATGATTTGTCATTTGTCACATTTTGAGATCTTACCATGCACCAACAGAATTAGTCTTGTTAGGTAGGAATCTTAGTGTAATCTGGCGGGAGAAACTTGTCGTCATACCCATAATAATAATAATAATAATAATAATAATAATAATAATAATAATAATAATAATAATAATTAATGTTGAGTTTTTTTTTTTTTGTATGACCACATTATTGTTGACACATTAACTAGAACTATACAATAAAATTAATTTTGTCCATGTTAGGTATGATGCATGATGTGAACTTAATTGTACATATTTCTCTTGTTAGTTTGAATCTATTTGTGGATTTAAGTTTATTAAATTGATACTTTCAATGCATATATTCCCTTACTTTCTCAAGAAGATATGATTTTACACTTGATTTGAATGTTTTACGGTGATATTTGTTAGTGTTTTGAAATCATTGTAGATCGAGTGCAAAAGCTTGGGAAGGTTTAAGACAAGTTTGGAGCCAAAATGGAGTTGGAACGCTGAAATAGAAGTTTGGACGCGTTGAGAATCGAACTCGACGCGTCCAATAATTCCAGTAGCCGAGCCTTCGAAGTCACAAAAGACTTGGCGCGTCGAGAACGTGTCGAGAAATTTCAGTAGCGGTCCGAAGGTTCCAGCCGAAGAGTCCGAAATATGACACCAAACTCGACGCGTCGAGACGTCGACTTGGCTGGGCAAGAAATTTGGAAAGTTTGTGCATAAATTTTTTGTTTTTTCTCGCTTGACTCTCGCTATAAAAGCTCGCCTTCCTCAAACCCTAAAAACTGATGATGCGTTTTGGAGACAAGAAAAGAGGAGATAATCATACCTAGAGCTACAAGTCATATCGGAAGAAGAAGAAAGGGTAGGAAGATTCAGGAGAATTTCTTTACCTTTCCTTTTACTTTCATTGTTGCTTGTAAACTCCTTTATATTATTGCTATGAATATTTTAGCCATGCTTGGCTAAATTCCCTTATGGCATGTTTGGTTCATGGAAGATGTTTTCCTTGAATTTGAGGAAAATTAAATTTTCCTTTATTTGGTTCATGGAAAACATTTTCCTCAAAAATAGGAAAAGCATTTTCCATGGTCCCCCCTTGGTATTTTGTTTTCCATGAAAAACAAGTAGGGCAATTATGCCCTCACCAACTTTTCTTAATTATCATTATTATTATTATTGTTGTTGTTATTATTATTATGCAGGGGTATAATTATCTTTATACTCATTATTCCTTACAATTCTAAACTCAACCAAACAATGGACACGATATTCCCAGTAATTTGTTTTCCACCAACCAAACAATGTAATTAATCTTCCCAATAATTTATTTTCCATGAAATTGAAATTCCATTTCCCCTCAAATATTTTTCGCGAACCAAACGGGGCCTTAGAGATTCTTGGGTAAAAGTCTTTATGAACCTATGTGCCTAGTTCTCAGATTCTTTAATAATATTTATATTTGGGGTTTTTTTTTAAGACATTATATTTAGGTTTTATAACTTGTGTTGCAATTGTGTTCTAGTTTGTTGATGCTTGTAATTAGTAGCCATAGTTACTCGTTTCATAACTATCTTTATGTCTTAACGGGAGTTAGGGTAATTAAGAGCACCCACGATTGCACTTAACTATTGCACCTTAGGAGATGATACATTTGTTTAGGAATTAATTCTTGATTATTACACATCGGGAGATGGTATTAGTTGAGGATTTATTATGAATGCTTGTTCTTACATTGTTGGGTGTTTATATCACGTGAGTGAATATTCACTTTTATTATTTAGGTTAGAGATTACGAGAGTAACTCTTTCCCCTGTTTGCATTCTCACACTTGTTTAAACATATATTCAATACTGAACTCTAGATTGGCACTAGGTGATTAAATACTTGAATCCTAAGAATCTTATTCTTCCTCTATTGTTTTCACAAACGTGCTACTTTGCTATTTTAATTAGTTTTATAATTAATCAACCATCAATGATTTTTGTTAGAATTAACTTCACAAGAATAAATTAGTAGCTAGTGTTTGATACACCCCGTTTCCCTGTGGATTGATAACCCGATACTCCGAGTAATTATGTATTTGAAAATATACTACAACCAATGCATGTCACGGGTGACAAAACACATACTGATTCATGAGTTTTAAAGTAATTATATTTTCGTAACTTGAACTGAGGGATCTAATTAAGTTGAAAAAGATCCGCTCAAAATATTCTACTAACAAAGTAAGGTTGCATTATTTGACTTAACATCAAACTTTTAGGGGAAAAAAGCATAATTTTAAAGATAGAATCTTTAAGGGTTGTTAAGCTAAGATAAGAAAATTACATCACAAAACGTAACGATTGCAACGATCTTCAGAATTGGTTTGCCATAAATTTTCATAGAATAAATTTGTTATACTTAGTACAAATATGGAATAGTTGCACACAAAATACGTCTTTAAAACACTTTGCAACAATTTATACACATTGACAACATAAAGTGCACTAATGAACACACATTCATATATCAACAGTAACCATTTTTCCTAAATCAAAAGAAGTATATCAATAAACCATACATACTACAAGATGTAAACATAACTTAAATGTAACTTTTCTATAGCATTATGGTCTCGTCATTGTTGTTTAAATATGTATATAAAACTCAAAATTGAATTTAAGTTATTGCTAGATATGCATAATTTCTATTTCTTTTTAGTTAAAAATTTATATGGATAAGAATTTTGACAAACTAAGATGGGAGTGAGAAAATTGTTAAATTCAATTCCCTGCATTGGGAAAAGCAGTACTCCGCCCCACCTCATATATACACTTGTTAATTTTGAATGTTATGAAAATGTGGTATATTGAATCTAGCAATGAAAAACCTTTCATACTTAGCTTGTATAATCTCCCATGAAGGTGGGGATGAGACGGATTTTTCATTTATTGGTGAGGACGAAGAAATGAGGAATGTGGAGTGGAATTTGTATGGGATTTTCACAAAATTCAAAATAAAAATTCCCAAAAGAATGGAGTGTATTAAAAGAATTTAAAACTAAATTTTATTTGTTTTATTCTCATAATTGACAATTTAATCAAATACGTCCATTTCACGGTGCACACAACTCCAATATTTTTGGATGGCCAATTCTTTGATTTGATCTGCAATTCCTTTTCCAACTGCACGCGAGAAAAAACATTTATGTTATATATAATTCAAACTCTTTAAAAGTTGAATTGTGTATATGTTAGTGCAAATTTACACTCATTTTAATTTGAGATAAATGATACTTACAAGTTTTCTTAACTTTATCTTTTTCTTCAATCCAAATTAATACGTTTTTAGAATCAATTTTTTATTCACATATGATTCATTTTGAACATATAATACAATAAAATCAGAAATTAGATACTCCACGGTCCAAATTAAAATAAGAGTAAATACCTAAAATGATCCCTCGACTATAGCTAAATTCACAAATTGGTCCTCAACTTTCAATTTCAACCAATTAAGTCCTTAACTTTGCAATTTTAACACGATTTGGTCCTCCATCTATTTGACTGTTTGTTGTCTGTGATCTTTAAGGATATATATGTAATTTCACATGCAAAGCTCAAGAGAATTTCGGAGGGGGAAGTGCTTATCCGCTTGCTGCTTGGGGATCACGAGCCGATTCAGCTTGCCTACGTCGCTTGGAGTCACGGCTTTCTCGAAGAGCCGCTCCAGGGACTTCGTCGATCTATCTATCAAAAGCTATAATCTTTCCGACATGGGGTGCAGCTCCGGCCTGATCTCGATTGATCTCGCATGTGATCTCCTGACCTCCTGTACGTGCACCCCAACTCTAACGCCCTGGTGGTTAGCACGGAGATGATTACGCCCAACTATTACCAAAGGCGACCGGATTTGGTAGACTGCTTTCGGCAGTGGATTCAAATGTAACAGTGCAATCTGGAAATGCAACCGGAACCTTAAAAAATCGACGGTGGACCGTGAAATTACATATATACTTCAAAAATCACAGTCAACAAACGGTCAAATAGACGGAGGACCAAATCGTGTTAAAATTGCAAAGTTAAGGACTTAATTGGTTGAAATTGAAAGTCAAGGACCAATTTGTGAATTTAGCTATAGTCGAGGGACCATTTTGGGTATTTACTCTTAAAATAAAATGTGTAAGTCAAATAGGGAATCAATAATGTGGGTTAAACAGTAGCACATATTAGTATTCTTCTTTTTCCCTATATTCTAGGGAGGGTAACACTTTCAACATTTCATTATTGTAGCCTTCATTATTAGTGTCTTGAGGGGACCATTTATTTGTGTATTATATCAATCTTATAATTATTTAACAAACACTCTATTATCAAAGTCTAACCAAAATCTTTGTTGCATGTGTCTTCCGGTGATGTACAAATTACACTCATTCGCGTAACTACGAGGATGATGCATCCCACATTATTATTATTATTATTATTATTATTATTATTATTATTATTATTATTATTATTATTATTATTATTATTATTATTATTATTGTTATTGTTATTGTTATTGTTATTGTTATTGTTGTTGTTGTTGTTGTTGTTGTTATTGTTGTTGTCGTTGTTGTTGTTATTGTTATTAGCCGTAATTTAATTACATACAAAATTTAATTAAATAAAATTACATAATCATATAATGCAAAAATTAAAAACAAATGACGTCGCCGCGATTGAATGGAGCACAACTCTTGTTTAAGCTCATCGCATATGCTTTTTTCTATTGGTCTGAATGCTATTATATGAGAATGGATGGGGTTAATCATTATGTAGTGATTAAGTGCTTCTCTCATAATCACAAAAACAA